>NC_034613.1:71831549-71993639 GCF_900095145.1 Mus pahari | reverse complement strand
ATTTTTCATTCCAGATAAATGTCTTTTGGTCATACGAAGATGTTCCCATTCTCATTCTCTCATTCTCTCATTCTCTCATTCTCTCATTCTCTCATCCCCTCCCTCCCTCCCTCCCTCCCTCCCTCCCTCTCTCCTTTGTACAAGTAATTTTTACTTGTATGATGTAATTGTGATTCTGGAGGCTTACTGCTGAATAAGCTTGCCCTTTCTAGTTCTTTCTGAACTCTGTTTGGCTGGTTGGTTCAACTCAGCTGTTCTAGCTCAAAACTCCTCTCCAAGTAGACTGATTTAAACTGGCTTGTCTAAGCTCCTCATTGAATTGCTTCACTTGAAACAACTGCCTCTGACTTCCATGAAGCAAATTTCACGGAACTGCATTGAACTGAACTCAACTGAATTCTACTGCATTGCCTAATGTCAACTGAACTGCACTCACTGAATGTTTTCACATTCTGACTCACTTTGTGCTGCTCCTTTAAGTTGCATCTCTTTCCTGTCTGTTCTCATGGGAGTTGGGCTTATCCTATCTCTTACTAATACAGTCAAATCTTTCTCTGATCAATCTCTTTGTCTGCCCCTCAATTATTCATTTTCAAATATGGCTGCTTCCTCCTACAAACTAACTTTACCTAACTTCTTTGGATGTGTTCTTTTGCCAGAGTAGCCATGTTGCTACCTTACACTTCCTTCCTTCTCTCT
Source organism: Mus pahari (assembly GCF_900095145.1). Classification (NCBI taxonomy): domain Eukaryota; kingdom Metazoa; phylum Chordata; class Mammalia; order Rodentia; family Muridae; genus Mus; species Mus pahari. Next base: position 71,992,940 of record NC_034613.1, on the reverse strand, counting down.
TCTTTCCTTCCTTCCTGCCTGCCTTCCTGCCTTCCTTCCTTCCCTCTTTGTTGGTTTCTATCATGCCAATATGTAGCTAATTTTGAGAATCACAAAAAGAATTATTGTTGCAAAATTAGTAAATTAAGCACACTTTAATTTCACAGTCATAAAATGATTTTTTAAGACTCTTATACCTAAAGTTACATATTCCTAGAAAAAGATTTATGCAATTATTTTAAAGGGTATGTGATTTGCCCTTTTATTTTGATTTAATGGAATAATTAATATTCCAAATTTACTACCAATTTTCATTACTTCTTAATTTTTTTAGGCATGGATGACTCCATAGTTCAAGATTTCTGCCTATTTGAAATCAGTTGCTTAAAGCATATTTTCATATGTTAGTGGATGGATATTCTTGCTGCTTTTAATAATAAAAACTTCATTTTAAGTGATAATCCCTAAAAAGGATTTCCTTGCAGAATAGTTTATAATGTAAGAGCATATGGGAGTTAAGAATAATTATGCAGAGAATATCTTTCTCCAAAGAGCTTAAAGCACTTTGTGGAATTCATCTAATTAATATTCACATTATATCCATGAGAAGTCAGTGGGCAGTGAAATATGTTCATAGTTGGCTATGAAGTCAACTCCCATTCCATTCAGGGCAAGAAGAAACCCAGCACCATAATGCAAAATTCAGGGCTTATGTAGTATACTGCTGTGAGTTTGTCAGTGATAAAATTACATTAGAGAACACTTGCAGAAGAAATTTGGTACGTTATTCGAGTTATGATTTTTTCATTATTTCAAACATTCAAATACTTTAAAAAATATATGTGTTACTTTAAAAATCCTGTAAATTTTTTAGATGTCCTAGAGGTATAGAAAGGCAGACAAAATATGATTTAACTGTGGTGCTTCTTTAGAACATACTATATTTACAATGCTTTTCTTATATACAATATGAATGAGCATTGTTAATAAATGTGGTAGTTTTAAATGGGCTTAACTGTTAAAATGTGTGACTGTGCACTTTCCCCCCAAGCAGATTGATAAGTGGAATTAATTTTAATTATGTCCCCAGAAAAGTATTAATTAAACTTTTATCTATTGACACATTTCTATGGAATGGAGGAGATATACAGATGGGACTGTCAAATAGCTCTAGAATGTAGACAGTAGAAGACTGGTATGGATAAAAACAAAAACTCAATATCTTTTTCCTATTTTAAATTACTTTAGCTGAGTTTTTCTCACTGGGATCAAGTCTTAACCTGACCTGATTTTTTTAACCTGGTCAGATTTTCTTCAGAATGAAATTAATAAAAGTATCCACAGAAGGCTTAAGCTTTCATTAAAATAGATAAAAAGTTCTGATTCATAAAAGTTTCATTGGAAAACTGAAAGATATATACCAGTGCTTATATCCTAGAATGCATAAACTGAGAGAATTATTTTTCACTTTGAAAACAAAGTATTTATCAAATAGCATGATTTGTCTTCCCACATAGTCACTTCCATTTTGACAGAAGATAAATATAAGGATAGGAGTTCTCCCTCAAATACATCTATTTGTACATTTGGGACATATTCAGTTTATCTCCTCATTTTCATCATACAGGTGTTATTGGTAGATATTTCCTGCTGAAAGCTGAGAGCCAGTTCTGATGATTATCAGCAGAACTGAAAAAAAAAAAAAACTCATCTGTTTAGAAACTTTTGCAAATAGAAGCATTAAGAAAGCAGTAATTCCTTTAACATTATTATTTTAATACTATAATTAGGAGTACTTTTGGACATCATCCCTTTTCATTTAAAGTGGTCATTCATTTTCTTCAGTGGTAGACTCATTGCAACAAATAATCTAATGAGGTAAATAGATAGTATGCAAACACACATGAATGTTCTATCCTTTTTAAAAAATTATCCTGACTAAAATAAACTGCAACACTCTAGTTCATGCATCCATTCAACTAAAATTCATGTAAAATTAACATATTTGAACAAAGCTTTAGAATTTGGGGTTAGCTAACAGTAAAATCTGTATAACAATTAGCCTCAACAGAGAAGAAATTTAAGTGAAAAAGACCTGTATTTTCTTCAAGTAAATGACTGTCAGTTTCTCCGGTACTTTATAAGAACCATTATCATGTTTGCTCTAATTATCTAAGCGTTTCCAAGAAACTATTATATCTACTATATCTATATGAACATGCATAATAGTATAGAACTGGGCATCTGTGAGAGCTAAAAGTGTACAATATTTTAGACTTATTACAATGCTTACATTCAATACCTTAGTTACTCCATAACATAAGCAATACTTTTCTAACAATTTGGGCAATTTCTATCTGTTTATATAGGAAACAACACTTGAACCAAATGTAATGTTCTTTACGCAATTTGGTAAGACAGATCAAAGAATATTCCCAAAACATAATGAGAAATATTTGAAAATCCAAGCAGTAGGGATTAGATGTGTTGAGAATATCAATCAACTTAGGAGTGCAGATTCCTAACTGCTGTGGGTTAATATACTGCCCAGGGAAGACTCTCACAGGTCTCGCTGGGAAGGCTCCCTTCTTACCCCTACCCCACTGGTTCTCTAATGACTTTTGATTTTACCATCTGTTCCTCCTGGCACAACAAAGGATCAGGAAGAACAGTGACAACTTCAGTAAGCTTGCCTTTGATGATATTTTTGAAATTGCTATACGTAAAAAATCAATTTTGGTGATTTAATACATTATTTATTGGGCACTTATTCATGGCTATTCCAGTCTGACATGATTTCACTGATGTCATATGATTCTAAAACAGGTGCTAGCAAAACATTATATGAGATCAATTCCCATTTTTACACTGTGCAAAAGTGAAGTCGGCTATAAACTTACTGCTCTGAGAATTTTTGAGAGTTAATTATGAATCAAGATGGTTAAAATAAATGATAACGAATAAAGATTCTTTATTCTTCCTCCATTCCTTTCCTTCAATAATTTCTGATTCCTTTCTTCCCTCCATCCTTCACTTCACTCATGTTTTTCTTTCCTTCCTTCCCCTGTGTGTGTGTGTGTGTGTGTGTGTGTGTGTGTGTGTGTGTGTGTGTGCATGCCTGCGTGCCCAGTAGGTCCTTAAATGAGGGTTAATATTTGATCAAACTCTTGTTCAAACATCATGGCTAAAGCATGACTAACCCTATAAATCATCAAAGAAGAATGAAAATAAGGCAAATTTGTTTGTATTGGTCCTTCTACATTAATAAATGTTTCCTGCTATTTCCTATCTGGTACCTTTAATTCAATGTCATCACTTTGTGCTTCTTCTCTATGATGATGTTTATCTCAAACAGCACAAAGGGAACAATTTATGCACTAATGGTATGTCTTTGCTCATCAGAATAAATTAGCCATAAAAGAGAGTGCAAACACAATCCAATCTTTTCTTGGTGAATATTGAATAATCTATTAATAGGGCATTGAAGCACTTTAATCTTCTGAAGAGAGTGGACACCTTCATAGTTTTTCTCATTCCAGGACTGGAGAAAGGTTAATTTCACCTCATCAAGGTTATAGAAGATAATATACCATCCTTATACCTCAATGTGAAAACTTTAAAGTTAATTAAGCTTCTCAGTCTCACAGTTTACATAATGTTTCAAGTTGTTTAATTGATGGTGGAAGCTTGTATCCTTTTATGTGACACTCTGGTCCACAGCAGCAGAGGTAGTTATTGGGTTTTTGGTTCTTTTTTTTCTAGAATAAAGATAAGACTTCTTTTCTCTTCTTTTAGGACCAGACACCTAATTCTTCTGAAAGTATCATCCCAAGTACCAGACATGGGTCCTGAAATTAGCCTGCCATGCGTTTTCCTTCCTTTTTCTGCCATGACATTAAATAGGTAATCTCTCCTACAAGTGACTTATGCAGATGGAATAAGAAAATCAGATATAAATACCAGTTATTATACCTATAGGATAACTGAGAGATATATTAGGAATCATTATTATTAGAATTGTTCTGTTATAAATTGTTTATTTCATTTCTCTATGTATATGGGAAGTTTTAAGGCATTTTCTTCCCCTGCATCAAGCATTTCTGATTATTTGGAATGTATCAAAGTTTATTGTTACAGAACTTATTCCTTTCAGTTTTTAGTGATCCATAGTTTGAAGTTTTGCTGATTTTCAAATGGTTTGCATCCAGAGTAAAACTTGCTTTCAATTATAACTCATCATACAAGTATAGCGTTTGATGTCCCAAGTTATACCTAAAGAAAAATTCTAGTCTCAAGAGTTTCTTTTTCATTTATCTCTGATATTGTGCATCCTCAACTAGATACGAAAATTCAAGAAACATAGTTTAGTGCTGTGTCTACTTAGTAAAGTGCTGGAAATATATGATTTACAATATACACAGCATATTTGAATCTGCCCTTTATAATTCAGCTATTTTACTTATCACATAACAAAATTTGAAAGCAATTTTAGCACCCCAAGAAAACGTGTTCACAGAGCAAATATTCTGGCAAAGTAATTTCAAGTCATAATAGACAAGGTTAGAAATTTTGGAAAACATAGGCTCTTTAAAGCAAAACTTAAAAAAAAAAAAACCTGGTCATTTCAAGTAGAGCTTTTTGATAGCTAACTATCAGATTTAATTACTTTTTTATTGTGGTCTCTTCTAAAGAATTGTCCCAGTGCTAGTTTTGTTATAAGGGTTGATAACTAGAGATGTAGCATGTGTTTGGTGGAGTTATATTCCTATAAGCCCATTATAAGTCAACAATTACATTTATAGAAAATGCATTTCATGTAGTAACCTACCAAACATCCTACCTTATTAAAATACATTGCATTGTACATTTGTTTCTCATTAGGTGCAAATGGTTGTGAAGTATGGGCTATATACTGTGTTCAGCAGCATGGCTACAGAGTAATGCCCTATGTAACTCTGGCCTGAGAATAGATCAAAATTCAAAACCCTACTGAATAGGTGTTTTATAGATATAAAGATAAAAAGTAAGCCAATATATTATATGCCAGAAGTGGGGCCTTTAGTTAAATAATGAATAAAGAATTAAACATGGAAAGTATACATTTATAAACTTAATATGAACTTATTTCACATTCTCTTCATTTCTTCAATTTTCTTTAACATTGATGATAAATGTTTTCCTCTAGGGAACCCACATTCAATGGTGATTGGATTGCAAACTGTCAGACACATTATAGAAATTATTGTGGAGAATTCTCAAAAAGCTAAAAATCAATCTATGGTATGACCCAGCTATAGCACTCTTTTGAATATTTCCAAAGTACCAGACATCCTTCTCCATTGATACTTGTTCACCCATGTTTATCCCTGTTCTATTTGCAATAGCTAAGAAATAGAAACAATTTCAATGTCATATAAGCAATGAATGGGTAATGAATGTGGTATATGTATACTAAGGAATGTTATTCAGCTCAGCTGGTAAGAAAAAGAATTAATGAACCTTTCAGGTACATGGATAGAACTAGGAAAGATAATTTCAAATGAAGTAACCCAGACCCCCAAAGATAAATGTTATTGTGAGCTACTAGTTCCAAATCTTTTGAATTAATTCCGTAGTCTGTAGTAATTACAGAAACCAGGGAAGCAAAACAGAACCATTGCCAGGTTATGGGGCTTGGGGAGCAATAGAGAGGGTATTAGCTGGTTACGAGTGATCTTATCAAGGAGATTGGATAAAGGGTGGACCTTAGGATGGGAAGAGAGGTAAATTCAGAATATAGTTGGAGGTAAATAAAATGATGATAAAGATGTCTGTAAAAAGAAGATGGCCTAGTTGGCCATCATTGGGAGAAGAGGCCCTTGGTCTTGTGAACATTATATGCCCCAGTACAGGGGAATTCCAGGGCCAGGAAGCAGGAGTGGGTGGGTAGGGGAACAGGGTGAGGGGAGGGTATAGAGGACTTTCAGGATAGCATTTGAAATGTAAATGAAGAAAATATCTACTAAAAAATTGAAAAAAATATGTCTGTATAAAAATAAATATCCACAAGCAAGCATGCTATTTAGCACACAACCCAAAGTATACATAAATCTATGCATAAACATCCACATAAAGTTTTAATGAAACATTCTCACCTGGACTGACTGTTTCTTCTAAGAAATAGACTATTTAAAACAAGCCCCCATACCAGACATAAGATGCAGTCTTTTAAGTTGTTGGCCAGGGTTGTCCATGAAACTCCTAAAATATAGAACCTATTGTCCTTGGTTGCCACTTTTATGTAGAAGTTAAGTCCCTGTTGCTGAAAACACCACACAATTCATAAACTTGGGGGGCAGAGATTCCTGATCCATAACTAACATGAAAGCTCCCTAAATGAGGACTAGCTTTTATGGTACCAGAAATTGCCATGCAAACTTCCTAAGGAGGGGAGGCAAACAAGAATCCTACCCAGATATAATATCTATTAACCATATCAATGACCAGAACAGCATAACACTCAGAGACAGTAGTAGAACACAATCTTGGCCATAACCAACAGTTCTTTAATTGAACGTAAGACCCACTCAAAGAAAGGGAACACCTGGCACTGGAAACCTAGCCAACTACTCAGTGCCACTCTAATCATGGTTAGTGGAGAATCTACAACCACTAATTTACTAAACCAGTAAGGTTCCTATCAATGGTCTTGTAGTGGGAGTTTTGTTTTGTTGTTTGTTTGGTTGTTTGCTTTTGGTTGAGAAAGGGTTTCTCTGTGTAGACTTGGTGGTTCTGAAATTCACTATGTAGATGAGCCTAGCCTTGAACTCTCCTGTCTCCTTTTTCTGAGAATTGGGTTAAAAGTATGCACCACCATACTTGGTTCCTAACAACAATCTATAATTTTTTTCATTTTACCATAGATAATTATAATCTTCATTCTTCATCTAAGCTGCAGGCAATTAAGGAAAGCTGTGAATGGGAGAGTTGGTCTTTCCACGGAACAGTACATCAAATGGTTATGTAGTGCAAATGGTCCTGAAAGCATACATGCATGTAACATTAAATGGTTTATTTTTCTATTTAGGAATATCTGTATATTGCATATATTACAGTGGCAATTAGTTTTTTAAAAAGCCATGAATTTGGAAGGCACTGGAAGAGAGAAATAATATTAAATTATCATCTCAAAAAAAAAAGAAAGAAAGAAAAGAAAATCCAAATGAGAAATAAATGTAATGTATTCTAATTTAGCTTCAAGGTACTACACTGATTCTTATCAATTTTGGACATCACCTTACATTGTAGATAAGACAAGTTAGATTCTAGGACCTCCCAACATGCACCCTAGGCAATAGCTCCAGTTTTAGAAGATTTAGTTTGTAATATAGACAGCCAATAAACCATTCTTCCAGAATCTGATAAAGTTCTGCTTGAGTTCTGTGTAGCTGAAAAGATGTTGGTAGAGCTAAGACTATATCTTAGGCCCTACACTAGTACTGTGCTAGGGGCACAGTAGTAGAAACCAAAAATCAGTCTCTACTAGAGTTGGAAAATATTAAATATATAGTTATAGGTGTAATGAACAAGGTAAGGGAGCCATATAGATGCTGCAAGAGGGACAGGTGTTGCCAATATACTATCTATTTTGGTAAGTAAAGTATGATTTATGTTAAAAATAAATCCCATGAAATAAATAGAGGTTGTCAGAATTATATACAATTCAATGAAATGTCTAAAAAATTGTTTTCTGCTTAATATATCTTTAAAACATAAAGGACATTTGGAGAACTTTGTTCACATATATAAATGCACATATGGTTGTATAATATACATGTAATATATATATATATATATAATGATATATATAAAATATATATAAAATAATATATATATATATATATATATATATATATATATATATATATATAAAATGAAGATATAGACATCCTCTTCTTAAAGGCAAAATGATGCTTGAGGATATAATTTTCTAAATTAACCCAGTATTTTAGGAAATGTCACCATTCTTGGAAAATAATGTTATGATTGAATTATGCATAATATTTTCAATTTATAAATTTTGATATCCATTAGTTATTTAATTTTGTCATTAAAGTTGCCTTTACATAAGTAAAGCTAAATAACACATGAGTTTCTGGGATTCTATGGATTTATTTAAGATTACACAATTAGTCTGTTGAAAAGATTTATTTTTTTTTAGGTCAAGATCCTTTGCACTTAAGCAGTTGCCCCCATTTATATATAGAGGTACTCCCTAGAAATATATGATCTCTATATTATATAGATTATACATATATGTATACACACAGGGCAGGTTTCATGAAATTTTGGAAAAAGAAAAAAGATGCAAACAAATTCCAATTCACAGTAGTAACAGCCCTTTCAACAAATTTTAAGGTCTTAGGTTTCCAGAAACTTGCTTAAAGAAAATTCTCAACCAAAAGGAACTGGTTACTTTTTCCATAGGTATGTAGTGTGCATTGTTTTTATGTATGTTTTCAAACGGTATCCTACAATTCCCAAATCATATTACTTTTAAGAAGAGTATCCCTTGTAGGCCAAAGATGACCATTTACAATTAGAGTTCCTTCCTTTTCCTTTGAAACTAGTTTTGGGCAGTTCGCACGATATGTTTGTATTGTTTTCTGATCCCAGTTTTATTTTTTGCCATATTCCTGTTCTGTCAAATACAGTGGGGTTCAACAAAAAGAGTGTTCCAAATCTTTAATCATTATGAAAAACAGAGTACCTTGACCTTGTATTTTAAAGTTAAATGGAGTGGCATTATAAAAATTAAATTGGTTCTTTCTCATTTCCATAATATCCTCTAAAAAGCCTTGCCTAGCCTAGAGTGGATGTCCTATTTCTTTATCTTTCTTGATGACCTCTCTTGCCTGCAAGTCAGCTCGTTTTTCTTCGCTGAAGACTGCACCCCACTGCTGCATGCACTCTAAAAGTTCCATTAAAATCTAGGGCATCATCACTCATTCTTATCTGCAGCAGGCTGCTGAACAGTGCCATACGAGCAACTGCATGCAAACTAGTCTCAAAGGACAATATTAGTTATACACACTGTCATCCCATAAGGAAAAGAATTCCTCCTGGATCCTACCTTATCTCACAGAGCCCATCTAGTCTTTCTAACATGGCTACTAGAGTCAGTGCTATGAACGGGTCTCTTGCAACAGTAAGCATTACTTAAAAAACAATTTACCAGCAAGAAATTAGTTTTTTTATAGGACGCCCTTTATTAAACTCGGTGTGAGATGAGCTAGCATCCTGAATTTTCCCTTGCACCCACTGAGACCACACAGGCTAAAAGCAGTTTCATTTTAAATACTGTCCTATAAAAAATATGTGATCTCCCTCTAGTCTTGATGAATTATTTCTTGGGATGGATGTGTTATTAGGATAAGTAGGATTTAATATAAAATGATAGGCTAGAATTTGGCACTTCTATTGTCTAAACCTGCGAGTTAAATATTACTAACCAATAATCCAATGGGACATTAGTAGCCATGTCTGATGGCTGGAGACATCAGAGGAGAAATTCAGAAATGAGAAGATTAATGTAAAAGCTTGCAATGAAGATGAAAACTAAGGAATAATAGCATCTCTTATGCCTTTATATTATCCAACACTATTAACCTACATTCATATAATGAATTTTCCCCTAGGGAAAAATTAAAAAACCAGCAATAATAATGTCAAATATCGTTATTTTCAAACTGTTACTAATTTTTCCACGTTGGAAGGTAAATAACGCCTAATGTTAAGTAGTATTAAACAAAGTCTTGTAAATAGTATTAAAATGTTCAACACTCATTACTATTCTTTTTTGATTTTTAAACTCATCTGTAAGTGTTCCAAAATCAGAAATATTCGGATAGATTATTTTGAAAATTTTAACCCAAACAGTCACACATGCTTCAGATGAGATACTAGAGATTCAGAGATTAGATTATTTTTTCTCATTATAAAAATTTTTTATCATAAAATACATTTACAACCACTATTCTCCTCCCTCCATTCCTACTAGCATACCCTTATCTCCCCTCTCCCCCAGATCCACTCCTCCTCTGTTTCCTCTTTCAGACAAGATCAGGCCTCCCAAGAGACTAGAGACACATGGGACAAAACAAGATCTAATAAGGCAAAGCAAAAGTCCTCATATTGAGCCTGGATAAGGCAATCTAATAGGAAAAGAGTCTTAAGAGCAGGTTAAAGTGTCAAAGATATACCCACTCCACTATTAGGAGGACCACAGAAATAGAGATTAGATTTTCAATGAAAATACCTGAATTCCTGGTAAATTCTCTAGAGATGTAAGACTCAATTTGAAAGATAGTAGATGAAAGACAGCTTTGTACAATCTTTGACATCTCCTAAATATATATACATAAGCATAAAATCAACTTTGTAACATTCCTTTCAGAAAGACACTTTTTTTGAAACTATTTTATACACTTGATATTTCCTGCTTGTATGGTAATACCAAAATAAAACCTGGCAAAAATGATTTTCCAATCAATATCTACTAAATAACATATAAAAAATAAAGTATACTTTGGAGATCAAGTAGTATGCTGCTTATAAAATTTATTTCATACACAACAGTTATATTAGGAGTAAAAGTAGTAAAACAAAAACAAAATGTCAGATTTGTAGTTTTAATTTCTTAATGCTAATGCATAGAAATAAAAATCTATAAATTTAAGGGTGGTATTTACATACTAAGGTTTTAGGTAACATTTAGGAAAGTGGGTAAAGTGTAAGAGATAATCAGGACACCTGCTGGCAAATAGTGTATTGTCAATACAAGAGGGATGTTATACTCATGGAACCTCAATAAACCCCTGGTAGGTTATTAAAGACCACATGGTAAGCCACATGCATATAAAACCAACACTAAGTGTGTGTGTGTGTGTGTGTGTGTGTGTGTGTGTGTGTGTGTGTGTGTGTGTAAAACAATGATAGAAGGTGTCACATTTTTTTTAAAGGGAATAGGCACTATAGGAACAGTGTGAGGCATGTGAGGGAGCAATGGAATGATGCATGTATTGTTATAATAGATGAAATTCTCAAAAGAATAACAAACACAAAATTTTCAGTTTCAGGATGTTGTAATCATTATTAATTTTAGTAAAGCTCACACCAGACAAGCTTCCAAGAAAAAAAAAAAGACCCAAATTTACTTGGAAAGTCACATATATTTATTTTACTTATCTGACCACATGGTGATAAAAATAGAGAAGATCTGTTTAAAGTTCACCACAACCCTGTAGGTAGCATGATATGATGACAATGAATTCCTGAATTTAGAAAATATGGCTGACTTTGTGGTGTGATAATTTCATGTACTAATGACACAATTTTAATAAATTTAATTTTTATACATTCCCATATTCATCAAAAACTGGTATAATAATTAGTAATAATACCTTTCCACAATGGGGACAAAGTTCATTTATATTTCAAGCTTCACTTAACAGAAATTTGAGCCATGTTTGGCACCTAGCAGGTTCTCCAGACATTTGTTATCAATTGCAGATAGTAATGAATGAATCTTACAAGTGTTCAGTGAAATGAAGCACGTGGAATTGATGATGATGGAATACTGAACCTGTATTAGGCAGTACCCACCTGTTGTATCTATTATAACAAAGTGAGTGATCTCAATAAATACCAAGTCTTCACTGACTGCTCATGAACTCACACAAGGAGCTGAAATAGCCAATACTTATTTATTTGTATGTACCACAAAGCTGAACATGGTACACATCAGGCAGGCCCACAATGTTTCTCAAATGTTTCTTGTTAACCTCTATTTGGCAAACCAGTTTTCTTCTTATTATTATTAGTTTGTTCAGCAGCAGACAAGGCAGCATTTTGAGTGTGGACACTCGGATGATGAGAGACAATGTAAGCTCTCTTTCACTCCTATACCTTAGATATTATTATAAATCCTTGCTGTATGGTTTCTGCTTAATTCCTCCACAGGGTTAGCTGAATTATACAGAAAGATTTGCTGTTACACAAATAATAGCAGTTTTCCATGTCACTTCACAACTACCACTTGGGCTAAAAATTCTTGCCTTGCAGAAGGACTTCACATCCATTAGCTAACTTACTATCATAGTCTATATCTGTGAAAACAAATCTTGGACTCCTATAAAATATGCGTGGGTGGCTTCATAGGGTGTTCTGGTATCAATGAATTATCACCAAGTTAATATTACTGGAGGTAGTATAATAATAGCTTGCTTACGTGTACCACTTCACTAGGGGTTCTCTGAAGCACAATGACTGCCTTATGGATACTTGTATTCTCTGCATCTTATTCCTACAGGAGCAAGTTGATGAATGATTTTTTCTTTAACAACTGCAAAATAATTCAATCTGGTTTTGTAATCCATGGCAATGCAGGAAATTAAGTGGATTACTAGTCCAAGGAATGTAGTCAATACAGCACAATCAGTCTTATAGATGCACTCCTTGTTTGGCATAAGTTTCTGAATGTTAGTGGGGGAAATCCATTACATTAATCTTTACAGTGAGCCTTAATGTTGCTGGCAGAGTCACAGACATTTATAATGAAGATCATTGGTTGAACACAGACAGTTGATAACTGTGACAGAATAAATCAATATTAATTCTTGCCTGATAATTTTGTTATGACTACATAGCAGTGACTTTTGGAATAATTCCTGTCTTATCTAAATATCTTGGTCATATGCAAGAGATTTATATTTATAGGCCCAGCTAATATAGTTTTCTGAGCAAATATTTATTTTGCTCTTACATATGTGAAGCAATTCAAAAGAAACTGTACTATTACTACTTTTCACTCTTGTCTCACACTGCTTAGATGCTGCACCAGTCACAATCTTCATTAATATCCATTCCATGTTCTCCTACAAATTACATCCCCAAAGAATTTAGCATTAGGCTATTAATTTAGCCAGTCAATAGCAATCATGGGGAACTGACTCATAAGAAAACATAAAACCCAAGTCTCTGTCCTGTTTCTTTTGAAGAGAGTGGTATCTAGCTGTTGCTAATTGTCCTCTAATATTTTAGTTTTCTAACTATGTGCTGGGCATAGTCTCCTTCCAGTATTGCAGTTCTAGATAGAAAGCCTTTAGTTGATTCTAACACCATCTGTGTATCTTGCAATGCAGAAAGCTGATAAACTAGTGCTTAAACTCCCAGCTACCCATGTGGGGACAGCCTCTTTCAATTGGTAAAATCTAGATTGATTTTAGTTTTCCTGTCTCTTTTTGTGTTTCGGGTATCCCATATCTATGTAATTGCTTATTGAATGCAGTTTCTTAGAACTGCTGAAAGTGATTTATATTATTATTTTGACAAGGTACTGCTGTAAGAGTTGATAATAAAATAAAAAATCCTAATTATCTTTTCCTTCCTATTTCACTTGTCTCCTTTTATCTAATTAGGCTTGAAGTACCATGTGCTCTGTTTACATTGTCCCTTTATCCTAGATTCCCTATTCTCCAATGCTAATGTGATGCCTGAAGCGTCACAATATATTTCTGCCTTCAGCCTTTCTCTCTCCCTTTTTTTTTTTTTAAAAACTGGGAACAGCATGCATAAAACCCACTTCAATTAGTTTGGATAGAGACAGGAAAAGGATTATTATGGTTTGGGGCTTAAGAATAAAAGAATGTATGAAATATCGAAAAACAGGTAATGCCTCATTAGTCCGAGACTGTTCTTTTGGCTGACTTTGCTGTTATGGACATAATACACTGGGCCTTGCTCTTGCTAATAAGCAAGTACTCAACTACTGAATCCCAACTCACAAATCCATGCTTCCATAGGCACTGTATAATGGCCATTAAATATAAAATTCCAATTAATATATTTTGGTAGCAATAGAAGGCCCAATAAAAGATTACACAATGAAAAAAAAAAACGCCCAATATGAAATTATTCTAAGTAAACTACAATCCAGTCACCTGTATTCCAAGCATTGAATATATTTCTTCTTGTTATTTTTGCTACTTATGCTCATAAATACTTCTAATATCTTTCTTTATGTAAAATATTGTTCTCTCTTCCACAACCACAGCCTGATATTATTGATACTTCATCTGTGTATTCAAATATCTCTTTATTCCTGAAATCTTCCTTGACTTATTCAGGAGAAAATCAACCTTTCTTTCTATAAACTTAAATTACATACCAATTATATATTCTAGGATATTTATTTGAATTAATTCTGCAATGAAGATTTCTGTGTATGTATCTATTATAATAGTTGTAAGCATGAAACTCATTTAATGAAACTCATATTGCCTAGATAGTTATTTATAGTCAGCAGTAAATATTCATTATATAAATTATTGATGAGTTTTGGGAAAATATCACTATTGTAACTGTTGTCTCAAGCTCATCCACTTATTCTGGTCCTGACATCTACAGAATGCAGAAAAGATAAGGCATTGTTTATGTTTAGATTAGGATAATAGAAAGATAAACAGTAATAAAAGGACTATAAGTTATTATATTTACATGTCTAAGAATATTCAACTGAAAATAAACTAACCCGGGGAAAGTATGTTTCTAAAGAGATAGGCATGGAATTTCAGATAATCAAAAGAAAAGGAATAAGTTTATTACTCAATGAGTATTTGTACAAACATATATTTTATTATGACAAATGTCTAATTTGAATATACTTGATTTCTGTAATATAATTTATGAAATAATTTACAAGTTCGATTTAATCCATATGGAAATCATAGTGCATATCAGTCTTGGTATTTTTGAAAGTGCTTTCTAATGAAAATTCTGATATTTTGGAGAACATTTTAATGGTATTACAACAAGCAGTTAAATAGTGAACTTCCAATTTTATTTAACTGCGGAACCTCTATATATCTCTCAGGGCATTATACCACTATACAATTTTAATAAAAATGAGGCCCAAACTATGAAAGGAAGCCCATGTCCGGGAACCAGAAGACAGTACAGAGAACTAAGATAGAATTGAACACTACAGGGGGGAAAAGACAATGAAATGATTCCTAAAGATATTCTATTATAGTCATAGATTGGTGACTTGTCCATTCATTATCAGAGAGGCTTCCTCTGCCAGATAATGCGACAAGATGTAGAGACCCAAAGATGAACCTTAGGTAGTGAGAGTCCAAATTGGAAGACTCCATCTGGTCCCTCCCTTCAGAGATTAGGGAAACCCTGTGACAGATTGGGAGAAAAGACTGCAGCACTCAAATGAAAGACACCAGGAGAAACTGGCCAACTGAATCTACTAAGCAGGGTACTCACAGGAACTAAAAAAAAAATGTTGGGATTCTAATGAAAATTAAGTAAATTGTCACCTTATTTTCAATTAGAATATTCACAGGGTATGTTTTAAAAATAATAGGGATTTGTTTAAATACTTTATGTAATATATAATATTTCTGAATGTGATACAGATTTTGAATATTCTAACCTCATAAAGGTAATTAAACCTATCTGAAAATTTAAAATTGACTCATATTTCCTACAAGTCAGAGATACAAAATGGTGGGTTTATTTGGATCCAAGATGTATGCCTCCTTCAGGTGCTACATGGTATGAAGTAGGGGAGGTTTTAATAGATGAACAGTTTTCTTATCCACTAAGGCAGGATAGTACATTTACTTCCAGTTGCTAATGTGATTATTAAAAGAAATTCAAAGGCTCTACATGGTGTTAAATAAACAACTTCTTTTACTATCACTAGTAACACATGTGGGAACCTGAATAATCTCTACAGCATCTACCGTACTGCCATTCCAGCCTTAAATGCATATTTAATAGATAATCCAACAAAGAATCTTAATATTGAACAACATTCCAGTCACTTCCTAGGTTAGGAAAATGTGAAAATCCCTCAGCTTTTAAGGAGTTTAGTTTATAGTCACAAAGTAGTACACTGAAACAAGCTGTAGCCTTTGAAATGTACTTCATGGATTGCTTCCTGAGATGCCATATTAATTATTGCACAGATGTAGAGATGGAGATAATAGCAACTTATCAAAGCTGAAGTGAGTAAAAAAGTTTCAGGAAGGAAGACGAATTTGGTCTTGTTCTTATGGTGGTCTTTTTCATTAGGCTTTAAAAACGTCCCTAAACTCTAGCGTCATCTGAAAACACTGGTTTATCATTAGTCCTCCAAGAAAAGTCCAATGCTTAGTTAAAGCTGAACATCACTGCCAGAAAGTATAGCTCTAGATGAAGAGATCATAATGGGTCAGTTTTAGGGGAAGAGATCTTCTGATAATATTAAAATCAGGGTAACATGCATTTCTCATATGAAGAACAATCAAAAGTACATGGAGCTAGGAGGAAAAGTTTGGGAATCCTCAAATGTTTAGAAAGTTTTGTTTTAGATGGGATAGATTAGAAATACAAACACTCTTAGACTCAATTAATTAAAACCCATTTTAAAACAAATTACTAGTGTATTATTACCAACATACATAGGTAAAAAACTGAAGTGACACTTTAGGTGACGAATTCAAAGCACATATGCAAAATATCATTTTGTTTCATTTTGTGGAAATGGGAGCAAAAATGACTCTTGTGATTTGTCTAAGGTATACAAATTATTATATACTTTATTACCTTCAATTCCATGAGAGCTCTGAACTATTTTTAAACACTGGGGTCGCTGAAGCAAAATTTTGAAATATCAATTATTTCTCTTATGCCTTTATAGATTTGGAATGAACCTATATGATATTTCATAAGGATCTGTAATGTTTAATAAGTATTCAAATATAAAATCAAGTTTAGGAATAAAGGTTTAGCCAATAATTCTCCAATGTTGTCACTAATTAAAAATTATCAGTCAGAGGAGGCTAGGAATGTCCTTCAGTGGCTGGTAGCAGTTGCTCAACAATAGACAAGGACCCTTGTTTCATCCTGTATATAGGAAAAAATGAAGAATCAAATGAAGATATTGTTAACTAAGTTCTCAAGAATAAATAGGCTTGACTGTCACCAGAAACTTTTAGTTCTAATAACTCACAGATGATGCTGAGTATGGTATTAATTATCAACGTTCTCAATCTTCGGTTTGTGTCATATTCCCTTCAAAGCCTGGTCAAAACCTGGGTCAATAGGCTCTAATCCCAGATGTTCCAATATTAAAGGATCAGGCTGTTTCTAGCTGATGCAAAGACTACTGGTTCTCACACCTGGATTACAACTACTGCAGAACCAAATGAAAAATCACCCAAGTTATGTTAAAATTTATCTGGATTTCTCCTTGGATTTCAAGAAATCTTACAGCTTGAAACCCTTTAGCAGTTTACTGTAGTGCCCTTGAATAACAGAAACAAGTACATATGGTACAGGACATAAATATTCTCACCATCTACTTGGATGCACAGCTGTCTTGCCCCCAGAAACCATCTGACAACATTCTCCAAATTGATGGATTATGTTTTAGCCTTTCTGCTCCTTACCTAATGGTTCTTTAATTTAACTAATGACTGTAATTCTCCTTAGATGCTGATGGTACATTACGATTTTTTTTTTCAAAACTACTCTTATCAGAACATCATTGGATGCATATTACTTAGGCAGATACACCCAATATTCCAGGTGGCTTGAGCAGCAGGTGCTGATGGTGTTAGTAATGATGACATAAGGAGAGTGTCTGGTTCTTTTGACCACTGCAAAGATTTTGTTATTTACTGCAAGGATTCCTTCAAGTTAGATATCCATTAAATGACCTTTTGCTAAATAATCTACCGCAGTAAAATTGTACACAAGAAAAATCTCCTTTGTCTTAAACAAGTGGGCCAAAAGGATTCAAAGATCATGGTATCCAGCTTTGTCCTGAAAACAACTCCATATTTCCTTTATGTTTCAACACCATACACACTACATACTGTCTTAAATGGTGATATCTCTCTCCTAGACCGTCTTGTTTCATTTACAGAACCTGCTTCTATGCTCTGCTCCCCAGTTCTTATTCCTCTGTATGAGAACTGTCTGCTGTCCAGCTATTCTGCTTAAGTAGCACAAATGCTAAGGACATAGGTATAACTCAGCTCATCTGTGTCTCTCCAGGGCTTCAAATAACTTCTAATTTGTTGAGTCCCAAAGTTATTACTTCTATATGGAAAGAATTGCACAAAGTTTGAAAGTGGTGAAGATTTTGAAAACCTATCTTTAGTGATTATTACAAACTGCAATATAGTGGAAATGTTGATATTACGTATTGACTTAACTTAAAGGTAGTTAAAATGTGTTTTCTATCACAGTGATAGCAGGTTCACTTTAATACCTCAAGATGTATTTAAACCCAGTTGCTAGATTTAGTGGGCTGGTCATGATAGATTAAAGTCATATGCATGTGACCTCATTGAACCTTAATTGCCTCTTCAAAGGAGCTATCTTCAACAACCATTATTTTGAGACTTTGAATTCCAAACATATACTTGAAGAAATGCAGTTTAGTTTATAACACTGTCGACATCTTGAAGATGACTTTTAGCTAATTAGTTAGTTAGTTATTTAATGATACTTTTCTTGAGATAATGTTCTAAATAAGGGAATACACTAATTTAATGAGATTAGTTACCATAAGTGTCAAATTGGTCTGGCCAAGCATAATTTTTAATGAAATAATCTTTAGGTACATGTAGGAAGAATAATTGTGAGAGACGATTAAACAAACAAGCAAGCCACCCAGAAAGCAAGCAAATGGGCTGTAAACATAGTTATTAATTTAACAAAAGCCAAACATTTGTGAAGCCAGAATAGATATTTATAGTATTCTTCAAACCTGTGTTAAATAATATGGTAGCAACTAGTCAAATTTGGCTACTGACTACTTAAAATATGACTAAGTTGAATTCGTTTTTTGTTTTTTTTTATTTATTCACTTTACATCCTGCTCATTGCCCCTATCCAGGTCACCTACTCCCACAATCCTTCCCTCCACCACCCCTCCCCTTCTCGTCTGAGAAAGTGGGGGCCCCTGGGTATCCCCCAAACCTGGCACATCAAGTCTCTGTGGGGCTAAAAGCATCCTCTTCCACTGAGGCCAGACAAGGCAGTCCATTTAGAAGAACATATCCCATGAACAGGCAACAGCTTTTGGGATAGCCATTGCTCCATTTGTTAGGGACCCACATGAAGTCCAAGCAGCACATCTGCTACAAATGTATAGGGCAGCCTAGGTCCAGCCTTTGAATGCTTTTTGGTTGGTGGTTCAGTCTCTAAGAGCCCCACAGGTCTTACTGTTGGGTTCTTAATCCCTGCAGGGCCCAAAACCTTCTCCCTACTCTTCAATGAGAGTCCCCAAGCTCCATCCACTGTTTGGCTGTGGGTGTCTGCATCTGTCTGATTCTGTCTGAGTCAGCTGCTGAATGGAGCCTCTCAAGAGGACAGCAAGCATAACAGAGTGTCACTGATAGTCTCACGATTGGTGCTTGCCCATGGGATGGATCTCAAGTTGGCTGGTTATTGGATGGACATTCCTTTAGTCTGTGCTCTGTCCCCTGTCCCTGAATTTCTTGTAGACAGAATAAATCTGGGATAGAAAGTTTTCTGGATGTGTTAGTGTCCCTTTCACTCTACTGAAGTTCCTGCATGACTACTAGAGGTAGCCTTTTCAGGTTCCATATGCCCAATTCTCTGAGTCACAGCTAAGGTCATCTGCATTGACTCTTGAATGTCTCCCTATCCCAGGTCTCTGTCATACCCTGGACATGCCCCCTACCTCCACACACCTGTCAGTTACAGCTTTTGATTCACTGTGATGGCCATTTGGCCAACTCCTGTACCTCCCCACACCTAATCCTGAATGGCCACACATTCCCCTTCCCATCCTCCTCCTCCCACTCAGTTGCCTCACTCCATTTACCCCTTCTTATTAGTGATATTCTAGCATTCTTATTTGTTCCTTCATTGTTGTTTATCTTCTTTCTGTCTGTGGAGTGTAGCATGGGTATACTGTATTTTAGGGCTTATATTCACTTATAAGTGAATACATGATATGCATATCCTTTTTGGACAGGGTTGTTTCCAGTTTATGGCTATTATGCCTAAAGCTGCTATGAACATAGTTTAGCAAGTGTCTTTGTGGGATGGTGGGGCATCTTTTGGGTATATGCCCAAGAGTGGTAAAGCTGAATCTTAAGATAGAAGTTTTCTGAGAAACTACTAAATTGATTTCCAAAGTGGTTGTACAAATTTGTACTCCCACCAGCAATGGAGTAGTGTTTTCCTTGCTCCACGTCCGCACCAACATGTGCTATCACTTGAGTTTTTGATGCTAAGTTGAATTTAAATGTGATAGAAATGCAAAACACATATTTACTTCAGAAAATAACTATATAACTAATATAGTTATATAATAACTATATAACTAATATGAAATAACTATATAACTGAAAATAACTATATAACTAATACACTTTACATTTTACATGTCTAAATAAAAGCCCTAGTTCAAATTCTAATGTTTACCTTCTTTTTTATTAACTAAATTAATTTTTACATTTCAATTTCTCCCCATCCCAGTCTCTCCTTCCCAGGGTCCCTCCCTCTATCCTCTGCCTCCTTTTCCTCTGAGAAGGTGGAACTCCTCTTGGGTATTCCCCAATCCTGGCACATCAGGTTTCAGCAGGATTACCTGCATCATCTCCCATTGAGGCCAGACAAAGCAGCCCTGTTGGGAAATGGATTTCACAGTCAGGCAACAGTTATAGTGTCAGCCCCTGGTCCAGTTATTTGGGGAGCCACATAGAGACTGAACGGTTCATACATACAGCAAAGGGTTATTATTCAAAATATATAAAGAACTCAACAAATTAGACTACAAAAAACAAACAGCCCAACTAAAAACAGGGTACAGATCTAATGAGATACTTTTCAACAGAGGAATCTTGAACAAGCAAAAAGCACATTTATGTAAAGAAATGTTCAAGATTCATTCCTGTTAACGCGAGCCCCATACCACCTTTGGTACAAACTCAGCAGATGGTCCCAAGGTCCCTAGAGGACTATGAACACCACAGGTGCCCTAGCACACACAGAACTTTGGGATCACTGGTCAGTGGAACACATCATCTGTTCCAAAACAACACAGAAGGGCTTGGGCCAGCAGGAACAGGGACACAGGAAACTTGCCTGACCAGTGGCTAGGGTTAGTTCAGGTTGGCACCAGCCCCGTGCCACCTTGGGCTTGAACTCAGTGGAAAGTCCCAAGGTCCCGAGAGAACTCTCCACACCGCAGACGCCCTAGCAAACCTAGGATCTTAGCATCACTGAGGAGAGTCAGCCTTCAGAGAGAGCTCTGACCCTGGGGCTCAGGTTAGAGTGCCATCTTGTATCCTAGGTCTCTTAGAGACCAGTTCACACAGGAGATTACATGGGCTACAGAAGCAACACAGCTTCTTGGACAGGGTCCCTTTGGGCCTTCATCTTCAGCTAAGAGCTGGATCTGAGCTACAGACCTCTGTGCACTTTCCCTGCAAGAGGAGAGTTTGCCTGCAGAGAGTGCTCTGACCACAGGGACTCAGGGGAGAGTTGGACTCCCAGGAGAGCTGACAGAGGCTAACAGAATCTCAAGAGAAACAAGCTCCAGCCAGAGACAGCTAGAACATCTAACACCAGAGATTACAAGATGGCAAAAGGAAAATTTAAGAAACTTACACAGAAATTAAGATTCAGCAACCTCAGAATCCAGTAAGCCTACCACAGCAATTACGGGACACCCAAACACACCGGAAAAGCAAGATTAGGATTTAAAATAATATCTCATGATGCTGGTAGAGGATTTTAAGAAGGGCATTAATAACCCACTTAAAGAAATACAGGAAAACACTGCTAAACAGATAGAAGCCCTTAAAGAGAAAGTACAAAATCCCTCAAAAATTACACGAAAACACTGCTAAACAGTTAGAAAAACTTAAAGAGGAAAAACAAAAATCCCTTAAAGAATTACAGGAAAACACAAACAAACAGGTAACAGAATTGAACAAAACCATCCAAGATCTAAAAATGGAAGTAGAAACAATAAAAGAAACCCAAAGGGAGACAACTCTGGAGATAGAAATCCTAGGAAAGAAATCAAGAACCATAGATGGAAGTATCAGCAACAGAATACAAGAGATGGAAGAGAGAATCTCAGGTGCAGAAGATTCCATAGAAAACATGGATACAACAATCAAAGAAAATGCAAAATTCAAAAAAGATCCTAAATCAAAACATCCAGGAAATCCAGGACACAATGAGAAGACCAAACCTAAGGATAAAAGGTATAGATGAGAATGAAGATTTTTCGGCTTACAGGGCCAGCAAATATCTTCAATAAAATTACAGAAGAAAACTTCCATAACCTAAAGAAAGAGATGCCCAAGAACATACAAGAAGCCTACAGAACTTCAAATAGACAACCAGAAAATAAATTCCTCCCAACAAATAATAATCAGAACAAAAAATGCACTAAATAAAGATAGAATATTAAAAGCAGTAAGGGAAAAGGTCAAGTAACATATAAAGGCAGACCTGTTAGAATTATACCAGTCTTCTCACCAGAGACTACGAAATCCAGAAGATCCTGGACAGATCTTATACAGACCCTAAGAGAAGACAAATGCCATACCAGGCTATTATACCTACTAAAACTCTCAATTACCATAGATGGAGAAACCAAAGTATTCCATGACAAAACCGAATTCACACAATATCTTTCCATGAATCCAGCCCTTCAAGGGATAATAAAGGGAAAACACCAACACAAGGACAGAAACTACACCCTAGAAAAAGCAAGAAAGTAATCATTCAACAAACCTAAAAGAAGAGAGCCACAAGAACACAATCCCAATTCTAACAACAAAAATAACAGGAAGCAACAGTTCCTTTTTCTTAACGTTTCTTAACATCAATGGACTCAGTTCCCCAATAAAAGGACATAGAATAACAGACTGGCTACATAAACAGGACCCAACATTTTGCTGCATACAGAAAACTCACCTCAGGGAAAAAGACAGACACTACCTCAGAGTGAAAAGCTGGAAAGCAATTTTCCAAGCAAATGATCCGAAAAAACAATCAGGAGTAGCCATTCTAATATCAAATAAAATCGACTTCCAACCAAAAGTTNTCAAAAAAGACAAAGAGGGGCACTTCATACTCATCAAAGATAAAATTCTCTCAATTCTAAATATCTATGCTCCAAATGCAAGGGTATCCACATTCATTAGGAAAGTCTAGTAAAGCTCAAACCACACATTGCACCTCACACAATATTAGTGGGAGACTTCAACACCCCACTCTCATCAATGGACAGATCCTGGAAACAAGAAACTAAACAGAGACACATTTCTAAAAGAAGTTATGAAGCAAATGGATTTAACAGATATCTACAGAACATTTTATCCTAAATCAAAAGGATATACCTTCTTCTCTGAACCTCATGGTACCTTCTCCAATATTGACCATATAGTGGGCACAAATCAGGCCTCAACAGATAGAAACACATTGAAATTATGCCATGCATCCTATCAGATCACCACAAACTAAGGCTGATCTTCAATAACAACATAAATAATAGAAAGCCAACACTCATGTGGAAGCTGAACAACACTCCACTCAATGATAACTTGGTCAAGGAAGAAATAAGGAAAGAGACTAAAGACTCTTTAGAGTTTAATAAAAGTGAAGCCACAGTATACCCAAACTTATGGGACACAATGAAAACAGTCCTAAGAGGAAAACTCATAGCCCTGAGTGCCCCCCCCCAAAAAATAACAGAGCACACACTAGCAGCTTGACAGCACACCTAAAAGCTCTAGAACAAAAAGAAGCAAATTCATGCAAGAGGACTAGAAGGAAGGAAATAATCAAACTTAGGACTGAAATTAACCAAGTAGAAACAAAAAGAACTATACAAAGAATCAGCCAAGCCAGGAGCTGGTTTTTTGAGAAAATCAACAAAATAGATAAACCCTTAGCCAGACTAGCTAGAGTGAACAGGGACAGTATCTTAATTAACAAAATCAGAAATGAAAAGGGATACATAACAAGAGAACCTTAGGAAAACCAAATCATTATCAGATCCTACTACAAAAGGCTATAATCAAAAAAAAAACTGGAAAACCTGGATGAAATGGACAATTTCCAAGAAAGGTACCAGTTTCCAAAGTTAAATCAGGAACAGATTAACAATCTGAACAGTCCCATTTCCCCTAAAGAAATAGAAGCAGTCCTTCATGGTCTCCCAACCAAAATAAGCCCAGGACCAGATGGGTTTAATGCAGAGTTCTATTAGACCTTCAAAGAAGACCTATTTCCAATTCTCTTCAAACTATTCCACAAAATAGAAACAGAAGGTACTCTACCCAATTCAATCTATGAAGCCACAATTACTCTGATACATAAACCACACAAAGATCCAACAANGAAAGAGAATTTCAGACCAATTTCCCTTATGAATATTGATGCAAAAATATTCAATAAACTCCTTGCAAACTGAATCCAAGAACACATCAAAACGATCATCCATCATGATCAAGTAGGCTTCATCCCAGGGATGCAGGGATGGTTTAATATACGGAAATCCATCAATGTAATCCACTATATAAACAAACTCAAAGACAAAAACCACATGATCATCTCTTTAGATGCTAAGAAAGAATTTGACAAATCCATCAGCCATTCATGATAAAAGTCTTGGAAAGTTCAGGGAATCAAGGCCCATACCTAAAATATAATCAAAGCAATATACAGCAAACCAGTAGTCAACATCAAACTGAATGTAAAGAAACTTGAAGCAATCCCACTAAATTCAGGCACTAGATAAGGCTGCTCACTTTCTCCTTACCTATTCAATATAGTACTTCAAGTCAATAGCCAGAGCAATTAGACAAATTAGACAACAAAAGGAGATCAAGGGGATACAAATTGGAAAGGAAGAAGTCAAAATATCTCTATTTGCAGAGGATATGATAGTATATATAAGTGACACTAAAAATTCCACCAGAGAACTCCTAAACCTAATAAACAGCTTCAGTGAAGCAGCTGGATATACAATTAACTCAAGCAAATCAGTGGCCTTTCTCTACACAAAGGATAAACAGGCAGAGAAAGAAAACTAGGGAAACAACACGTATAATCAGGATTCCATCTACAAGTTGTAGAATTTTTTAATAGAAAGGAGAAATTAAGTTTAGAGTGATCTTGAATCTGACATTGGTTTTCTTTTGTTGGTTTCAAAATATAAATGCTTTCACACACCCTGATCCTCTCTGTAGTTTATATAAATTTGATGGAAAATATGTTAACAATCAGTCAAGGAATTTTGATTCATGTACACAATGAGGAATATAGAAAATGAAAATACAAAGAGGAAAATATATACAACACTGTAAAAGGGATTTTGATATGGAGTCAATGATATCTTAGTTTGTACTTTCCCTTCTACTTTCTTTGATACATGAGAAAATTCCCAATTATGAACATCAGATTTCTGTACTATATATAATGACAATCAAACCAGTTTTATGAGTTCCTATGAGAATTAAAAACCTGGGACTTGCCATGTTGCTGGTGTTCAAGAATTTGGAATTATTAACATCTTATTCTATAATCAATCATGTCACCTATCCTTACTATTAACAGAGCTTGGTAATAAAGTTTTGAAGGAGATCTGTGAGTAATAGAAGGCTTCTTCCAGCCACAACATTGACAAGTATATATCCCTTTCAGTCTAATAAAACTGTCCTGATTTTAAGACAGAAACAAGAGTTAGAGCAATGGCTCACCAGTTAAGAGCACTTGCTGCTCTTACAGAGAATTCATGTTCAAGTTTTAGCATCCACATATTTACTAATGACTGCCTGTACTTAGAGTTCCAGGGCTCCAGTCATCCTCTTCTGACCGCATGAAATCACTTATACACATTAAAAACAATATTTTTTAAGAGCCATAATTTGAAAAACAAACTTCTTTTATTCAAACTTTAGTAAAGAAGTTTGCCTGTTAAAGAAAGGAAGAGCCAGGACAGTAAATCAACCTGAATATGTCAATTGGGAAATAGTATTCCCTTTAAAGTATACCAAATAGAACTAGGACATATGGCTTTATAATTATGGAAAATGGAATGCATTTACTCTCGAGGATAAATTCTAATACAGACAGTGTAGTGGATTCTTAGAATTAGGGACACTAGAGTATTTGTAGTGGTTATATCCTTGGGCAATGTACTTCATCTAGATTTACCTCAAGACTATATTAAAATTTAAATTGTTTTGATTGAACCTGGCTAAGACTTTTAAGTCATATGTGTTTCCTTTTAACATGCATGGTAATCTTTGGAACAAAACAATGTCAAATAGTATATGAACATTTAAAAAATATAATAAGGTAACAAAGATATTGATGGGCTGTGTGAACAATGCCTTATGGTTCACAGTAATACTAAACTAAAATTGACAAAAAAGCTTTGAGAGAAAATACATGTGCATGTAAATATGTATATGTAAATATCATATATATATATATATATATATATATACACATACAATACTATGGCTTTTTTATTTTAAATATAAATTAATAATAAATGAAATAAAATTGTTTATTAGTGTATCTGACCAGATTACCATTGTTGGGTGACCATGCATGTGGCTAGTGGCTATCACCTTAAATTTGTCTAGACAGTGCTTTTTAGAACACTTCACTAGGTAGCAAAATATGCCATTGATATTAATTGTGTAGGAACTTACTTCTAAGCAAGAGTGAAGTACTACATGAGTTTGGTAACATCTTTCCTTTCTTTATGCACTGTAGCTTATAAAACAACAAATTAAATTATCTTAAGAAAATGTATTATTAATTTACCATTTTCAATTACCTATAATATGACTTACATGTGACAAGTATGGTGAGAGAGAAAAAAAATGTGGTCTCAGTTTGTAGCTTCATGACCTTGAACAAGCCAGGTAGTTATAGGAAGTCCCACAGGGGGCCCAGGTAACAAGCACAATGAGTTGTAGGCCTAACTAGTATTCATAAAAATCAAGTGAGGACATGAATACAAAAGCCCTTTATAAACTCTGAACCTTTACACAAATGCTAGTTATCATTATAATCATTTCTACATTTTCACTTAGATGAATGCAAATGAAGTGCATAATTTCTGTAGAAATACTCTAGACATTCTGAATAAAATGTCATAGGTAAAGCATGGGGCTTATTTAGGACTAATCATGAGATAAAAAAATCATAACTAGGTAATATACTAATCTGGGAATTATTAGATAATTTATACATTATAATTCAGATAGATATTTTGTTAACTATTTGAAAATTCATGTCTCATCTCCATTTCACCAAATGAAGGACATTTATTTTGAATTTAGCTTTGGAGATAATAAGCTTAGAGTTGCCACTTAAAAGCATATTAAAACTTTGGGACATTTTACAACATGCTAATTTAATGCTTTATTAGCTTACTTCATTTAAGGTTACACGGAACTAAAATGATCTTTGTGAAATGTTGATCTAATCTCACTCCACAACGGCACTTCATTTCTGCCTAGAAGGCAAACAGACATTTAAACATGGAAATTAAAGGAAACAAATAAACTATTATGTGTCAGTAGTAGTAAACCTTGAAGACAAAACAAAATATATGCATAGAATTAAAATTAATATAATTCAGCTTCCCAAGGTCTTAATATGACTTCCAAACCAAATGTTATTCATCACAGATTAACTGAAATGGAACATATAATTTAACTATATTCCTTTTAAATGTATTTACTTCTCTTTCCATTATTAGGCATGTAAGTATTTCTCTTAGCAGAAGCACTTTTCTATCCATTTGTGTATTACCTAGGTTAATGGAAAACTGCTATAACAAATAGTTGTTATTTGCTCTCTATGAATATCACCCCTCTACACCCCTCCAAGGACTCTAATTCCTTCTGTGTTATGGTTCATCTCCTAGTATTTCACCATCCCAAAGTGAACCAATGAAGGAAAAAGATGGAAATGGCATCCTGGCAACATACTTACTACTCTCATTACACTAGTATGAATTACTGACATTAGCAATAATATATTAACAAAAGCTAAGGCAATAATCAACCTCCAGTAGATACTGTTGCATATCAACTGCTTATGTATCCTATACTGGTGGCTCAAATATTCTAGGAAAAATACTAAACATGCAGAGCTAGGGTGATATCCAAGCTCTCCCCTGATCCACCCTTTGGCTTTCAACCTTTTGTTGCCACACGTAATTAATAAAGATTTTAGAGACTTTCAAAAAAGAGAAATAATGGCATGTTCTTATTCTATTCAGAATAAAGCCAGGAAATGCAGTTGATATATTAGTTTCTGGATCTTAACAACAGTATACTATTAAAAGGTGGCAAAAGATTTTGATGGACAGCTAGTTGCCGCTGATATAGAACTAATTTGAAAGGAAAAGGGGAATTGTAAGTTAAATATTATGAGGCTCCCCTGGTTCTATCCACTGTCCTTCAGCATTTCCTTCAGTTCCTTTGTGACACCATACAAATCACAGAACCACTCTCTACCAGGCGCCCCAGTTGGCACACTAGGCTAGGACTCAGATACATGAACTCTATTATTCTTCCTGTGCTCCATTCTGATCTCTCCAGACTTACTTTTAATCCTGCTTCAACCTGTTCACAGGAACCCTTCTACCCAATCCATCTTCATGCCCTAAGGAATCCTCCTCATGGTACCCACCCAAGATTCCACCTTGTTTTTTTCTGCAACCCCATTCAGCATTTCCTTACAATATATCTCCACTCCTTTGTAACATGCACCAACTCTCAGAAATAGTCTGTACCAAATACCCCACAGCCACCAAACTTGGCTAAGATCTGGAGTGGCAACAACAACCAAAGAATGAAGAGGCCACTAAAAAAATATTAAAAAAAAAACTAGAAATTTTTACCAAGAAGCATTTCAAGGATAATAAATAAATAAATTAAATAAATAAACAAAATAATTTAAAAAGTTCAAGACATGGAAGTAGATTTTTAACAAAGAAATAGAATCACACACACACACACACACACACACACACACACACACACAAACTGAAATAAAATTGAAATGAAAAACCTCAGAATGTTAAACAAGAACCTCAGAGGTAAGCCTCATCAACAGATCAAAAGACAGAGAAGCAAGAATTTCAGTTCTTAAAGACAAGGCAGAAAAAATGCATAGCTCTGTCAAATAAAGGGTCAATCTAAAAATATCTAGGAACAAAACAACTAGGAAATTTTGAACACTATGAGAAGGTGAAATCTATGAATGACTGATACCCCAGGTGGAACCCCAGGTTAAGGCAGAAAAAATAGTTTTAACAAAATTATAGAAGAAAATATCCTCCAAGATGTGCCTATGAAGCCACAGAAAGAATACAGAAGAGCAAATAGAATCGGAAAAGAAATTTTCCACAACATACAATAATAAATACACTAAATGTATAGAACAACAACATGATATTGAAAGCTGCAAAGGAAAAAGATCAAGTAACATATAAAAGCAGGCCTAGTAGAATAACATCTGAATTTTCAGTGACCACCGAAAGACAGAAGGACCTGGATTCATACTTTGCTTGCTCTGTTTCAGCCCAGATTACTATACCTAGCACAACTATCAATCAGAATGAACAGATAAGGAAAAACACTACATGATAAAAACAAATTTATTATTTATTTTATCCCTCAATCCATATCTAGAAAAGTCATTAGAAGGAAAGGTTCTATCATAAGTTTGAAGATAAGGCTAATTAACTACTCCAAAGAGGACATCCTGAATAAATAATCACAGAATATTAAATCAAAAGTGGGAGGAGATACCATACCAAAAAATTACCAAAAATAGCAAGAATTAATAAACATACACTCAAGAAGAAAATCACTTATAGACAAATAACTTGTGTAAATGTAGATGAAAAAGTCTCAATGAAATGTTAGGAGAGAAAGTGGGGAATATGCGTGAACTCATTGACATAAGGAAGTACTTTCAGAATATCATACAAAGTATTAGTACTAGAGGTTGAGATTCAGGTTGGTGAAATGAAGACTGAAAGTTGTACGTCAAAAGTATAGAAAAAAACAAATAAAGAAGCACTATGAAAAATCAAACAAATTTCTTTAAGTATAAGAAACTCTTACATTTGACACATACTTTCAGTACTTCAAGTAGTTGTTATTTTGTTATATGTATTTTGTATTTTTTAGATACAGTCTGCTATACTGACTAAGCTGACATGGAACATCATGAACCCCCTATTTTTACCTCCCAGGTGCTAATATCACTGTTACATACTATCACACTTGACTATATCTGACATTCTGATTAAACAACTACCTACACTCATTAGAGGAGTGGGAGCTTCCCTGGACTCCAGATAACTTTCTTCATCCTTTCTAGTTCTTTATGTTTAGTTAGTACTACAATATATTAGAGAATCTCCAAATTCTTTATTGATAGGTCTGTTCCCTTGGCCACATTTGTGAAATATTTAGGGGAAATTATTTATTCCTCATGATATTTACTGAGCTCTTAATATAGATCAGAGACTATGGAATGATAGAGAAGTGATAGGGGTCCATTATCAATTGTTCTATGTGAACCTAAACTGAGAACATGAGGGAGATTTGGAGAAGAAGAAATTTCTATTAACCCAGATTCATTATTTTTGCTTGTGTGTTCATGAGAATATTGTTTAATGCTAGTTTTATAACTTGGGATTAAAACATCTTTTAGCATGTCTATAAGATTTTGATGAAATAGCACAGTATAAGTCAATAGAAATGGCAGCTAAGGTTTACTGAGTACTTGTGTGATTCTATTATTGTGCTTTGAATTTCATAACAAGTCTGCAGTTTAGCTTTGACTCCGAAAGACTCAAATAGTGACAATGTTTGCTAAAAGTGGAGGTAAAATTTAAGCTGGGCACTTCTATTGCAGAACCTGCATTTGCATTTATCTGGTTTCCTTGTCTATGTTCCTCTTGTTTGTATCACATAGTGCCTACCATAAAGGGGACAGGTGTGTGAATGAGGATCTCTAAGTTGTTCAAAACAGAACAGAAACAGAACAAAAAAACTATGCTCAAATATTAAATCTACCAAAAAAAGAGAGTTTTCCTGATCTTATATGATTCCTGTCTTAGGTTTACTATTTCTGTGATGAAATACAATTACCAAGGAAACATGGAAGGAAAGGAGACATGTTCCCATTGTCTACTTTGCTCTCAACAGTCTAATATTCTAAGTACCTAGAGAACATCTCACGGAGATCTTACTTAACACTCAATGGCCTTTCTAGTCCAAAGTTCCAAAGACCTTCCATAATCCTCTCCAAAACAATGTGGTCAGGTTTGTTACCATAATACCCTCCCCCATTATCCAGGTACCAACTTGTTTTAGTTAGGGTTGCTATTGTTGTGATGAAACACTGTCATGAAGCCACTTGGAGAATAAATGATTTATTTTTGCTCACAGTTTCATTACAATTACTTTATCAAAAGAAGTGAGGGCAGGAACACATACAGGGCAGGAATCTGGATTCAGGAGCTGGTGCAGAGGCCACAGAGGGGTATCTCTTATAGGCTTGCTTCCCATCACTTGTTCAATATGTTATCTTATAGAAACCAGGTCCACTAGCCCAGGTTTGGTACCACCTGCTATGGGCTGGACTCTCCCTCATAAATCACTAATTAAGAAAATGACCTACACCAAGATGTTATGGAGGAATTTTCTCAATTGAGGTCCCTTCTTTTCAAATAACTCTAGCTTGTGTCAAGTTGATATAAGACTAGCCAGCACAACACCATTTAAATGATGTATCTGAGACCATCAACTTATGAAAACAAGAAACTTTGGTACTGAGAAAGCATGTAGTTGCTCATCAACAAACATTAGATTTCAGGTATTTAAGATGAATAAGCTCTGAATATTTGCTACACAACATGGTATCTATAATTAGCAATTTTATATCTTATTTTTCTTCTTACGGTATTCATATTTTTTTCCATTTAAAAAGGACAAATTAATCTCAACGGACTGTGGAGGAAAACCTTCAAAGGTGTGTTTAGTACAGAACTGAAAGGAGTGTGTGTGAGAATTTAAATTGAGACTCCCATGTCATCATAAAGTTTTCTTCAAAGACTATGTGAATAGTCTATTTTATCTATTAGTCACTTGACCTGGTATATGTATTATAAATATAAAATATGTGATATAAAGGCTGCCACTTGTACTTTCACACTAGGCTTCACAAATCCAATAGGTACATTCTGACCTCCTATGAACATTTATATACAATATGAATTATTAAAATTTTAAAATTAATTATTAAAATTATTTAAAATTTTCTCAATGTTCTATTTATAGATGACAATATTAAGAAGACTCAGAAGGAAGATAGACAATACAAACTTATGGGGGGCTTATTTGAGTGCACTAAAAACATTACTGTGTGTTCTTTTATATTTTCATTTTTTTGCACATGTGAAAATGTTGTGATCCATATATTTCTGTATGTGGGGCTTTAAATGCAACAGTATCTGTACTGGCAATGCTTAAGTTGATCGAATTAATCTTGACAGAAATCAATTAAAACAATTAATTTTAAGCAAATATTTTAAAGGGAAAATGAGAATTGTTAAATTGGTTATATTTTCTGGATGATTTACATTTATTTATTATTTTAAATTTTGTCATTTTGGGGATCCAACCTAGGGAATCATGCATACTAGCTAGGAAAATACTTTACTACCCAGGTATATTCAAATTCCATTTACCTTTTTATTTAGAGAGAGGTTTTTAAGTTGCCCAAGCTGGCTTGTCCTACTGATATTTTGATCACAGCACATGGAGAGATCAAGGTGGTATTGACCAGGAAGCATTCTCTGTCTTGGCTTGCATTCTTAGTATGAGGAAACACAGTGTAACTTGTTAATGGAAAAGATCAGTAATTTTAAACAGCTGTGAAACCAGTGAACTACAATAATGACCAACATAGAATAATATATCATTAAGTTAAATAGTAGCACAAATATATAGGTGACCAACGGCTTTCCAATTGAATGTAGAAGCCACCCTCATACAGAAAACCACAAGTATAATATTTAAATCTGGCCAAGGATTCATAGTTGTGAAGTGGGCATGGTGGTACAAGTCTTTAGTCTCAGGAAGAGGCAGGCAAATATCTGTGAGTTTGAGGCCAGCCTAGTGAATTCCAGGATAGCCAAGGTTAGGTGGAGACACCTTATCTATCAAACAAACAAGTAAATAAATATATTTTAAAAATTAAAAAATAAAAGACAAAGAATTTAATGAAGAAAGGATAGAATAGCAAATGAAAGAAAAGCAAAAAGAGAAAAAATTATCTACAGTGGAAGATCTTACAGGCCCCAGGGGTCATCCTACTATTATTATTTTATTGTCACAATATATCAAAGTGTTTTCTAAATATGTATCTCAATAACTTTCTATTATTACAGAACTCATCAGAGACATTTCTTTGCACATTGGACAGTATTTAAGGAATAAATTCATAATTGGTCAAGGTACAGAGAATAAGGGTTAATGGAATACTCAGGCAAAAATGGTACAAATGGCACATCAACACAACATGTTCTTTCTTAATGGTTCAGGAGCCATATTGCCAGAGGGTGTAGAATAAAACCTAAAAGCCAGTCGTAAAAGAGGACCAGAACTAAACAGTAGCCTCTGAATATAACAGAATGACTGAACTCACAAGCACATAGTGACTGTGAGTACCTACACAAAACTTAAATAAGATCAAACAGAAAATATTTTGCATGCAGTGGGAAGGCAATTAATAGCCTCAATTATTAACTGAAGAGATATTGGTATTTTATGGCATCTAGGAGAGAGATAGTCTATTTTCTTTAATGATTTGGTCACTATTGGGTCAATCATGCTCAAATGTATGGCTTCTATACCCATGAAAACATGGGCAGCACAAATTGGACTCCATGGATTGTTAGAAAATAAAGGATTTGAAATTTGGAGGTGATCTGGGAGGAATTGGTGGGTAGGATTGGGTGACTGTGAGTAAAGTGTGTAGTGTGAAATTCCGAAAGGATTACTACAAATATATTAAAAGTTATGGAAAAACACCCATACCTCAAAGTTGCTATTTTATCTCTAAGAGGTAAAAAAGGAATTAATGAATGTTTTTAAAGACTCAGACATTCATACATGTTTTTGAAAAGATACTATACTATCTGTGTAAAAATATATTGGGGAGAAGCAAGACTGAAATTCTAGAACCCAGGTAAGAACAAGAAATCTAAGCCCTCTAACTATTGGTTTATGAAAGAGATATGGAATAAAATCAGATATTGCAGTAAGGAAAATACAAAAAATCTGACAAGGCTCATGAGTAATTGCTACTAGGAAGATACCCAGATGTTGCTTTGTTTACTTAACTGCATATCACTTACATTAAATCAGTAAGGGAACCAGGGGAACCATCATGTCCTTCAGTGGCAGCATATGTCACAGATACCAACATTGCACTAAGCACTAGCATGGGGCACAGACACAACTTGGCCGTTAGCAGGAACACAGACCAGCATTA
Organism: Mus pahari; assembly: GCF_900095145.1. NCBI lineage: Eukaryota > Metazoa > Chordata > Mammalia > Rodentia > Muridae > Mus > Mus pahari. Next base: position 71,958,317 of record NC_034613.1, on the reverse strand, counting down.
TCCATACATCCCCTGGCATTGTAATAATAAGAATGAGAAATACTAAAGAATATTTAAATATCCATAGAATAATGAGATTTTTTTTCAAATGAGTCTCTAGCACATAATGTAAGGGGCAAATATCACACATATTCATGAACCAGAAAGTAGAGAGTGTATACCCATAAAACATATTCATAATCATGGATGTACTAACATTAAATAGTTCACAAATTGACTATATTCTCTAAAATTACATTTGTGAAAATTCACGTGATTTACAAATATCTCCCATACCAATCATAGCTCACTCTCATTTATTTGTGCAAATATTGAGTCATGAATTGCTGAAAAAATATCTAATGTTCAATTTATAAACTCTTATTATGAAAGATATAGTATACTACCAAAAAATCAATTTTAGTTAGTGCATTCTCCCACTTATTGGAAAACTGACATATAAGTATAACGAAATATAACAGTGACAAGTTTTGGAAAACACTGTTTTCTACAAATGCTCTTCTTTATTGGCCCTCTATATTTTTCAAAGAAAGTCTCATTTAATATGTGTCTTTCTAACCACCAATAATGCTCATAATATCACCATAAAGGTAGTCAATTTGTAGTAAATTGGGAAGAAATTATAATGGCCACCAATTTTTATATAATTGTCTTCAATAGTATGATCTTGAATTCTCAGATTGCTAGAAACACATTCTGTCTTGAGAGCATACATGGAAAACAACTAGCCTTAAGTTTAGATTATAGCAATGTGGTAGTTCCAATGAGAATGGTCCCCATAGGCTCATATAATTGAATGTTTTAGTCCCCAGTTAATGAAACTGTTTGGGAAACATTAGGAGAAATGGTCTTGTCAGAGTAGGTGTGTTGTCATTAGAGAATATGTGTTAAAGGGGGTGAGTTTTGAGTTTTCAAAAGTACATGCCATGCCTAGTCTCCCCAACTTTGCCTGCAACTGATGGATCAGGTGTGAATTCTCAATTACTAGTCCAGCTCCATACCTGCCTGCCTGACACTATGTTTCCCACCATATTGATCATGGACTAGTCCTCTAAAATATAAGCAAGCCCTAAGTTAATTGCTTTCTTCTAAAACTTTTCCTGGTCATGGTGTACCCATGTAGCAATAAGAAGTAATAAGTAAGACAAGTAATATTATAAATTACTTCATTATTTCATTTTTCTTTTTCCAAATGACATCTCAGAACAGAAAATTTCAGGATACTCCATTAGTTTGGCAGAGGCCTATCTAATCTAAAGTAGAAGATGACATCAAATCAGCTAGAATGTTGGCCATGTTCTGCACCACACATGAAGGTTTTAGGGTACATGGAAGTCTTTGGGTTAAGCATACATGATTGTTCCTTCAAGAGAAGGAATGTGAAACCTTCTTTCTTTCTAGAAGTCAGAAGCAGTCATGCTTTATAGCCTGGAGACTTTGTACAATCTGTGTGGCTGAAGACTAGACCCTCCCTAAGACCCATTTTCTTGAGCTAATTTTTCTTAGTCAATATACAGAATGTATCTTTATAGATTTCATATGCATTTTACAAAGAGCTTCATTATAGCCATGTCTGATCTGTATTTAGATTAGCTTGTTTCCCAATGTATTTAAATAAGCTTTATTTTCATCAGATTGTTCTGTGTTTAAACACATACAAAAGAGACAAATTGGGGTCAAATTCTAAAAGATTGAAACAGAACTCTGCAAAAGATATTCACAAATAAGTGACTAAATCCTAATAGACATCTATAAACAAATGATCATAGAGAAATTGGCTGAAGTGCAATATAACTAGGGATGATGTATCAATTGCCTGTAGTGGACATTGTGAGTTCCCAAGTTTATGATGTTAGATTAAGGGTGGTAACACTTCATTGCTTATTTCAAGAACGTCTGGTTTATACCCAATCTTTAAATGCTCTTTCAAATATGTTAAACATCTAAACAAACACATTAGCAACATCATAGGAAAGAGAACAATTAGGATGGAAAACAGTTATGGGGTGCAGGATGGAATCTCAGGAAGAAAATACTAGCATAGGATGTTAGAAAATTTCTCAGAAGTTTACAATGACTGAGAAGCTCTTAAATGTACAATATCCTTAGTCATCAAGGAAATGTAAATCAAAACTACTTTGGAATTCTATGCTGCACCAGTCAGAATGGCTAACACCCATTTATAAGTGATAGCTCATGCTGGAGAAGATATCCCATTGCTAGTGGGAGTGTGAACTTATCCACTATGGGACATGGCAGTTTATCAGAAAATTGGGAATCAATCTAGCTCAAGACCCAGCTACACAACTATTGGACATATACCCAAAGGATACTCCATCCTACCACAAGGACACTTGCTCAACTATGTTCATTGTATCTCTATTCAGAATAACTAGAAAGAAATAAAATGTAGTGCATTTACACAATGGCATATAACCCAGCTATTAAAAACTGAAACTATCAAATTTGTGGGCAAATGGATACAATTACAAAATCATCCTGGGGGAGGTAACTCAGTAAGACAAGTATGGATCTATCCACTTATAAAAGCATAGTAGATACTAAGTAAATTATAATGGAGCTATACAATTCACAGACCCAGAGAAGTTAGGTAACCAGAAAGACTCTACCTAGGAGGTACAGGGACCACCATGAAAAAGGGTAATAGAATAAATGTTGTCCAGGGGGATTGAGGGGGAATGGAGATGGGAGCAGGAAGTATATGAGAGGGAAAATACAGAAGTAATGGAGGAAGGGAATGTAGGGAGAGACAGCTGGACTTATGGAGGCATGTATGGTGTTGTGCAAACAGTTTAGTGGAAATTCCCTGGAATCTATGAGAGTGACATTAATGAGATCTCATGGTAATAAAGGATACAAAGTTGGAACTTTCCACTTTTTGTAGCCAGGGAAATGTTCCAGTGGTGGAACTGGGTTACATTCTCTAGAGGTTGATCTCTAAAGAACTCAGATTGATGTTAATACAAAAGATTGCCCTTAAAATGACAGTAAGGCCCCATTGCCAAGGACAACACATATCCATATAGCTCACTGAATTTAGAGTGATCAAGATGGTGTCTAAATAGAACCTTTATCCCTATGTTTGAATCTCTTTATTATTTGAAGATACTCTGCAGGCTAGCAGAAGAGAAACCTGGACACCAACACATCCACAGAATTTGAGGGAATGGCCAACCAATGTTTGGTTTAATTTGAGGCCTACATTAAGAGAAGGAACCCATGTCCTGTACTGCATAGATGAGCAGGAATTTGCAACTAGATAGCACAGAGACCTAGGATAGAACCAACCATGACTGCAAAGAGCCAAACTAATGATTCCTAGTAAAATTGTGTTATACACATAGGTCAACTCCTTGTCCAGTCATTATCAGGTAAGTTTCCTCTGGCAGAAGGTGGAAGCAGATACAGATACTGACAACCTGACAATAGGCAGAGAGTCTCAATTGGTGGTCCCTATTTGGTCCCATCCCTTGGATATGGGAATACTATGGAAGAGGGGAGGAAATAATGTAGGAGCCTGTGGGGATGGGGACCACCAAAACATGGCTCACCACATCAATTTATCAGGGCTTGTATGGCTTTACAGAGATTCAAGTGTCAAGCACAGTACCTGTATGGATCTGCAACAGGTCTTCTGAGTATATGTTTTGGTTGTAAGCTTGGTGTTTTTGTAAGATTCCTAACAGTGGAAGTGGTGTTTCTCTGACTCTTGTCTGGTCCTAGGACTCTTTTTCTCCTATTGGGTTGCCTTGTCTAACCTTGATAGGAGAGATTTGGACTTTATCTTATTCTAACTCATTTTGTTCTGTTTGATTGTCATCTCTCTTTTTTTTTCCTTTTTTTTATTAGATATTTTATTTATTTACATTTCAAATGCTATCCCGAAAGTTCCTTATACCCTCCTCCCTCCCCTGCTCCCCTACTCACCCATTCCCACTTCTTGGCACTGGCATTCCCCTGTACTGGGGCATATATAGTTTTCAAGACCAAGGGGCCTCTCTTCCCAATGATGGCCAAATAGGCCATCTTCTGCTACAGATGCAGCTGGAGACACAAGCTCTGGGGGTACTGTTTGGTTCATATTGTTGTTCCACCTATAGGGTTGCAGACCCCTTCAGCTCCTTGGGTACTTTCTCTAGCTCCTCTTTTGGGGACCCTGTATTCCATCCAATAGCTGGCTGTGAGCAACTACTTCTGTGTTTGTCACGCACTGGCATAGCCTCACATGAGACTGCTATATCAGGGTCCCTTCAGCAAAATCTTGCTGGTATATGCAATAGTGTCTGGGTTTGGTGGCTGATGATGGGATGGTTCCCTGGGTGGGGTAGTCTCTGAATAGTCCATCCTTTCATCTTAGATCCAAACTTTGTCTCTGTAACTCCTTCCATGGGTATTTTGTACCCTATTCTAAGGAGGAATGGAGTATCCATACGTTGGTCTTCCTTCTTGGTTTTCTTGTGTTTTGCAAATTGTATCTTGGGTATTCTAAATTTCTGGGCTAATATCCACTTATGAGTGATTGCATATCTAGTGGTTTCTTTTGTGATTGGGTTACCTCACTAAGGATGATATCCTCCAGATACATCCATTTGCCCAACAATTTCATAAATTCATTGTTTTTAATAGCTGANTAGTANTCCATTGTGTAAATGTACCACANTTTCTGTATCCATTCCTCTATTGAGGGACATCTGGGTTCTTTNCAGCTTCTGNCTATTATAAATAANGCTGCTATGAACATAGTGGAGCATGTGTCCTTATTACCAGTTGGAACATCTTCTGGGTATATGCCCAGGAGAGGTATTGCTGGACCTTCCAGTAGTACTATGTCCAATTTTCTGAGGAACCGCCAGACTGATTTCCAGAGTGGTTGTACAAGTTTGCAATCCAACCAGCAGTGGAGGAGTGTTCCTCTTTCTCCACATCCTCGCCAGCTTCTGCTGTCACCTGAATATTTGAACTTAGCCATTCTGACAGGTGTGAGATGGAATCTCAAGGTTGTTTTGATTTGCATTTCCTTGATGATTAAGGATGTTGAACATTTTTTCAGGTGTTTCTCAGCCATTCAGTATTGCTCAGTTGAGAATTCTCTGTTTAGCTCTGTACCCCATTTTTTAATGGGGTTATTTGAATTTCTAGAGTCCAGCTTCTTGAGCTGTTGTATATATTGGATATTAGTCCTTTATCAGATTTAGGATTGGTAAAAATCCTTTCCCAATCTGTTGGTGGCCTTTTTGTCTTGTTGACAGTGTCTTTTGCTTTATAGAAGCTTTGCAATTTTATGAGGTCCCATTTGTCAATTCTTGATTTTACAGCACAAGCCATTGCTGTTCTGTTCAGGAATTTTTCCCCAGTGCCCATATCTTCGAGGTTTTCCCCACTTTCTCCTCAATCATTTTAAGTGTCTCTGGTTTTATTTGGAGGTCTTTGATCCACTTAGACTTGAGCTTAGTACAAGGAGATAAGAATGGATCAATTCTCATTCTTCTACATGCTAACAGCCAGTTGTGCCAGCACCATTTGTTGAAAATGCTGTCTTTTTTCCACTGGATGGTTTTAGCTCACTTGTCAAAGATCAATTGACCATAGGTGTGTGGGTTCATTTCTGGGTCTTCAATTCTATTCCAATGGTCTACCTGTCTGTGGCTATACCAGTACCATGCAGTTTTTATCATAATATCTCTATAGTACAGCTTAAGATCAGGCATGGTGATTCCACCAGAGGTTCTTTTATTGTTGAGGATGGTTTTTGCTATCATAGGTTTGCAAATTGCCCTTTCTAATTCAGTGAAGAACTGAGTTGAAATTTTGATGGGTATTGTATTGAATCAATGATTGCTTTCAGCAGGATGGCCATTTTGACTATGTTAATCCTGCCAATCAATGAGCATGGGAGATCTTTCCATCTTCTGAGATCTTCTTCAATTTCTTTCTTCAGAGGCTTGAAGTTCTTATCATACAGATCATTCACTTCCTTAGTTTTTTTTTAACTTTGATGCTTATGAAGTGCCCCTCCCTGTCTTTTTTAACTTTGGTTTGGAAGACAATTTTATTTGATATTAGAATGGCTATCCCAGCTTGTTTCTTTGGACCATTTGCTTGGAAAATTGTTTTCCAGCCTTTCACTCTGAGGTAGTGTCTGTCTTTTTCCCTGAGGTGATTGTCATCTTTTAAGTGTTGTCTTTTCTAAAGGAAACAGAATGGGAGTGGATCTGGGAGAGAGGAGAGATCGGGGAAATCTTTGAATTGTGGAGGCAGAGGAAACTGTGACTGGGATTTATTATATGAAAGAAGAACTAATTTTCAAAAAAGAAGAATTAACTACATTATTCTATTCATTTTTTGCATTGTTGGTATTAATAATTATTGTGCTAAAATATGAGTAAAGCCTCTAACAAATATTTCAAAGTCAGTATAAAGTTAAAATTAGAAACTTGTGCAATTGCTTAATGCTACAATTTAATAGAAAACCTATCATTTTCTTTTGTAAATAATTAATGAGATGTAATTAATGTGATTTAATTAATTTTGTATAGTGCAAATACACTTCTTGAAAAAAATTAAAAGAAGAAAATTTACCATAGTATGATGAAAATAAGGTAGCCCCTTGTATGGAGCAACATCCGGAACAGAGACTTATATATGTAGACTGGGCACCAAGAGTCATAGCCTTTGTTGGTCAAACAAGGACTTTTAAGCTATGTGGAAAGCAAAATAAGAGCCCCTAGAGGATTTCTGATTTTTAATACATAATTAAAAAGAATGTACTTTTATCAAGATTTGTATTATGCCTATAGGGATAACAGTGGAAAATATCAAATTCAATTATCATTCAATTAATATTTTAGAACTTGCAATCTTTACTTCTAGTCATAAAGCAATGTAGTAATTACATGCACATAGAATAAGAGTTACACCTTATTAAGAGTAACACTGAAAGGTAGTCTCCATCCCCCAGAGGGTTATATTTAACAATGTATCATGTTTATTATCAGTAAAAGGGACATATGTATTTAGAGATGTATCCTGAATACGTAAATGAGAGTAAATATAAGGAAATATGTTAACAACAAACAATAGAATATAACAGGTCTATGTTATTCATTCAAATTTTAGATATATTATCCATCCTCTTTGCCCTGTTTTTATGTCTACAAATTAGACCTAAAGAGCTTTTTCTGAGAAAATCATAGTAAATCAAGTGGAATAAAGCATATATTCTCTAAATTAAACATGGAAAAAGAAACTAGAAACAGCATACACAGTGCCTAGAAAATAAGTAATAGGTCTTTAAGATATGAGAATCATTCTGACATTTGTTTATTGTATGCCAAGCGTACCCTCTATTCTTCTGTTATTCTCAGAAAACACCCTTGGTCTTACAGAATTGGGAGTAGAAAATTTGACATAATCAGCAAACAGATATTATATGCAAATGTAAATATGTTTTAAAATTGCTTTCAATGGTGTGTTTTACAATTTTCAACGCCATGTTCTAGTCTTATCTCATTACACCCTTACAATGTCCTTAAAAATAATGAGTAGGTGTTGATATCAGGACCTCTGAAACCCGTGACATCACATAGGCAGGACCTGCAGACCTATTGTCAAGGCAACAGCCACCATATTCCTAGAATCTACTTGGCTCACCTCCTACCTTTACCTATGATTATGTCATCATTCATATATAAAGGTTCCCCTTGATCTCTCTCTTACTCTCTTCCCCCTTCTCTTTCTGCTGCCACCTTGCCTCTCTCTCTCCCAATAAACCTCATGTGGAACTGTTTGGCCTGATGTGGTCCTTCTGAAGCCATGTGATGTTCAAGATCATAACATTGGTGCCAAAACCCGGGAATCTTTAAGCGGAGGAGTTGCAGAGCCCAGGTGGCTGTTGACGTCCAGCATGGTGGTGAGGCCTCCACTGCCACCAGAGAACCAATAGTGCCATGTGGAAGGTCATCACCACCTGCAGCCACTGCTACACCATGTGGAATCCATCCACTGGCACATGGCATCATCCACCCCATGTGGATTTCCACCACTGCCACAGGTCATCACTGCTGCCACCTCTGCTGCAAACTTCTACCAAGTGTCCTGTGTCACCCTGGTCCACCCTGGTCTACCCTGTGGGAATAGCTTCTGCAGGGCCCACACCAACCACCCAGTTCCACATTTCCATTTACCAATTCACTACAATTCTTCTACAGATACAAGGATATTGATTGGAAGGGTTCATCAGCAGGAGGCCCCTAATTTCTCAGGTAGGGCCTGGCCAGCTTTTTCTGAGGGCTAAGGGGTTGGCATTTTACAGTCATGCCTCCCAGCTGACATACAAGTTATGACATCGACCTTTGGGTGATCATATCCCTTAAAAGTGTCTCTCATTCCCCTCCTCTTCCTGTCTCTTAAGGTTGTTTAAGAAACACCAGGGCCTTTCTTCCATCTCAGCTCCAAACTTTGTCTCTGTAACTCCCTCGATGGGTGTTTTGTTCCCCATTCTAAGGAGGAATGAAGTATCCACACTTTGGTATTCCTTCTTCTTGAGTTTCATGTGTTTTGCAAATCATATCTTGGGTATTCTAACTTTTTGGGCTAATATCCACTTATCAGTGAGTACATATCATGTGAGTTCTTTTGTGATTGGGTTACCGCACTCAGGATGATACCCTCCAGGTCCATCCATTTGCCTAAGAATTTCATAAATTCATTTGTTAAATAGCTGAGTTGTGTAAATGTACCACATTTTCTGTATCCATTCCTCTGTTGAGGGATATCTGGGTTCTTTCCAGCTTCTGGCTATTATAAATAAGGCTGCTATGAACATAGTGGAGCATGTGTCCTTATTACCAGTTGGAACATCTTCTGAGTATATGCCCAGGAGAGGTATTGCTGGATTATCTGCTAGTAATATGTCCAATTTTCTGAGGAACCACCAGACTGATTTCCAGAGTGGGGGTACCAGCTTCCAATCCCACCAGCAATGGTGGAGTGTTCCTCTTTCTCCACATCCTCGCCAGCACCTGCTGTCACCTGAATTTTTGATCTTAGCCATTCTGATGGAAGGAAGGACCATACAGAGACTGCCCCACCTGGGGATCCATCCCATAAACAGCCACCAAACCCAGACACTACTGCATATGCCAGCAAGATTTTGCTGACAGGACCCTGATATAGCTGTCTCTTGTGAGGCTATGCCAGTGCCTGGCAGATACAGAAGTGAATGTTCACAGTCATCTATCGGTTGGAACACAGAGCCTGCAATAGAGGAGCTAGAAAAAGTACCCAAGGAGCTGAAGGGGCCTACAAGCCCCTATAGGGGGAACAACAATATGAACTAACCAGTACCCCCAGAGCTCATGTCTCTAGCTGCATATGTAGCAGAGGATGGCCTAGTCAGCCATCATTGGAAGGAGAGGCCCTTGATCTTGTGAAGATTATATGCCCCAGTACAGGGGAATACCAGGGCCAGGAAGCAGTAGTGGGTGGGTTGGGAAGCAGGGCAGGGGGAGGGTGTAGGGGACATTTGGGATAGCAATTGAAATGTAAATAAAGAAAATATCTAAAAAAAAAAAAAAAACAACAACAACAAAAGTAACACCAGAGCCTGTGGTAGAGCCCTTTCTAGTAAGTCTGGGACATACTCTGTAGCCTTTAGTGGGCCCTAATGAAGACTTAGGCCTCTAGCCTGGCTGATTTCTTTTTGATTTTTGAATTGTTCTCAGGAGCCATTATGCTTAATCCAATAACTCCCCAATGGGAGATCCAATGTCTTTGAACATATCTCCAGGCACCCCAATGGGATGGCTCATGAGCCAAGTCAGGCTTTAGCCTCAAAGATTTGAGTACTGACTTGAAGGAATCAAAATTAATATACCTCTGCAATAAGGTCTGGATTCAGTACCAGATAGATAATAGTTCCTAATGGCTACTTAACTGTACCCAAGATCCAATTATTTAAAGGGATCTTAATGCATACTGCCAGCGAACTGATAAATGGAAAAAGGTCCCCTATATCCAAGCATTCATCTATCTTCACTCCAATCCCTCCATGTACTTTTCTTGTTCCCCAGCCCAACTTCTCTTAACCATGACATCTACACAACATCTGCCAGATGACACGACAATGCTAGATCTACCTCCCTTCCACCCCAGACCTGTTTTCATGCCTCTGAATACTCAGACTGCTGCCTCAGTTTCTCCTTCTCAACAGGATACCCCAGAGCCTACTAGCTGGACCTCTCCAGACCCCTGATATCCTTCTGTGCCAGCTGCAGGTTGCTCCAAATGCCCTACATTGGCACCTATCTTCACCCCTCTTATCATGCACACTAGGGCCACAATCAAACGCCCAAGTCCATCTCCCCCAGGGATACCTGACCCAACATCGGTTTTTCCTCTAAGAGAGAAGTTGCTGGGTTAGATGGCCTTGTCAGAGTACATATTCCTTTCCTTGCTGAGTGAACTTTCTCAAATAGAGTGCAGACTGGGTTCCTAGACCTCTAACTCCTCTGCCTTTCTTAAAGAATTTCAGTACATTACTCAGCCTTACAGCTTGACTTTTCACGATGTACATATGATACTCACTAATAACTTACTTCATAAGGAATGCAAGTGAGTATGGGAGCAAGCAAAAATGCATGCAGACAAAATTCATCAAACAGCATATCCAATCAGACCGAAGGCATTGCTTGACTAGGATCTTCAATGGGATTATAATCCTGTAAGTGGTATTTTAGCCAAAGACAAGTTTATAACATGCCTCTTGACCGGCCTAAGAAAGGCAGCCTAAAGCCAATAAATTTTGAAAAACTCCAAGAGGTTGTCCAGGACAGGCAGGAAAATCCATCTCAATTTATTACAGTATACCAATCTGGACCCTGAAAATTCAGAAGGTAAGCAACTTCTGATTAACTACTTATTTTCCCAGAGCTACCCCAACATAAAAGCTAAACTTAGAAAGCTGGAGAGGGGACCCCTAACTCTACAGGCAGAAGTTTTAGTGCTGGCCTTCAAAGTGTACCATGGAAGAGATGAGAAAGTCCACAAACAAAAATACCATATGCTGGCGAAGGCTGTCCGACCAGCCCCAGCCACTGCCCTGGACTCCTGGTCTTCTAAGACTCAGAGACCTGCTATAAATGTGGTCAACAAGGTCTTTGGACAAAAGCTTGCCCTAACTTCTGCAAGCCAAGGGGGCCATGCCCTAGGTGCCATCAAGAGGAACATTGGTTTGTCAACTGTCCTCATGTTACACAGAACAGAGGGACATCAGCCCAGAAAAACCTCTGGTTGATCTCCTAGGATTGGCTATGGCTGACTGAGGAGGCCCAAGCTCCTGACCACTGCCATCACTAGGAGGGAAGTCAGGGTAGAAATCGTGGTATGTGGGTGGCCCATCTCCTTCCTCTTGGACACTGGAGCCACTTACTCAGTCCTGACTGAGTTTTGGAGACCCACTTCTACTTTTTGTTTTCCTATTGTTGGGGTAGGAGGACAACCTTACTTCCTTCACCAGACCCCACCATTTAGTTGCATTTTTAGGGGCTTACCTCTCACCCATTCCTTTTTGGTAGTGACAACATACTCTGTTCCCTTATTGGGAAGGGATCTTCTAGCTAGGCTGGAAGCCTCTATTTCCTTTGGTCCCCCCATTCACCTAAACCCATGCTCGCCAGCAGTTCCTCTGCTCCTTATACTAGCCCGTCAACCTACTAACACTACCATGTTATATCCTTTACCAGCTTCTCAGGTAGATCCCCAAGTCTAAGACATCCAGAACCCCTCTGTTGCTAAACATCATTCTCCTGCTGTCATCCAATTACTGGACTCTATGAGGTACATAACTCAAGCTCAATACCCCCTCTCTCTCCAGAGCCTCAGGGGACTTAAGCCTATCATTTCTGACCTCTTGAGAAAAAACTCCTTTGCCCTACCTCTTCCCCCTTTAACACCCCAATACTAGCAGTTATGAAACCTAATGGTACCTATTGTCTGATTCAAGACCTCAGGCACATTATTTCTGCAGTGATACCTCTCCATCCTGTTGTGGCTAACCCTTACACTCTCCTTTCCACTATCCCCCTGGGGACTTCCCACTTCTCAGTCCTAAATCTCAAGGATGCATTTTTCTCTATTCCTCTAGATGTCCAGTCACAAAACATATTTGCTTTTACCTGGACAGATCCTGATACCCACTTTTCTACCCAATTTTCCTGGACTGTTCTACCTCAGTGATTCCAGGACAGCCTACAACTATTTGGTCAGGTCCTGGCTTCTGACTTACTATCTCTGTCTCTCCCTAAATCTACGATTATACTTTACATAGATGATGTTCTTCTCTGTAGCCCCTTTATAGAAATTAGCTAAGCTGACATCTCTGCTCTTCTAAATTTCCTCTCCAGTTGAGGCTACAGGGTTTCACCTTTTAAAATCCAACTGTCCACCCCTCAGGTCACCTATTTGGGATTAATAATTACCCCAACCCACAAGGCTATTGCCTTAAATAGAAAGAATCTGATTTTGCCTCTGTTCCTTCTACAAAGGAAGAGATTTTATCCTAAGAATAGCTAGGTTTTTACAGTTCTGGGTTCTTTCCTTTTCCCTCCTTTCTCATGCCTTATATGAAGCAGCATTAGACCCCACACATGAACCTCTTCTCAAACCTTTCAAAGGCTCCAACAGGCTCTCCTTAAGGCCTCATCTTTACATCTCCTTGACTTGACTCATCCTTTTCCCCTCTACATAACTGAAAAGGGGATTTGCCCTTGGAGTCTTAGGTCATCAACTGGTACCCTTTTGCACCCATAGCATACTTGTTGAAAAAACTAATCTAATCATCCAGGGATATGCACCTTAGCAGCTGCTGAACTCCTTATTTGTGAGTCAAAAAAAACCTAACCTTCGGGTCTCCTATAACTGTCTTCTCATAACTTGTCACAGCTCCTAACTTACAAAGGCTTACAGACTCTATCCCCCTTCAGGGTTCTTTCTCTTCAGGGAGCTCTAATAGAAGACCCCACGTTCACCAATCATGCCTGCCTCTTAATATTTCCAATCTTTTTCCTTGACCAAATTCTGACCACTCCCTATCTCACTCCTGCACTGAAAGTTTAGAGGGACTATTACCTCATTCTTCACACATACAGGAGGGTACATTGCCTCATGCTATCTATACCTGGTATACAGATAGAAGCTCCTTTTTACATGAAGGGGCCAGAAGAGCTGGCTATGCCATAGTGTTAGACACTGAGGTGGTGGAGACACAGGTCCTTCCTGCTCACACTACTAATTGACAGACTGAACTAATAGACCTTACCTGTGCCTTTCAACTGGCATAGGAAAAATAAGATTCTAAATATGTTTTCCATATTCTCCTGTCCCACGCTGCTATCTATAAGGAACATGGGTTACTTACCACAAAAGGAGGTTCAGTAACTAATACAAACCAAAGTATGGCCATGCTAAAGGACTCTTATCTCCCCACATCTATTAGGATTGTCCACTGTAGATCCCACCAAACCAAACCGATGACTCTATTGTCTCCAAGGGAAACAAAAGAGCTGACAAAGCAGCTAGAGCTACAGCCCTTAGGTATCTAGACTTGTCTCAACCTCCCTAGGACATTCCTTACACTACAACCTACATCTCTACCTTCATCCCCTGAACCCGCCAAACTCTGCCCTATCTTCACCAACTCTTTCAGCCTAACAGTCAAGCATTGTCTTATTTTGTTTAGACCCACATACAGCCTACTCCTGAAGACTTAAGTTTCTTAAAATCTATCACCGCTTCTTGCAAAATCTGTTAAATGTCTGACTCCAGCTCAAGGTATCATAGCACCCCCTTTTCTACCCATCAGGCTAGAGGTTCCCTTCCTGGAACTGGCTGGCAACTTGACTTTAACCACATGCCCACTGTCAGACATGCCAAGTACCTCCTGGTCTTGGTGGACACCTTCTTGGGGTAGGTCAAGGTGACATTCAAGAACCCAGATGTCCCTCAATAGAGGAATAGATACACAAAATGTGGTACATTTAAACAATGGAGTACTAATCAGCTATAAAAACCAATGAATTTATGAAATTCTTGGGCAAATGGATGTATCTGGAGGATATCATCCTTAGTGAGGTAACCCAATCACAAAAGAAGAGATATGCACTCACTGATAAGCGGATATCAGCCCAGAAACTTAGAATGTCCAAGATACATTTTGCAAAACACAAGAAACCCAAGAAGGAAGACCATCGTGTGGATACTTCATTCCTCCTTAGAATAAGGAACAAAATACCCATGAAAGGATATAGGTACAGAGATAAAATTTAGAGCTAAGATGAAAGGATGGACTATCCAGAGACTACCCCATCCGGGGATCCATCCCATCAGCCACCAAGCCCAGATACTATTGCACATGCCAGCAAGATTCTGCTGAAGGGACCCTGACTGATATAGTGGCCTCTTGTGAGGCTATGTCAGTGCCTGGCAAACACAGAAGTGGATGCTCACAGTCAGCTATTGGATGGAACACAGGGACCCCAATGGAGGAGCTAGAGAAAGTACCCAAGGAACTGAAGGGGGCTGCAACCCTGTAGGTTGAACAACAATATGAACTAACCAGTACCCCCTGAGCTCATGTCTCTTGCTGCATATGTACCAGAAGATGGCCTAATCGGCCGTCATTAGGAAGAGAGGCCCCTTGGTCTTGCAAACTTTATATGTCCCAGCACAGGGGAATGCCAGGGTCAAGAAGTGGGAGTGGGTGGGTAGGGGAGCAGGGACGGGGGGAGGGTATAGGGAATTTTCAGGATAGCATTTGAAATGTAAATAAAGAAAATACCTAATAAAGAAAGATTATAACAGTAGGTATATACTTCCTAGTTTTACAAGTGAGGACACCAAGACACAGAAAATTCAATTACTTTAAATCATATAGGTACTTACTGACAAGGTTCAGGCACAATATTATCCACTAAATTCATGTTTTTCTGCTTTCTAAAGTACATATTAGCCAAGAAGCCTACCAAACTGATTACAACATCAGGAAATTAAACTAATCTGATGATTTCTATATCCCAAGATTTCACATTCTAGAAGCTGAAACATCCCAAATCTAAGATGCCAGAGTATTCTTTTATGAGAAGGCTATTAACAGTAAGTATAATAGTGGTATTAGAAAGCTAGATAAACTCCTGCAGAAATCAAACAATGGGCTTATCATTATTGCAACTATTTATAAATGTGTGAGATACCAATTACTTTAAGTGGAAATCTAAAATATATTCATATAAGTTATCAGGAAGTGGTCATATGTAGGTTTTTTTTTGTTGTTGTTGTTGTCCCTGAAGTTTATATGTGCTTGAATAATAAAATAAATGGTTATGATAGGGTTATGGGCCATGCAGGCATGTTAAATTTATTTTTTATATTGACCTTAAATCTAATTACATCATTTTCCTTACTACATTTTCTTTCTCCATCTTTTTACCCCCCTCTCTCAAATTAGAGGATTCTGGCCTCATATTCTTTGTTATTAAATATGTTAGCATATTTTGCTTCATCTATATAATGTTGCATTTAGGTATATGATTTCATGGATATTCACTTGGTATTGAATAACTAATTGGGGGACTCTTCCTTACTGAAGAGTTTTCTCCTACTCACAAAATTCCAAATACCTGCAGTTCTTTCTCTAGGGTTATGTCTCATTGAGATTTCTTCATTCTACGTGTGCATATAAATTGGTACTGTCCTTGTTCAGGTCAGAACCCTTGATAACTTAGATGCTTAAACTGAAAGAAGAAAGGAAGTAACAATCCCAATGGATAGGGGATGGAGAAAACTAAGAAGGCTATGATTAAGTTTTCTCTAAGTGAAAAAGAATAAGGTCCATCTGTTCAAGTATAAAAGTAAGAGAACTTTAAGTTTGTGTTTCTTAGATACATTTTCTTCAAATTAGGGTGTAAGACAGTCCTTTTGAGCTGTAAAACTAAGCAGAATTTTCTCTTCCTTGCTGACATATGTTTTATTGAACATTTTTTCTCAAAATAGACCTGTTTCGCCCACTTCAAAATCTGTCAATGTAGGACTCCCCTCCCCCACCTTTCCTGGTGTTCTAGTCAAGTGTTGTAAGGGGTGCCTTGCCAATCATGAACTCTCCAGTTGGCACCAATTCAACCTGGCTCAGAGCCCAGGTCATATCTGTGGCTTCAGACCTAAGTGTCCTAAGCACGTGATTCATAAAATTCATGAACATTCTCTGCCTTCTGCTGAGTTAGTATTAGACGAATCGTCATTGCTAACTGTTGCTTCTGCTCTAAGATAAATCTCTTAACATCTAGTTCTTCATTTGTACTTCTCCTCAGTTTGTTTCCTTTTCATCACGTCTTTTTAAGGATATATTTTCTGCACAGTGGCTGTCTTAGAGCAGCAACTCTACTCTTAACAAGTGGACCTCATATGCAGTCACTGAATTCATCAATGTTTCACCTTTCGCTTGTTTTACATTTTGTCGCTATTATAGGTTGATAGTTTCTAACACTTTCAAATTCATATTATCTTTGAGTTAGCCATTAGTAGGCTAAACATACAAACAAGAAAACAAACAAAAAATTAGTAAGACAGTGTATTAGCAGGTATGAAAGCACATGCCTTTAATCCCAGCACTAGGAAGACTGGGTCAAGTGGATACCTGTGTGTCCAGGTGAGCCTACATTATATAGAAAGCTCCAGGACAACCAGCACTACATAGTGAGAGAAACAAAACAAAACAACAATATTCCCCAGTATATTACTTAGTAATATGTAAGATACATAACACAGGGATTGTAGTAGGATTTTGTTGGACAGTTTATACTTGGGGCCAGCTTTCTCTGTATCCAATAAAAACAAACTTAATAAGTTAAAGTAAGTATTATCATTTTTCAGGTATTTGCTACATGCCCAACACTATGCTAAGTATTCACATATATTATCTTGGTGACCATTGTGATAACGTGTAAAATAGCTATTAACATGAAATAATTTAAAATTCAAAAGTAGTTTTGTAGTATGCAATGTCACAATGGTAGTGGCATGAAAGATATGACTTAGCAACCCATCTATTAAATATCTATAATTTTGATTATTATATACTACATATTTCAAGCATTTCTAATTGAGGATAAAATGATTATATAGTATTGAAATGGTTCTATTAGTTTATTGGCATAGGACTATTATTTACTTCACATGATATGGTTTGCAAATACTTTTAGACATTCCAAATATTCAAAAAGGCCACTGCTTACAATACATTCTCTTTAACAACACATTTGCAGACACATGAATGGGAATGTGTATGTGTGTGTGTATGTTTCATGAACCAAAAGGAGATAACACATAGTTATATGTGTTAGTTTTACTTCTAGTGGAATGCCATATTTAATGATACTAACCATATAATCATAATAGTAACTAGAATAAATGAATTCTCAACTTTAAATATTTCACAGGTTGCTTATAGTTACTTGAAGAAATAAGCTTGTAATGTACATCCAGTTTCAAAGAAAATGATAGAAATTAGTAAAGATTAGACTATTACATTATCATAGTACATTTTATAGTAAAAGTCATTTCCCATATGAAAACTAAAAACGGTTATGTTTAACATGCATGTCGTTAGAGATTAAAATTTCTGGTAATATAAAACTTACTACATCTATTCATGTATTTATTTTTCAAGAAACATATATGTCATCCCATGGATACAGCTCACTAGATAGTGACTTTTACTAAAATGTAATAAATTCCATATGTTCAGTAAAATCATTATGAGAAAGTTCACTGACATTTTGGACAAAATCTATTCATGCAATAATCAATTCTAAAAGGCAAACAGGACTGGGTGGAATCATTACACTTTTCTTTGAAATGAATAAATACAAAACTATCTTTTTAGTTCAATCAATTCATAAAAGTTACTCTTCTGGAAGCAGTTAAAGCAGATTCTATGAAACCAGGCTTACTAGATTCAAGACAGTGTGCCAATTGTACTACTTGCATAATCATTTGGTCTAATTTAGGCAAAGAGAAACTGAGGCTTAAGAAAGCCATACTCAAAGCACTCTATTGTTTCATAATATAAATACTGAGTTAATCAAGTTGGAGTTTCCAAAGGCCCTGTACAAACCACTCAAATCTACTAAAATAAGCACCTTACTGAAAAGAGAAAAATCTAGACTTTGTTTTTATGTATAGTTCAATATTTTGAATTACTTATATTTTATTTATCATTTATATATAATTATGAAATTATATTATGTATTATACAATATTTAAAATACTGTACTTTAAAATGTCATTGATAACATCCCTTAATTGTATAGTGTTTATGTTAATCAGGAACACTGAGAATATGAATGGTACAACTTGTTTCATCAGATGCTTTGAGTGTAGGCATGCTGATAGGTAATGAGAAATGGACCCATTTGCTTCATCCATCTCTCACATTCTGCCTATCTACCTTACTATTCATCTACTGTTTTTCAACACCATGTAAAATATCATTTGCTTCAGAAATTAAAGTCAAAGTCCCAACATTTCTTTTATATGCATTTTCAGTATAAATTTGAAATAATACTTGGTATGAGATGATACTATTGTTGACTTTAGCTAACAGCTTGATGAGTTGAAAATTTTTACAGAATTTCAAGAACAAAAAAAATTAAACTATTAATTCCACTAAAGCTACAGAGGTACTAAAAGTAATGTCAGCTAACTAAACTCTGGGATGAACTGACTGTTAAATTCAAGCATTCAACATTCATTCGCAGCTTCTTACAATTGATAAACCTCAAACTACCTATTAGTTGGACTAGAGAGGCAAGAAAATAAATGGAAACCATTTACAGCAATAAAAATGTACATGCTGAGATTAATAAGAACAGAAACTCTTTGATATACCTCTTATTTCCCCCTAAATAATGGATAATTTATATAAATAAAGATTAAATAATGATCTTTGCGAGATACCAAATGTAGGGGAACACTTACCTACATTTAGGACATGGAATTCAGCATCAGATATAACATTGCTCCTTGCTTCTTGGGACAAATAAAATGGGTTGAAGAGAAAGTGATTATTGCTTCATTCTTATCACTTGACAATAGTGAAAGAGCTTGAATTTTATCAATGAAGTTTACATTAATTTATTACACTGTTTCTCATATAGAGAATTAAATATTAGTGGCATTATGTTTAGGGTTTCATCTCCATTTTAATAATTTTATATTAAATTTCACTAGAATATTATAGTATATGGCATTATATCAAGTAGGCTTTAATTTTTTTGACTTACAATTTAAACATAAAGGATGGAAAAGGAGATAGATTCTATGCCCAGTATAGGGGAATGCCAGGGCCAGGAATTGGGAGTGGGTGGGTTGGGGAGCAGGGAGCAGGGGGAGGGGATAGGAGATTTTCAGAGAGGAAACTAGGAAAGGGGATAGCATTTAAAATGTAAAAAATATCTAATAAAAAAGGAGATAGATGCTTCTAAAATATTCATCAAATTTCTCATTTATGATACTTCTTAGATTTGTTCTGTTTATGTAAAGACCCAAAATTAGGCTTCCAGATTCAGGGTTTTAAAATAGAGGCAAAAAAGAAGACACTGTTAGTGAGGCAGATAAACAAAGAAGAGTTGTTGTTGTTGTTGGTTGGTTTGGTTTTAAAGTTTTGTTTCTTAAATGTGGAAGAACATTTGCATTTATTACATGAAGGAAGTGTCCCTGTGGAAGAACTTTCTTCATATTTGTAACTTGTATATTTTACCCTCCTACCTGAGGGAAATTGTTTCAAGCAGATGTTTTTTTTTTGCTTCATATTTAATTTACAAATTATTTTGCATAATGCCATAATACTCATTATAATTTTCATCATATCATCATTTTTGGTTTTTATATGTTTAGAAAAATAAGACAGAAGACATTATTACCTGTGTGTATATCATTGATAGTTAAGTGAAATTCTTAAAAAGACTATAAAAATACAAAGCACTGGGTGGTTGGGGAATGATACATGGGGTATCGCTCTTCTCAGAGGAGGAGGGGAAAGGATCTGTGTGAGGGGGTACTGGAAGGAGAGGAGGGGCTGATATTGAAATGCAAAGTGAATAAAGATATTAAACAAAATACAAAGCACTAAACACTCTGGAGTTGTATTCTTTACTAATACTGCTTCAAAGCTGAGAGGTTTTTTATTTCATATGCAAAAAAATGAGAGATCTTATTAATCTTATATTTTAATATATTATCTAACAATGTTGGGTTTTTGTTGTTGTCGTTGTTTTGGTTTGGTTTTCAAACAGAGTTTCACTGTGTAGCCCTGCTGTACTGGAACTCACTTTGTAGACCAGGCTGGCCTCGAACTCAGAAATCTGCCTGCCTCTGCCTCCCGAGTGCTGGGATTAAAGGGGTGCGCCACAGCAAATAAATTCTTTATTACTAAAAACTAATTATATAGTGAATACTAATATGTATATATGGTTGTATCAATACATAAGCAGATTAAAAGTTGTGTTCTGCTATAGGTTAATTAAGTTCTTTCATGGTTTAAACTACCTTTCAAGATAAATTTCTCTTATTATTAGAGATAAAAAATACAGTTGGAACCGAGACATAATCATACTTACATGGCACAGGTAATAATAATTATGTTTAGAAAGTAGTAGAATATATTTTTAAAAATCTTAAACCACAAAATACTGATTTGATTAGGCAGGAGATATTGGAACTTATTTGGTTGAAGGTTTCAATAATTTTATACAAAGGTCAAAACAACACATTGTGCCTCATAAATGATGTTGTGATTAAAATAAAGAATGAAAACTATACATGCATGTCAGTATCAAAACATTCCCAAAATCTTTACAGATACTTTAAAATGATATAGAGTAAGCACTAACTTAAAATAAATACTAAATGTATAATATGTTTTAATTTGTGTCCACTTTATAGCATAACTTGATTTTGTTTTATTTGTATTTAGTTTTGTTGTTTTTGATCGTTGTTCCTTGTCATCCATCCTGAAGCCTCTGCTCTTTTTCTATTTCACTCATAATATCTATCATAGGGTTCCTTATCATTTGTGACTTTACACCACCCAGTTATAATTCTGTTCCTGTAAAAGCATATTTCTTTCTCAGGTCCTAGGCCTGAAGTAGACCTTCATCTAAACTCATTTTCTCCACACCATAGTGTGTTTCATCCTTTAGCTGACAGGAGTCTCTACTCTAATAGGATACTTAGCCTTCTTCTATAGCTTTTTCTAAAACAATACTTTCTTTCTTCTAATGTTTCTATAGCATATCTTGTCTGATATTAAATATTCACTTGGTTATTATTCATATCCTACATTGAAATATATGTTCCTCAAGAAAGGGAATGAGTAACTATATACTTTGTATTGACAATAAAACATCCACAGAGATGGGCATGTAATGGTTGAATAAGAACAAAATCAAATGCTCACTAAAGTTTTCTTTTTTATTAGATATTTTCTTCATTTACATTTTAAATTCTATCCCAAAAGTCCCTTATACCCTCCCCCTGCCCTGCTCCCCAACCCACCTACTCCTGCTTCCTGGCCCTGTCATTCCCCTGTACTGGGGCAAAGTTTTCAAATCAATGAGGGAAAATTTAAGGAAAGGGCCCATCAATGACTGATCCAACTTGATATCCATTCCATGAGAAAGAACCTACCACTGAAACTATTAATGATATTCTGTTATACTTGCAGACAGGAGCCTAGAATAAATGTCATCAAACTATCTTCACAAAGCAACTTATGGAATCAGATGCAGAGACCCACAGTCAAACATTAAGCAGATCTTGGTGAATCCTGTGAAAGAGTGGAATTGAAGGAGACAGACATGTCAAGCTCACCACAGAAAACTTGCAGAATCAACTAACCTGGGCCTGTAGTGGAGTGGTTCACAGAAACAGAACAACCAACCAAAGAGCATACATGGAACAAACTTTGCCCTTTACATACATGCAACAGTTGTGCATCTTGGCCTTCATGTGGGACTTCTAATGTGGGAGTAAAAACTGTGTCTGACTACACTACCTGACTTTGGATTCTTTCCCCCTAACTGGACTACCTTGTTTAATCTTAATAGAAGAAGATACACCTAGTCTTACTGTATCTTCATGTGCCAAGATCGGCTGATATTCATTGGAGGTCTCAAATTTTCTGAAGAGAAAGGTAATTGGGTTAGATAATGTGGTAGGGGTGAGCTGAGAGGGAGGGTATGGGAGGAAAACAGGGAGGGGAAGCTGTGATCTGGATGCAAACTAACTAAATAATAATAACAACAACAACTTAATAATAATACAGTAAATGTGACGTTTACAAATCATCAAGTATAGCAATAGAATTATTATGTAAATTGGAAATAAAATTTGACAGTTGCATATGCAATTTATATTAACCCAATGTAATAGTGCTGATAAACCAGAATATTGATTCATTTGGCTGACCTAGTAAAATACACAACTTGACTTAGAATTATGCTATTCCTATATGAAAGCCATAGTAATGATAGGCACTGCTGGATTTAAGCACACATCTTATGTTCTTCAAGTAATTATGACTTCTTAATGACAATCTGTTAAAGTAAACACTATCACAAAACTCTAGGGATAAATTAGATTAGCATGTTCACACTTACAAATGCTTCACCAAATAGGGTTTGTCAATTTCCTTTAAAAGCATTTATGTCTATAAGAACTATAAATCATGCAAGCCCTGTAACTGAAACAAATATAGACTCATTTCTTTTGTATTCTGGAAGAACAAGTAAAAGAACTCATTTATAATCTTAATTAAAATATTTTATGGCTATTTTGTGAATCATACATAAATATTCTAGAAATGCAATTTGTATCTATATTGTCTCGGGATGATTCCATCACAAAAGAGAATATTTTTTAAAAGTGGGGGTTACACACATGCCTGCACACAAAATGAAACAAAGCAGTAGTTAATTTCACTTCTATATTTATAGTTCATTTCTTAACATAAACATACCTAGTAGTGTGGTAGATGATAAGCAAATGGCATGAAAATTAAGTGATATGCATTGCCAATAATCACTATCTTTTGGAAATTTATATTTTAAAAGTATGTATTTAATATAAAGGATAATCACAAAGAGTTTCCTTGATGTTGTAATAAATCATATTGCAATTTTCTAATTTATTTTAAATTAGTATTAAGGACTTTTTTTTTAAATGTCCAACTTTTTATGAAGTTAAATAGATTCAATGATAACCTGAAAGACTCACTATTTTTTTCTTAACAAATTGTCTTATAAGATATGATAATAAAGAAAGAATATAGAGAAAATTATTTTTTATAATGATTTTATGATATTTAGAATTTGGTGATATTTAACCCTAGTTTTAAAATTTGTACAACTATGTTTAGTTTGACTTGTATGAGGGTTTCTGTTCAATACCTAGCACTTAAAAATAAGCAAATAAATCATTGTTTGAAAATGAGAGAAAACAATTCAAATGTATGTAAAACAATTGCTTAAGTCAGTTTATATTCTCAATAAATTTAAATGGACTTAAGGACTACAAGTCTTTTTTTTTTTTTTTGAGACAGGGTTTCTCTGTGTAGCCCTGGCTGTCCTGGGACTCACTGTAGTCCAGGCTGACCTTGAACTCAGAAATTCACCTGACTCTGCCTCCCAAGTGCTGGGATTAAAGGCATGAGCCACCACGCCTGGCTAGGACTACAAGTCTTAAGAAGTCATAGAGAAGGCATGAAAGACAATACGGATTTTAATAATATGTGACATTTTGGGCATTAGAGATAAATTAGCTTTTCAAGTACGCCACAGGTAATTGGAAATACTATAAAGAAGCTGCAAGCATCTTTTCTTGACTTTAACCTTTCTATTCATAAAATAATCCCTATAAGATTATATGCTGATCACAATGGTAACCAAGAAATAACCTAAACATTCTTATAAAATGACTGTTCAGTCTCTAAGTGAACTATGTTCAGCCATATTTTTGTTTTGTCCCCTACTGTATTATACTGGTCTTCTCCTTTGTGATGGGAGTTAATGACTTCCTGAGTGAGTGTATTGTTTTATTGTGTGCATAGGTCAAGTACCTGGACCTACAACCGTCCCTCAGTCTAGCTTAGAAGGATAACAACCCCTACCTGCCTTCTGAGTACAAATGCTGATAGTGTGCAGAAACTGTAAACCTCATCTTTCTCCTCTTGGATGTTTATGTCCAGAAGACAGCTTCCTCACAAAGACGGCTCTTATCAAGATTAATTAAACCTGCCTCCTGTTAAGCTACATATAATACACTTGCCTCCTTGTTTATCTGTAGGTAGTAACTCTACCTCCTTTGACTAAGCTATATGTAATACTCCCGCCTCCCTGTTCAGGTGTATATAATAAACATGCTGAGATCCCAGGGTGCTATGGCTTCTCCATCCAAGTGCTCAGACCATGTGATCACAGCTGTAAAGTTCATCTGTCTGTTTTTTCTTTGCTTCCTAGTATTCACTCACTAATCAGGGTTCCAGTCCCCAAGGCATACAGTCCCGTGGCACATTTAAATGTTCAGATTTAAATAAAACAATTCAAGGGATAAGAGTTCCCATAATGATATAAAAAAAAAACCCTGATGTCATTATGAACTTAATAACCACATAAAATCCTGAGGAGAGCACTCTACCTGGAGATAATTCCATTGGTTTAATCAGGTCACTGGGAAACTTACTTGGAATTAATCGGGAAGGTGGGATCAACAACAATTAAAGTTTATAACATGTTATACTGAAATAAATCAAAGGTAGACATTAATTGGGAATGGTTGACAGCAATAGACCCAAATATCCACAATACCTTGAGCAGCAGTGGATGAATTGTAATTGACATGAGCCCTTTAATTATGCACAGAAGCCTGTCTTCACTAATGCTTTTATTGCTCTAGAATAAAAACAAACTACAGAAGGAGAGTTGCAATGCTTCTTTGATGAACATATTTGTAAAGATGGAGGCACTAAGAATGATATAAATTGTGGGTTTAGTTTCCCAAAGAGTCTTCTCTTTGGTCTCTTATCCATCTACACATCACTGCTAGTATTCTCTTTTAAAAATGGTTTTAAGGGCTTACCTAATTGAAAAATAAATGAACCACTCAACTGAAAAAGGATTTCAATCAGACCCCCAAAGATCCCAGAGGCTAAACCACCAAACAAAGACTACATAGGGGGCACCCATGGCTCCAGCTGGATGTGTAGCAGAGGATTGCCTTATCTGGCATCACTGGGAGGGGAGCCCCTTGTTCCTATGGAGGCTTGATGACCCAGAATAGGGGAATACTAAGACAGTGAGGTGGGTGTGAGTGGATGATTTGGTGGGGGAGCATACTCATAGAATCAGGGGGGATGGAGAAGGGGATAGGGGGCTTGTGAAGGGGAGACTGGGAAGGGGAATAACATTTGAAATGTAAATAAATGAAATAACCAATATAAATAAATAAATAAATAGATAGATAAAATAAAATACCTGGAAACATAAAAATAAATAACTAACATACAAAAGTCAGTATTAAAACAGAGCACAGTGCTCAATGAGTCTGACTGGATTCAAAATACAGACATTTTGTTTTTTGTTTTCTTTTTCCGAGGCAGGGTTTCTCTGCATAGCCCTGACTGTCCTGGAACTCACTTTGTAGACCAGGCTGGCCTCGAACTCAGAAATCCGCCTGCCTCTGCCTCCCAAGTGCTGGGATTAAAGGCGTGCGCCACCACGCCCGACTTCAGACATTTTATTGAAGTAAATTTAACAGCTAGTCAATTTTCCTTGGATAGTTTGAGTATATACTCAAAATACTAAGAAAAATATATATGAGGAACATATTTCAAATAGTGTACTGAAACTACAGTACAGCTGGAGTTTGTGTTATTTAAACTACTGTAATGTATCAGGTCAATACTTATACTTTGCCTCAGAAAGTCTTTTAAAAGGATATAAATCATAAAATGGTCCATTACTTCCTCTGGATTCTTCTCATCCTGGCTGTGCAGGTCCACATCTTGCTCTAGTAAAATGTTCAATTAAGAGAGACGATGTAACTTTCTTTGCCCTCTCTCTAGCTACAGAAACTACTCTTGCTTGCTAAGCAAGCTCTTGACTTTCATACCCATGGCTTTGTTCTTTTATAAGATGCTTTCTATATTCTAAGACTCTTAACAGCTTCCTTATCCTTTGAGGTTTGGTTTTAATGGCATCCTCTGGCACAGTCCACTTATCTTTACTTTTGTTAGCAACTATACTTTTACTGTGTTTATAAATTGGATTTTATTTTGCTAAGCCAATAATTTATTTCCTTTGCCATGTCTCTCTTACTAGATTGGTAAATCCTTTAAGGACAGGATCTATACCTCAGTCTCCTCTAATAGAATAAAAAAGAAAAACACTATCTGCCAATACAAAAAAGAAATAAATGCACAGAGGAAATCGAATTATTCCCTTCATACTTCAAAACCTATGCGCACTGAGTGGTCTTTATTCACATATATCCATAATCAAGTGCAATATATTCATCCGTTAATGCATAAGGGTTCTGAGAGACAACAAAAAAGTCAGATGCACAAGTAAATATTTTTTCCTTCTATTAAAAAATGTTCATTTGTATACAGTTTTCTTTGGAACTATGATAAGTGTTTGCTAAAGCTACAGTTTGCACAATAGGCTTCCATATCCCTAAGGATATTGCTGATGTTTGGTAAATGCCCAATGGAAAGTTGAACTTTTGGCAAAGATGTATTTTTTTTCTCTTTGTCAACCTATTCTCTGTGTAAGTTGAGTCATGCAATGTTGTTTATGCACTGAGAAAGAAAAAGCTAAATGAGGAGGGACAAAGAATAAGAACATATCAAAAGGCAAACAAAATGAGCCAGGGATTAAATAAAAATAAAAAGGTTTTTTTTTCTGTTTCCAAAAAACAAATCATTTTGTTCAAAAACAATCGCTGATAACACTAGAAGAAGGCTATAGGTAATCCAAATCCAATATGAAAATCTCAGAAACAATTTAAAGGAGCTGCCCATTGTTGAGAGAGTGTGGGTAGAGAACTAAGTTGAGTGTGGTGGGGGAGGGGAAATAAATTTTAATATAATGTAGAGTTGTTGTTTTAAAGAAATAAGTTGCTCATTGGATAAAAATCTCTTTGCCATTTGTCAAAGTCAATGTCCCCATCTAAAAAATGAGAAGTTAGTATACTATGACCAAAATAATTCCTTCTAGCTATCTAAATCTAAGTGGTGTACTTTTGAATGCTTTTGTACAGAATTTGTTTATTACTTGAAGTTACATTGTTTCAGGTCAGTTGACATAACAGACTACCAAAAGACTGGAGGTTTAGTAACTTGCGATAGCAGAATAACTATTAGAAATAAGTACATATGAAGAGATTAAAAACCACAACAAAATATGACCTAAGCATGAGATACATTTTTATGAAGTAGAATAGATACTAACCAGAAGATAAGTATGTTATATTATATAAGAGGATAAAATCAATATGAATTAGACCACTATAGAGTTTTCTTTAAAAATAAGGTGGATTTCATTGGGCTTTTCATAAAAGATGTCAAACTGAAGACATAAAACTTGTAGTGTATATGAAAAAAAAAAAAAGAAAAAAAGAAACTCCAAAATGGCCAGTATATATTGAAACAAATCAGGAAGGGGCCAGTGCAAAAGAATAATGCCCAAAAGGGTAGGAGAAGACTGAATTTTGAAGCTGGTATAGAGACATTTAAGATAAAGTTTATTATAATGCTCTAAGCATAAAATTAGTTTTTCAACAGCACAGAAATATAAGCTGAGGAAAATGATGTCTCTTGATTATGTTATATCATGCTTGTATTCATTATGCATAGGGGTGATGTTAAAGTATGAGGAAATAACTGGTTTCAAATTTTTCTTTAATTTATGCAATCTTTCTAAAAAAAAACTTGACCTCTGTACTGAAAAGCCACATCCATTAGAACTATTGATTACTTTCATGGTTATATAATTTGTGGGTCAATTACATTCATGAGCTAATTTCTTTTCATTGGGTTCATGGATGACCCTAGAAAGGTTAAATGGTAACACAGAGCTATAAATGCTTTGTAGAGTTATAAAGTTCCTTAAAGATACTAAAATGCTTAAGTGAGCATTGTAATCTATTGAAAATAA
The DNA here is from genome assembly GCF_900095145.1 of Mus pahari. Taxonomy (NCBI): domain Eukaryota; kingdom Metazoa; phylum Chordata; class Mammalia; order Rodentia; family Muridae; genus Mus; species Mus pahari. The sequence goes on along the minus strand of NC_034613.1, from coordinate 71,930,037 downwards.
GGTGGTTACACTATAATTTTCCATGATCACATTTCAATAGGCAAATGATAAAAACTAGTGAATAAGTACTCAAACTTTTGATTCTGTGGAAAAGAACTGTCATCTACAGTTAGAGATATATGTTGCAACATAATTATCCCATATGCAAGAATCCCTTTCTAGAACATTCAGTAAGCAATGACAAATGTAACTTGAATATAGTGATTTGTATCTAGTGGTTTGTTATGTCTGCCTTAATAATTCTACAGTGTCCAGAGTGAAAAATATTTTAATAAATATCTGGGGAATGTGAAGAGACACGAACATGATGAATAAAATGTTTACTAAGTAACTGAACTCTAGTCTTCCCAATAAGAATTTACTTTCTTTTAGTATATTTGTAGTTTAAATGCATTTTCAGGAAAATGAAATACTATTGGACAGCAATTCTGGCATCAAACCCTGATTGAAGCATACATGTACTGAATTACTGAAGAAAAATATCTGAGATTAAGTTTTACTTTAGCTTCTTCATATGTAAAATAAGAATCTTAAAACTAGCTGAAAACCAATCTGACAGGAAACTTTCAATAAGAATTCATTGTTATTTTTATGAAGAAATACCAACCATTTTTTTTTTTTGTTCTATAGTTGTGATATTGGTCAAGGTGGTGGTGGTGGTGCTGATGATGGTGAGGAAAATGATGATGAGGATGATGATGGCGTGTGTGTGCATGTGTGTGTGTTGGGATGGAGAATTGCTGTATAAATCAGGCTGATTTACTCTCCTGCATTTGCATCCAGAATGCTAAGATTACATGTGAGTTCCACTATGACCAAATCAAAATCTTCTTATATTGAACATTTTCTCTCAAATATGTGAAGCTTAACAAGTACTATGAACATAGGCTTGGGCAAACTAAAGAAAAAAAAGATACTTTAGACCTCCTTAGTTATATACAGGTAGCACAAAATGTACAGATGTCTAAAAGATGAGAACATAGATTAGGCTAGTACTCATTTACTTCCTGTTGTAAGAGTCTTTTGATGAATTCTATCTCAGTGTGTCCTAATTTTACTGGCTCCTATTCACCAATGAAATATACACAGTGGGCTCCTATTTCTCATTTTAACTAAGGAGAAGACATACCTTACTGCAATGACAAAGCAGGTCAGTTTTTAGTTCTAGAAACAGTGTGAAATATCTCTTGTGAGGCTATGCCAGTGCCTGGCAAACACAGAAGTGGATGCTCACAGTCAGCTATTGGATGAAACACAGGGCCCCTAATGGAGGAGCTAGAGAAAGTACCCAAGGAGCTAAAGAGGTCTGCAACCCTATAGGAGGAACAACAATATAAACTAACCCCCAGAGCTTGTGTCTCTAGTTGCATATGTAGCAGAGGATGGTCTAGTAGACCATCAATGGGAGGAGAGGCTTTTGGTCTTACAAAGATTCTATGTCCCAGTACAGGGGAACACAAGGGCCAGGAAGCAGGAGCGGGTGGGTTGGGGAGCAGGGTGAGGGAAGAGCAAAGGGGACTTTTGGGATAGCATTTGAAATGAAAATGAAGAAAATATCTAATAAAAATTTTGAAAAAAAGTACAGGTTTCAAAGTTAGGTATCTATATCCCCCCACAAAATCTGAATATGCCTTCAGGAAAATTTTCAGGTTAAAAAGAATGTGATTCATACTAGGGGGGTTATCAATGCTTATAGGCTTTGTACCCCTCTTAATTTAAATTAGTATATAAATTGAATATATTGCCAAGGTTTTATACCATAATAGAGACAAAATAAAAATATTGTCTGTGCTATACGTAGTACAATAATAACCAGAAGATAAGGAATACATCTTTAAATTTTCTTTTTCATACAGTCAAAGACTCTCAAAGTTGGACCCAATAGATAGGAAACCTATGATTCCATGAAATAATTATTTACCCCCATGTAATCCATGGTTGTTTCTGATGAAATGCTACTGAAATTAAATTCCTAAATTTACACTTTGGTTTCGTGAGACTTGAGACTATGCATGTAAATCAGAATTATTATGGATAATCATAAATAATTTAGGATCAGTTACCAATTATACAAAAGTCAAGGCAAATATTAAAAGTTGAGTTAGTCTCATCAATAAATGAAAAATCTAACATAATCATTCATTTATAGGAGAAATGTTTAATATCTAATTTATTTATACAATACGTATTAATCAAAATGTAATTTTAGGTAAATGATAGATAAATGAACTACATATAAATATTATTAAAAAGATGAATATCTTGTATGTTTTTATGTGTGGAATCATTGATTGCTATGTCTACCTTGTAATTTCTATGTTATGTACAACTTCAAAAAGCATGTTCACCAGAAACATTGAATACCATTATCAGAAGACTTTAAAATTCTTTAAATGGTTCTGTATTACTGGATTAATACTAGCAATAAAAGCATGTGCATTAACTTAGACAGTGCTAAATGTTAAACCATTGAATGGCTTAAAATGCGACAAAATAGTCAGCTCTCCCCAGACACTTACCTCTTAGCATCTGACAAGACTGTTTTTTTTTTATTTTACTAAATCATAACTGAAATATACTTCTCAATATTTATCAAGATTGTCTATAATTTGTATATGCTGTGTGTCACAATCTCACCCACTGTGTGTGTGTTCATGCACCTGTATATGAATATATGGTTAGCTAATGATAGAATATGTATTATATTACTAATCATTTCTTAATCATATTATTTTACCCATCATTCATTCTTAAAATGATTCTTAAACATATATCTCCTTCAGGCTAAAGAAAGAAAGTCTTATGCTTTTTATTTGCTTCTTGTAGATAATTAAATTTTTATTATTCACACTAGCACACTTCTTATGCTTCTGATGATCCTTTAAACATCTGGCCTATTCTTTAAAATGCAGGGAGTGCACTGTTGTCAACCCTTGCTGGTAATACCAGGACCTTCAATTAAGTACCTACAAGTCAACCAATGAGAAACAGGAGAAAAGACAGAATAAGTTTGCCAAATAATTCTTTCATAGGCAGTTTCTCAAAACCAATTAGTATCATTCTTTTTCTCGTGGAATTAATGAATTTTCATTAAAATTTAAATTTCACATGATTCCAAGGATATCACAGTTGAGAAGTTGAGCTGATTGTCTTACACAATAAATCACACTGCAGGAACATGTCAAAAAGACTAATGCAAATTCTTTGCCATCTAAAGTTTTGTCTATTCTTGTCAGTGCTATGCGAATAAACATAATTGCTTTTGCTTTCTTAAAGTTACTATAACAAAACCCACTCCTACTATACCATATTTATTTCTGTTTCTTAGAAAAATAAATTATAGTTTAAACATTGGTTAGAGCCAGGCATAGCTTGTGTGTACACTTACGTACATGCACGCTTATGCATGTGCGCACGACACACACACACACACACACACACACACACACACACACACACACACACACACACCATTGTTGCTATAATTGTTTGTGGCATGAATTATCTTTTCAAAAATTTCTTTTTTCATGCTTTGATAATTTGCTCAAGAAGTAATAAAGTCGTTTGGAAATCCTGTTATTAATATACCCTTGTCCTTGATAGGAATTTAAATTAACATCACATTTTAGTCACCTAAGAGAAAACAAAGTGTTCTATGTGTTAAAATATTTGTGTGCAAAATGGACCTTTGAAATTCAGGTTCTGTATCTATGGATTAAATAAGGTGTAAAGAAAAAGTATTTGTATAGTTTTTGTCTGTACTTGATTTGCAACAACTATACTGCATTCTAATGAGTTATTTCTATTATGTTATACAAACTTATTAGTATGCCTATCCTCACTAGTTTAACAACAGGGATCTAAGAAGTCCGGCTGCAATAAGTTTTAACTTCTGCAATCATGAACTAGGTTTTCTTGATGTGTTTGTCTATTTCACATATCACTATGACTACCTTATGCACTTGGGTACACAATCACATAAATTAGTAATCAATATTCCTATCACATAGATAATTTTTCTCATGATGTTGTAAAATAGGAATACTTTTGTAAACATAAAGTAATCTTGGCATAGTTTCCATTTGCAATATATCAATAAAAATAACTATCATTCTGGTCTATATCATGATTTGCAGATCAGCCAGAGCTCCTCCATTGTGAAGCCCAGTTTCAAAAGGACACCCCTGCCAAAAAAAATTAGATGGCAACATAGGCTTTAGAAAGTCCCAATTGGATGAGAAAAAGGACATTTCTGATGTATACAAATCACCTATGTCAGCAACTGGAGAATGTATAACTCAAATAGCTTGTTTCAGTTATAAAATGAGATTAACTTATTATCTTAATTATGTAATTAAATTATTTTCTTAGATTCTACTACTTATAATTTTCAACATTAGCATGTTTTCCTTGGCAATAAAGAAGCAACTGGTTAGATCAAGGAAAAAACACTCCTGTTGTTATCAAGTCAATAAAAGATTCCTGACACTTATTCAGATTTTGGAATGTTTGTGTGATAATTTTAGGAACAGGTATTCTTTACATTATATTTTGGCATGATATTAAACAATTCAATAAAATAACAAAATAAACATATATAGTTCTTGAGATTATCATAATAGAAAAAATAATTTAGGTCACTGAGAGCTGTAGTCATATAGAAATATTAGAAATCCAACACAGGGATACATCAGTTTGAAAACCTGTGGTCCATACTGTTTAGAGAGAGAATTTCACCACTTCACCTTTTATAAATGAACTACAGTAAAATCCTTATCCTGAAATAAGTGGGACATATACCTGAAAGTTTAGCAACTTGCAAGATATTATAGTTTGTGATCAATCATACACAAGTAATTAAATCTTGTCTGTCCTTGCTAAAATGTGTTCAGTTTGAGGTGGCTGTACAATGACATACCAATTTAAAAATAGTGATCATTTTCCATTTAAAGGGATGTTTTTCTCACTCATGACCTGACACATAGTAAACGTAACCATTAAAAATAATCCAGCATAATAGATGTGTGGGACAATATTGCTATTTCTAGAAGTGATAGTGTAGGTTTTACTATTCAAACAAATTTACAGATGTATGTGTTTTGAATGCCTTGTATAGCATACTTTGATCTTTTGTTTACTTGTAGTACTAAAAGAAATTTTAATTAAGTATTTTAACTACGATGATATATTAATGACTGCATACAATTCTACGTATTTAGTTTTATTTCTCCAAATTATTATTGAAATCCTACATAGCATCTGTGAATATCTAGTTGACTTTTCAGGGTAGACCCTGTCAGAATTCAAGGGAATTTTTCAGTTTTCATTCCAATTTTACCTTAACTTTGCATTTTTTCATTCCAGTTTCAGCTAACCACTATTAACTCTGAATTTTGGTGTATAATAAGAAAAGTGTGATAACAGAAAACACATTAACTCTTTCATCTACATAAATTAAAATACTATAAAATATCACTGCATTATTCACATTAAATTGGCTTATAGGGCAATATGCCAAGATGGAGAAATATAGTAACAAATACTCTATAAATAGTTATATATATTTAAAATATAGCTAGTCAAAAAATAGTAGGTAGTTACACAGGTTCAGGAAAGGAAGAAATATGAGAATGGAAAGTTGAACCAATAGCAACTATATGATGTTCAGCCTAGAATATCTGAAACACATGAAAAGAATGTTTCACTAAATCACTTATTGTCATCTGTGTAAATCATATAGATAGGAATATAGAAAATCACTTTCCTGCATAACTACTTTTTAATTTTTAAAATTAAGGCATTTTATTAGATATTTTCTTCATTTACATTTCAAATGCTATCCCCAACGCCCCCTATATCCTCCCCCTGCCCTAACTATTAAGTGTTGAATATAAAGACTTGGCCTATCCCCATGTGCTCTGGAAAATCAGTGGAACTTTCAGCAATTGGGCTAAGTATACTAAACCTCCAATTCATTGTTATAGACATTTTGTCATATTAACAGAAATATTACTCACACATAAGTTATGCATAATCTAAAATGATGATCAAATGATTGTAAAGTATCACCAACACGTTATTTAAGCATATTAGAATCAAGAGGTTACAAATTAAGAAGATTATGAGTATAAAAAAAGACTTTCACAACCACTTTGTCAATAAAACCATTATAGAAATGAAAATCTAAACCATCCACAATGCTTCTAATCCATACTACATTGTACCTTATAGGTTATTAAAGGAACGAGTAAATGAGCCATGTTTAAATGATATATATCACTTGCATCATGCTTCCTAAGAAATGAGATTCCAAAGCTTAGAAAGACCCAACTTCCTGATACATTCTCTTGGCCAATAATTTTCTTCATTGTTTGATTGTTATCTATGAAAGTTTCAGACATTTTTCTAGTTAGTATTTCAAATATATTTTAATCACTTTATAATAATACATGATATGATACTTTCAGATTTTGAATACATTAAAACTCAAAAACCTGTTTTGATAAAGTTTCTCATTATATTTACTACTCTATTAATTGTATATTAGGAATTAAAGAGAAATCAGCTATTAAACAATCTAATGAATTATGGAAAAAGAATTTATTGCAACTTTACCATTTTGTTCAGTATCTATTGTAGAGTTTTGTCATATACCCCTGCTACTGGACACTGACTTTGATGATAAAGGTTTGGAATTAACCCAAAACAAGGCAATAAATAAATAACCTGGATGCAGAGAAGTTTAAATGTACCAACAGAAATAATCACACAGCCATTATGAGAAAAATCACATATTACAAAATATATTATTCACTTCATTTAGTATTTTAAAATAAAGATTGGAGATGAATTATGTTTCTTTAACTAAGTGACAGAAGCAACCTTCTTAGCTCCTTTGCCCACTATTCATGACTCTAAGCACCTTCCTTCTTGCCTAATTGGCAAATTGCCATGAATTTTTTTTGTTCCCCAGTGAAAGATACTTAGTGAAGAACATTAATTCTTTGAATTCACTAGGGTATCATTTGGCAAATTACTGTGTGTGAGCAATAAATCAGTTTGAGGATGCCTTAAGAAATCTCAGGGTTTATTAATTGTTTTCTGATAAATTAGAAAATTATTACATTTTACAAGCATACACATATTTTCATATTATAAACATTGTGGCTAGAAAATCATAAAATATCATTTCACAGTCTCTTGTTTCTGAATGTTGCAGAAGCCTAGATTGTCTGCATCTGTACTTTAAACTGTGGTTGATGTCTTTGGATTACACAGGAAAGGTTACTATCCCCAATTGCAAAGGAAATTGAATTTAGTGATTTTACTTCAGGACTTAACTTTTCAAGTAACAATAAAATTTTGGGGTTGGGAAGATGGCACAAGAGTCAAGAGTACTTAGGGGTCTTTCAGAGGGCTCAGGTTTCATTCCCAGTATCCACAATATGACTTACAACCATCTAACTATAGTTCCAGTACATATGACAACCTTTTATTTCCTGTTGTTAGCACCAAGAAGGCATGGTTTGCACATACATACTTGTAGGGAAAACTCTCATACACATATAAAAATAAATAAGTCATTTAAAGTTGTGATATGATGAAGAAATTGCATTCACCACTGGTGCTGTCTTATTTTTATTTTCTTGTCAACTTGGCATTCCAGGGACTTTTGGGATGGGGGGATGTTTAACTGAGAAAATGCTTCCCTAGTATTAACTTATAGACAAATCTGTAAGATATTTGTTTTTGGTTGATGATTTACATTGGGGGAACTAGCTCCCTGTATGTGATACCACTGCTGGGCATGTGGTTTAAGATAGTATAATAAAGCAGGCTAAGCAAGCCCTAAGGAACAAGACAGCAAATATCTCTCCACCATGGCCTATGCATAAGTTCCTGCCTCCAGGTTCCCCTTTGACTTCCTTAGATGATAGGCACAAAATGTAAACGGAATTAACCCTTTATTCCCCAAGTTGCTTTTTGTCGTGGTGTTTTATCACACCAAAAGATACCCTAACTGACACACGATGCAAATAATGAAAGGCAGAGATTAATAAACTGTTTTGAAAAAAAAGAGTCCCTAAACTCCAGCAAATAAGGCAATTCCTGCTTGCTACTATTCATAAAGTCTAATAATATATTTTTGTGATTTTAAAGGTTGTAAATGAATATTTTCTGACACATAAAAATGATAAGGTATTCAATTGCCCATGAACAAAATTTGATCAGAAGAAAACTAGGTCTAATGGCCTGTTTGTCTAAACATGCTTCTATACTACAAAAGCACAACTGAGTATCTGAAATAGAGAGCAAACAGCATTTGTTCATAATGTGGCCATTAATAGAATGAATATATTCAAAGTATTTTAACTTAATAGAGTAATCAAACTCAGGATGATTTCTAGGTGGTATGAAAGATGAAAGGAAGGTTACTAAAAAAAGTGAATAGAACTATATGAAAAAGTCAGAAAATTGGGTCCCAGAATTAATATTTGCATTCTCATACTATTCTGAAGTCAGGAAGATAGTTGAATTTTGCTTTAAGGGAGATTGTGAATACACTGGAGAAGAACAAAGCAATGCAGAGATTGTGATGGGTGAATAGAAGTAGATTCAATATTAGAAGTGCACTTAGGGAAAAGTTAATGTCATTTTATTACTCTTTATTTCATTCAAACTCTAAACATAACTATAACTTATTCTTGGTGATGAAATAATTTGTTGTGCTTTGAATGGAAAATGCACCCTTCCTAGGCTCATGGGTTTGAACAGTTGATCCATAGATGATGGTGCAGTCTGGGAAGGTTGGGGAACCTTTAAGAGGTGGAGACTTAGTGAAGAAAGTGATTAACTAGGGCAAGCCTTAAGGTCTTATAGCCCAGATCCACTTCCAGTTCACAATCTACATTTTGAGTGCAAATGCAACCTGATCTGCTAGCCTCCTTCTATGCCTTTTTGCCATGTTTCCCCTACAGTGACACACTGCATTCTATTGGGACTGTAAACCAAAATAAACACTCAATTCTTTATAATTCTTTTGTCACATTATTTTGTTACAGAAATGGAAATAGAAACTAAAATATATTTTGTCATTTTGAAAGGAAAAAACATCATGAAACTACCTATAAAACTGAATATGAATTATAAGACAAATTCACCTGTATACAGGATTCTTAATTGAGGGTACCAACCAACCATAGAGGTAATTTGCTAAGGTTGTAAAAATAAATTCAATACAAATTCTCACAATTTAAATATATTAACATGCACATATTTTCCTGTTGTCACTAAAACAATTTCTGTGAAAAAATGAAATCAAATAAGGTCATTGGTAGGTAAATTAAATATGCAAGTATTTATTTTTAGCAAATCTTTCTTTATTGGGAATCATTACAACCATCTGAAAATTAACTACCATGATCTTTCTTGTGAAAATGATGTTTATTTTTGGGGGTTTTGTAACACAACTATACCCACAGGTTCCTTGTGCCCCAAGCTATGATAACTTCTAAATTGAAAAAATTAGATCCTTTGGGATTATAGATTTATTTTCTTTCTTTCTTTCTCTCTCTTTCTCTTTGTTCCTCTCTTTCTTTCTCTCTCTTTCTCTTTCTCCCTCTCTTTCCCTCTCTTTTCTCTCTCTTCTTCCTTCCTTCCTTACTTCCCCTCCTACTCCTTATTATTATTTTTTTTAGATTATATCAAAAGCAGGTATATTGGGAAGATGCTCTTGGGAGAGTTCACTGGCCCCAAGGATTGAGGTCGGGGGTGTCACCAAGAAGACAGAGGGGTCAGGCAAGGGGGAAGAGAAAGAGAAAAAGTGCAGAGAAAAATGAGACGGAGGAGTTTAGATTTAATTTCTTAATAGTATTAGAGGAATAATTGTTCTAATCTTGTGGACTGCATTCATTGAATCCGTATTTAGAATTTACTATTTATAAATGATTTTACTTACTGCTCTGGATAACACATGAGAATGTGAAGTCATGGCTCTCTTTAGTATCATAACATTGATAGGAAGACAGGCAGGTGTCCAAGTAACTACATTATATTTAAGATGGAGATTAATGCATTAATAGAGAAAGCCAGATACAGAGGATTTCCTCTGGTAGGAAATTTTCTTCATGACTTTATGTAATATTAGAGTCTGGATTTAAAGGTAACCTGATAACTTCCTTAATGAGTGTTCCAGCAAAGGGTTTTCTAGGAAGACAGTATATATTATGGAGGCATGGGAGTGCAAACTTCCCTGTCAGATTTATAAACCATGGCAGGAGCTCAGCTACCAGTATTATTAACAAGCTCCCAAGACAATTCTGATATATGAGTTCTGCAAACTGTACAAATTTAAGAATTTTTCTAGGATATTTGTAGGAAGAGACACATAGAGAGAATGAATATGGAAGAGCAAAAAAGTGTGAAACCCATAGATTTTATGTTAAATTTGAAGTAAAACTAAGTATATGTAATGAAGAGGTGGAGAAGTTAATGAAACACCCAGTGTAAGTCAGTGAATAACTTCTGATTATATATAGAAATGGGTCATTATTAATTTTCTTTACATATTTATATAAATTTTAAATATACAAATGAAATAATATAAATTAATCCTATTTATATAGAATTCAAAGTTTAACAAAACTAATCTACAATTTTTAGAAATAATAATAGTGCTTATTCATAAATGGGCTTTCTGGAATGTAATTAATGTTATATTTTTTAACTGAAAGGCTAATTTGGAAAGATAGTCTCAGCTTTTGGAACTTAATCTGTACTATTTTGAGTGTTTTTCTATAATGTATATCACACATAAATAAAGAGTGTAAAATTAGGTTGAGCATGATAAATATAGCAAAAATTCCTTTTAATCATCTTAATAACTTTACAGATAAATGGTATCTTTCAATGCTCCAATAGTTACATCAACTTGAAATAATAAAATTAGGAAGAAATGTGAAATACTATGCTACTGATCATTTGAATAGAAGAAAGTAGTTTACATTTTAGAATAGATTTCTATAAAAAAAACCCTTTTATGCACATAAGTGCTTGATTGCCTATATATCTGTATGCAACATGCATGTATAGTTTCTTCGGAGACTAGAAAAGGGTGTTGAATTTTCTGGAACTGAAGTTACAGATCGTTTTGAATAGCCATGTGGCAGCTAAGAAACTTACCCAGGTCCTCTAGTACCATAGCATTCAATATTAATAACTACCACCTATCCTAATGTATTCTCCAAAAATCAAGGCTATACTTAGTTGCTCATTTAACATCTACTCTATATTTGTTAGTAAAAATCCAAGATAGCATGCTCAAGGATCGCTCTTGCTATATGTTTATAAATTTATTCTAAGTGGTAAAGGACTATCAGTAGGTAGAGAAAAATACCTTCTTAGAGAATCATTGTCTATATAAAGGAAGAAACTTCCAATCAAGTGAAAATTGTAATAGACTTTCTATACCCAGGACAATCAACAGACAGGGAGAAATTAGGAACTTGAAGGCAAGTGACACCTGACAGACTTTACTCCCTTGGTTTCTCCTTTTAATTTCAAGTCACACAGTTTGTCACCACCAAGGGTTTAGACTCTTTTCCATTTGTCTTGTCCCTTCTTTATATACCCATTTCTTTTTCTGTTCCAGAGGCTATATAAGATGTCAAATTTTTAATCAGTCTTTGGAGTTAGTTAACCCTAAATTTGTACCTGATGCTGCATATTGTATATGTTTATTTCATGTTAATCTATAGTTTGCCAGCCACATTTACATACCTTAATGGAGAAACATTAGTAGGCAAGGTGGAAATATTCTCCCTCACCTTATGTCAAATAACTTATTCATTGCTTTCATACATGGCAGTTTAAATAGTAAAGCCTATAAAATACTTTTCCATTGATTCAATTTAAAATGTTTATTCAGTCCTCATCCAATAACTTCCCTTATTTATCTGAATGTATGGATATTTTAATTTTTCTCTCTACCTCTCATTGGAGCCTATCATATTCATGATGGTAGAAGTCTTTCTTTATTGCTAATCACTGTAAACCAGGTCCTCTCCCTAGTGAATGTTCTCTAGTAGGTGATTTGATGTAATCATTGAGAGCTAAGTTTGAATGAAACATAACTTAGGATTGGGCTCCATTGATGCAAACACTTAGCATGTGGTATGTATATGAAAATATTTTCAGGCACATTTATTCATTAGCTCACAATGACCCTGTCTGCCTAGAGGCCACAGAAACCACCAAACACAAGTAAACTAATTTTTTTAAAATTCCCAATATGAAAGAAAACAGTATTACAAATTGGTCGATGGTGATTTAAAAGAACGTATCTTATACATTTCAAAAATGTTTAAAAAATAGTAAGGAGGTGGGTAATGCCTTGTGTCAATTGTAACTTCCTTGATCTCTTAATGGGTTTTGTTCCTCAGAGGCGTATGGGATTTTACGACTGCAAACCACGTAAAGGTCCCTCCTTCTATAATCACAGTGCTTCTGTAATTACAGATAAAGGTTTGTCAGCATTTCCATTTAAAGAACTTAACTCAGCTGTTAAATGTCCATTAGCTTAATATATGGCTTATAATATCTTAGCTTAACTACCTACTAAAAATAGCTAATTAAAAATGGATGCTTTTTATGAAATTATGTAAATAACACAATAAAATCATCACTTCAAGTATGATAATTTCCATAACCATAAAAGTACAACACTTTTTCAGCTTTTGAATTTTCTATTTTTGTTTATTATTTGTAAAGGATCTAAGCACGTGATTATTTAGTAATACCCAATATATTGCCATATAGTGGCATTACCTGAACTATTGTGGAAGACAGTGAGGAATTTCTGAGATTCTTCAGTGATAAATTTGTCCTAGCAGCTAAGATGTAAGCTTTTCTTTTTTGTTAAATCTGAAAAAGTCCCTATATTATTTCAGTAATTTCTTTTATACTTACTTTTTAAAAAAGGTTAGTCATTAATTTCATTTTTAAAAAAGCAGTTCTTCCAAGGGACATGTCTCTTTTTCTTTTAGTTTTCTTTCTACTATCTCTATTTATGCCACAGAAAACATTTATATTATATAATCTCTTTAATATATTTTCTTTTTAAAAAGTTTCTCTCTCTCTCTCTCTCTCTCTCTCTCTCTCTCTCTCTCTCTCTCTCTCTCTCTCTCTCTGTGTGTGTGTGTATCCCCCCGACCTGGCACATCAAGTCTCTGTGAGGCTAGGTGCCTCCTTTCTCACTGACTCTAGACAAGGCAGTCCAGCTAGTAGAACTTATTCCACATACAGACAACAGCTTTTGGGATAGTCCTGCTCAAGTTGTTTGGGACCCACATGAAGACCAAGCTGCACATCTGCTATATATGTGCAGGAAGGCCTAGGTCCAGCCCATATATGTTCTTTGGTTGGTGAGTCAGTCTCTGAGAGCCCCAGGGGTCCAGGCTAGTTGGTCTTCCTCTGGAGCTCCTATCCTCTTAGGGCTTGCAATCCTTCCTCCTGTTCTTCCTTAACAGTTTGTCTATGGGTGTCTGTATCTGTTTGAGTCAGCTGTTGGATGGAGCCTAGTTAGCACTTTTTAATGTGTAAACTACCATACTTCATAAAATGTATCTAAGCTACAGCATTCATTTGGTCTAAAAAAATAGAAATATTTACTTTTATTTTGCTCTTTTATTAGTGTTATATTTGTATAACTGTATGTTTGTGTAGCATATACTCAACAAGGCCACAGAGACTAGATAACATTATCAGATCCACTGGAACTGGAGTTACAGGCAGTTGTGAGCAACTATATGGGTGTTGGATATCAAACAAAGGTCCTCTGGAGGCGCATCCCTTCTCTTCTTTTAAATGACATTTTACAATTCTGTCCAAATATTTTTCTATTAGCCTATGAACATAGTCTATGTTTTTTTTTTTTTTCTAACTAGGATCATTTGAGTTGAAACTTGGTTTCAAACAGAGGTTGAAAAGCATTCCTATTTGTTGGGTAGTAATGTCACTAGGAACAAGTATTGCATAGAAAAGGAAACAACACTATTAATGAAAGGGGCCTGAAGCAACTAAACATACTGAAGTAAATTCAAAGCTTAAGGATAAAGGAATACCACAAGTAACTGATATCTGATTATATATTTTGACCTACTCATCCCTTAGAGTGATGACTGTATTATAACCCTCTCATTGGTGCCCAGGGATCTATGCAGAAAAGGAGGAGAAATGATTTTAAGAGACTGGGTATTGGCTTACTTCAAGGAAACAGCATCTTCCAGACACCACATATGAATTCCCAGAGACTGTGATAGCATACACGCAAACTGTACAGATTCAAGCCATATAAAATCCTAGTACTGACAAAGGGAAGTATACACAAAGACTCAACCCTTAAATAAGAAGCTATTTGAAATTGAGTAGAAAGGAGGAGTGGACTCCATTTCTCACCTAGAACTTATCTTCAATTTATAGCAACTTTCAAATGAAAAATTTAGATTTTTCCAAGGGAATCTCACTGAGAAACAAACCACTCTTAAGGGTAGGTCCCCTGCCCAGAAGTATATGACTAACACAAAAAATTAACTCAAAAGTAACATTAGAGTTATTGTCTCATAAGGTTGTCAGGAATTTCATTTAATCCTTACGTATCTTTGGTGTCTCTATTATGGCATCCAATTTTGTGTTTTTATGTGATTCCTGTGTGCTCAAGCATGTGTATCCCTTCATTTATTTATATTTCTTGTATTTTTCTTTGATTTCTGTTTGATTGTTTTGTCTTATTATAATCTATATGCTTTGGTGTATCTTATTTTATTTTTTTCTCTTAGATGCCTGTGTATCCAAATGGGAGGGGAGGTGGGGAGAAATGGGATATGCAGTGGGTGGGCATGATCAGAATATAATGTATGAAAGAATTCTATTTTTAATTAAAGACAAAAGAAATAGCAGGGGATATAGGTTCAAGGTATACTCTAAGTACATTCAATGGATTTCATATTCTATGATAAGGAGAAGGCATAATACCATCAATATGGATTTGTTACTTGATATTTCCAGGAGTACTCAGAAAATTTATTTTCTTAAGGAAATTCACCCCAAAAGCAACATGGTAAGACATGAAAACTATATAGAATACTCTAATTGACATGCTTGTCTCTGTGTGTTAATAATGCAATTAAGATTCATTTACTGCCTAGTATATTGGTCTAATTTTAATTCACTATTCTCATGAAGAACTTCTTTGGGTAAATATAATAAATATTTACTTGGGAGGAAAAATAAAATTAAGAAAAATATACCTTAGTGGGCTCATTTTTGTTATAGACAAGAAATTCAGTGAATTAATCCATTGAAAACATTTTTATCAAAAATATATAAATATACCAGTAGAGCATAGTTCTGTTACTTAGATATTTCATTTCATAGCCTCAGTCTTGAAAATCCTTTGTTTTTTCTTTGTTGTTCTTGTTGCTGCTGCTGCTACTGCTGTTGATGTTGTTTTTGACAAGGTCTTACTATGTAGCTCTGGTTGTCCTATAACTCATTAAGTAGAGCATACAGGTCTTCATGTATCTTCCTAACAAATGGAGCAGGGCATATCCCAAAAGCTGTTGTGTGTACATGGGATATGTTCTTCTAGCTGGCCTGCCTAGTCTGGCCTCAGTGGGAGAGGAAGCACCTAGCTTCGCAGAAACTTGAAGTGATGGGGCAGTGGGTGGGGAATACCCAAGGTACTCCTACCTGGTCAGAGGACAAGAGGAGGAAGGATGGGGGAAGGATTGTGGGAGGGTGACCAGGTGGGGCAGTGAGAAGAATGTAAAGTGAATAGGTCAAATAATAATAATAATAATAATAATAATAATAATAATAATAATAATAATAATATTTTTTTAAAAAGAAATACCAGGAATAGGCTTAGGTTACTAAGAATGTGCCCTTTAAGTCAACCTCAGGATCCCCAAACCTTCATTTACTTAACTTTGACACTATATCCCTTAGTGACTTTTCAGCACTCTTTGCCATGGTTTGATTATTTGTCACAGGTACAAAAGCAGAGACCAACAAATCTGAGAAAAGGCTTAAAACAGTCAACCAAAATTGTTATTTTTTTTCTTGACATGTTGATTGTGTCTAGCATCTTGTACAGTAACAAAAACGTTCTATCAGGTTCTCTCTCTCTCTCTCTCTCTCTCTCTCTCTCTCTCTCTCTCTCTCTCTCTCTCTCTCTCTCTTCTTCCGTCCTCTGCTTAGCTACAGTGAGAAGAATGCAATATTTACAATAAAGAAGAAAGCAGATTTTGACAATATTTCTTATAAAAGCTTTATAAAAATGTAAGTTTAGCTATCACAGCTATCATTGAAGAATTGCTTTAGATTCTTCAATGCTATATTCCTCTGAATTATAATTATAGATATTCTATGTAAATTTTCTACAAACATCTATTTCTGTACCTTATTATCTTGTAAAGTCAAGATGTTGTAGGAGAACAATATGTATGTAATCTTTTGATAAAATATATGAAAGTATATAAGAAGACCTATATTCTGGATATTAAACCACAACCATATGGTTCTTCTTATTGATAAATGACATTATGTACTGAAGATTTTGTCATGGCTTGAAATATCTTCATGTAGTCACCTATCCTCCTTTGGTGCCTGGTTAAAAGTATAGATTGTCTCTGAAGAAGAAATTTTCCCAATCCATAGCCAAAAAATAGATTAGCTCATTTATTAGGCAGGCACAATACCCACCCAATCTATTCTTTTGCTTTCTGACCATAAAATTAAGATTACTATTCAAATCCTGAAACATTTGAAAGTAAAATCTCAAGTTTTTTCAAAACATATAAAATATGACTGATCAAAACAGCTTAGCTCAGATGCAGGATAAATAATGTAACTAAGTCCTAAATCTCAACATAAGACATAACAGAAGCTTTAGAAACCAATGCTTGGAAAATGTCCCTAATTTACAGTACTCAAAGGACTGCTTAAGGTATTTTTTGGCAGATCCAATCACTACAGGTAACCTGTTGACTGAATTAAACTCCAAGTGATCAGGTTTCTCAGGTTTAAAACATTCAAAATGATCATATCCAATACACACACTTCAAAATCAATGGTTAATAATCCTTTTAAAATATACATTTGAAAACATTATTAAAGCATTAGTATTCCTGCTGATAAAACAATACAAATTAATCTAATTTTAAAAGTCTGTATTATGAAAATATGGATTGAAAAAAAGAAGTCAAAGCAAGACATTAAAACAAAGAGTAGAAATATTTGCCAAAGAATTCTTATAGCTGGCATGGAACTTACTAATAACTATAGGAGATTAGATGCTTTCATATTTATTAAGGATAATTAAATTTACAAGAAAAATCCTTAAATCACATATTTTATCATATTTTATGAGAAAACATTAATGTTTATTATCCATAAAATGTTGAACAGAATTCTCCTTCATATATGGAATTTTAAAGAACATATTTTTTTATTATTACAACAGGTAGAATTTGCCCAGGGAACAGCAATATCCTTGACAGATTGGCTCATGCTATGATTCAGAGTCAAGATGAAAAGAGTACCTTTACAGACATGTTCTGAGTTCTGTTTCCAGTGATTTAAATCATCTTCCAGAATGATCTTGGTCATGCAAATATGCTTTAGGCTAACAAAGCCATAAGTAGCTCCTTGCATGCCAGCAGGCTCCCAGAAAAGCTCGGAAAGCACACATCTGCACCATAATTCATCCATTTATTCTACTTTTCTGAGACTTTTGTTTTGGTACTGTCATGCTTTCTGTTTAAGTTGTAATATCACAAACAGCAAACTTTTCAGACAAGGTTCTGTCTAGGTCTCATTCAATTTCCACCGTTTTGTTGTTGATTTAGAAAATATGAGACTGTCTCTGTGATAATGTAAGGGCAACACTCCTCTGCTTCTAAAGGAGGGCCTGGTAGACAATTCTTTTAACAAATAAGCAAGTGAAGTGAGAAAATAAAATAGCAAAATCAAGTATCAATTGCAGAATAACATTAGTTTTAAAAAAGTTTTTTTCCAATATTTTGGAATCTTTATATATATTTTATATATCTTATTCATTCATTGCTATTTCTTAAAATGTATGTATTCATTTTGGAGGGGTATCCCGTTTTATTGTTGTCATCATTGCTTCAGCATAAGTATTCAATGGGTTGTGTTTTAGGGATGGGTTGTGTTTATTCATGTGTGTTTGGATGCCCAAGATCACTATGAGGTGACATCTTCTATCACTCTCCAATTGTGTTTAGAATCAGGGAGTATCTCTCACTGAAGCTGGGCTTCACTGATTGGCTTGGCTTGGCTGGTTGGCCTGACAATGAACTTCAGGACCTGTCTTTTTCTTCCTACCCTCTAGCCCTGAGGATACAGGTTTCTACCTTAGGATAATATCTTGTTAGAATAGTGGAACGGGACTCAGAAAATTGTTACAGTCTTATTATCATAGAATTTGGCTAGATAAATCCTGAGATACTATAAGTACAATTTAAAGGACACTGCAATGAGGGTTGAGAAGGAGGAAAGCTGGTAAGATTGCATGTAGTAAAACTGATGCAGATTTGATTTCTGATGGAAAGTAGTACTTTAACTTCAGTCACTAAAAGCTGCTATTATTATTTTTCTTTTTTTTTAAAGTGGTCACAAAATGATATATTATTTTAAAAAGTAATAGTTTTGGGGAAGTTCATACTTCTAAAATTAACATTTTTCATGGTACATTCTTTTTATTATTATCTTCTTTATTTACATTTCAAATGCTACCCCGAAAGTTCCCTATACCCTCCTGTTCCCCTACACACCCACTCCCACTTCTTGGCCCTGGCCTTCACCTATGCTGGGTCATATAAAGTTTGCAAGACCAAGGGGCCTCTCTTCCCAATGATGGCCGAATAGGCCATCTTCTGCTACATATGCAGCTAGAGACACAAGCTCAGGGGGTACTGGTTAGTTCATATTGTTGTTCCACCTACAGGGCTGCATCCCCCTTCAATTCCTTGGGTACTTTCTCTAGCTCCTCCATTGGGGACCCTGTGTTCCATCCAATAGCTGACTGTGAGCATCCACTTCTGTGTTTGCCAGGCACTTGCATAGCCTCACAAGAGGCTGCTATATCAGGGTCCCTTCAGCAGAATCTTGTTGGCATGTGCATTAGTATCTGGGTTTGGTGGCTGATGGTGGTATGGATCCCTGGATGGGGTAGTCTCTGGATAGTCTATCCTTTCATCTTAGCTCTCACTCCAGTCAGAATGGCTAAGATTAAAAATTCAGGTGACAGCAGTTGCTGGTAAGGTTGTGGAGAAAGAGGAACACTCCTCCATTGCTGGTGGGATTGCAAGCTTGTACAACCATTCTGGGAATCAGTCTGGCGGTTCCTCAGAAAATTGGACATAGTACTACTGGAGAATCCAGCAATATATCTTCTGGGCATATACCCAGAAGATCTTCCAACTGGTACTAAGGACACATGCTCCACTATGTTCATAGCAGCCTTATTTATAATAGCCAGAANCTGGAAAGAACCCAGATGTCCCTCAATAGAGGAATGGATACAGAAAATGTGGTACATTTACACAATGGAGTACTACTCAGCTATTAAAAACAATGAATTTATGAAATTCTTGGGCAAATGGATGTATCTGGAGGATATCATCCTTAGTGAGGTAACCCAATCACAAAAGAAGTCACTAGATATGCACTCACTGACAAGCGGATATTAGCCCAGAAACTTAGAAGACCCAAGACACATTTTGCAAAACACAAGAAAACCAAGGAGGAAGACCATCGTGTGGTTAATTCATTCCTCCTTAGAACAAGGAACAAAATACCCATGAAAGGATATAAATACAGAGACAAAATTTAGAGCTAAGATGAAAGGATGGACTATTATTATTTTTCCAGAGCAAAAATATGTGTGAATGCATTTGATCTTGCCTTGATATTTTGTAAGGGGTGGAGGCTAAATGTGAGAGACTAGTTTACTTAGAGGCAATGGTGTAGATATTCTTAACTGACTTTAGCAAATGTTTTAGTGAGAGTTAGGAGTAAAGAGTAATGGAGTAAAAATATTTAACACGCAATGCACCTTCGTGGAAGGTGCAATCACTAGCATAGAGAGAATGAAGCCATGTATTTTTGTAAGGTGTGGAGAGATATGCCCATACACATATACACCAATGCTAAGATGGATGAGAAATTGGAAAAGCACCACCGAAGCCTCTGTGATACTCAGTGAGATGGCAAAACTATCTTTCTTGGTCCAAGTGTGAATGCTGGTACTTTGGGAAGAAAATATACTCTAGATTTCTCTAACCCCATCATCAGCCCAGATATTTCTGCCCTGAAGATTGCTCCCATGCAGAAACTCCCACTTTTGGAGATGAGCTAATTCTGAGCCCTTGATTCAGCTGTATATTAGAAATGATTTCTCCTTGTTAGTCTGTATAGAATAAGTATTTCTGGCACACCAGTTTCTCCATCTATAAAAAAGAGCCCAGTCCACCAGATTTCAGCTGTTCTGTTTTTGTGTTTATCATTTCTTTGTTTCTTTGTCTTTCTTTCTTTCTTTCTTTCTTTCTTTCTTTCTTTCTTTCTTTCTTTCTTTCTTTCTTTCTTTCTTTTTCTTTCTTTCTTTCCTTCCTTCTTTCTTTCTCTCATTCTTTCCTTCCTTCCTCCTTTCTTTCTCTCTCTCTTTCCTTCCTTCTTTTGTTTGTTCTTTTTTTCTTTTCTTTTCTTTTCTTTTCTTTTCTATTCTATTCTTTTCTTTTCTTTCTACACTTGTCATCCCTAGTCAGAGTTCTGGAATCCAAGCTGTCTAAGGAATCACCAGTAAGCTTCATAGGATTCAGGATACCTCAAAAGTTTCTTGGGTACTTTCAATTACTAAACCGAGTTCCAAAGGATGAGAGTTATCTTTACACCAAGGGCTTTCTATTGAGATAAATAAGAACACTTGAGAGCCCTGCATTGTCAAAAGTGACTGAGGGTTAAATATCCTATTTAACTGGCAAGACATTCAGGGAACAGTTTGGTATATGCAGTGCTAGGTATAGATTGCGACAGCAACAGACATTAGCATTGTTCATATTATCTTAGTTCCTCAAGAATGAGGAATCCAAGAATAATGGGATAATTAAAGCTTTGACTGCACAAGGTTTGAAGACTTGGTCAGCAGAGAGGACATAAAATTTTATGGGAGGTATTTAGGTTATAGAAGGTTTGTTCCAAAGGCGATGGAGAAGGGATAATCCTTGCTCCTCCTCCTCCTATCCCTTCTTCCTCTCTTCCCCCTCTTTCCCCTCTTCCTCTTATTCCTCCTCTTTCTCTTCCTCTTCTTCAGTTCTTTTACTTTTTCCTCTCTTCTTTTTCTTTATGTCATTATTATCATCATTATTACTGACCCACACTCTCCATTATATTGCCCACTGTGGCGACAAACTTAAAATATTACTTCTTTTGCATCACCAGAGTGAAAATAATGGACATAATTCACCATGCTCTATTACAATTTATTCATAGTAATACATATAACATGATATAATATAATACAATACATATGTTTACATTAAAATTATTTTAAGTAAATTGTTCAAATACCCATTAGGTGCTTAAAACACTTATTTCTCTTCCTATGAAAATCCTAATTATTTTCTAAGGAAAGTATGCTTATAAATCATTTAAAATTCTCTCTATTGGACTAGAATGAATTTTTGGCCTAATAGTACGTGCTCATTAAATTATGCCTAAAATCAGAACAGCAATAATAGTAATCATTTCAATCAAAGTGTCTTCTATTTTTTTGTATCACAGAGAAATAATACTACTATATTATAAACTTTGTTAATATGAAAAAAACTAATTTGGTTAATAAGTATCAACTGTTCATTTTAATTTCTGTTTTTTTAGTTTGTTTTTAAATGCTTATTTCTGACTTATTTTGATAATACCTTTATGCAATTAAATGTTCCATATTCATATTGACAACCGTAGCAGCTAACAATGAATTCTATGCTTGGCAAATGACATGTCTGCCTGCCTGTTAATCTTAAGAGGATTAAAAGCTTTTAAAAGTCAAGAACCACCTCTTACAGATCTTGGTATTTATGCTATGTGTTATATGCCTAATCATACTTAATCACCCTCATAAGCTTACTACAAAGATTTTTTAATAAGCTTCAAAAACACTCTTAAAATCACATAGATAAATTTAAGAATGAAAGTATGAACTCATCCCTAGCTGAATACAGAATTTCTTCAAGAAAATATCAGCACATATGGCCTTGTAAGAACTCAAAGAATAACAGCCCGCTTATCCTCATCAGTCCTCAGAAGCATTCCTGGAATTCGAAACATGTAAATTGTTTTCAATTTTAATAATCCAGGAATATTTATTAAAAATGTTCCATGGGAGCTCATGTAGATTATAAAGAAAATTCTAAGAAACCTATGCAAAACAAAACAAAACAAAAAACCCAGGAAACTAATAGTGTGACTGTCAAATATTTTATTAAGAGTGAAAGGCCTGTACACAACAGCAACAGCAATAAAAGAACAACAAAACTATTATCCTGTCAGAAAAGAAAACTAAGCTTATATATGTATCTTTGGAGAGCCAAGGTCCAAGATAGGTAAGTGCATAATAAAATTCACCATAGAACTTATTAGTCAACCGAATGTACCCCATAAAATAAGAACATACATCTATTCACCCACCTAAGAGCCAATTAGTCATTATCAAAACCAGTAGGATTTTCTTAGATTTTACTTCAAACACAGATCACTTCCTGATCATTAATTTTGCATACAATATGTATTTCCCTGTTTGTAATTTATCCAAGTATTACTATCAAAAATGTAACAGAAAGGTAATAGGCTTCAGTGAAATAGATCTTGCTAATAACAGAAAGTTTATTTGTTGTTGTTGTTGTTGTTGTTGTTTTGTTTGTTTTTTGGGATTTTTTTTTAAAGGCTATTTAGAAATAGCCATTTAGGTGAATTTTACTGGGACATTTAAAAAAATCAAAATTTCAAATAAGAATTTCAACAATAAAGAGAGAAATAAGAAGATACGGGTCTCATCTGAAGGAAAAGAAACTAAATACATTATATATAAACACTTATGAGAAATGACTTCATAATGCAGAAATAGTCTCAGTACTATATAGATATTTGACCATATTCCATACTTTAGCAATATTAATGAAGTATTTGGTCTGTTTACTATCAAGGAACAATTTTTTCTAATAACTCTCAAAAGATTCTGGATACATGGCTAGAATTTCTACACTTTCCCTATATTTAAAATAGATGGTGTCATATTCTCATTGACATATTTCACCAATTAAGATAATATGAAAGTCAGTCTGGATATATCTCACAATGCTAGCAAGTTCTTTCATGGCAAAAAGTTTAACATGAAAACACTGAAGGACATGTTTATAAATTCAAAATAATTCTCTTTGAGTAATATGAGCTCAAAGAAAGAAATGAAAAGGTCTCAGAGATTGTTTTATATATGTTCATAGCATGTATATATATAGGCATATATACACATAAATATATAGAGTGTAAGTTGTGTAAGTATCTAAGCACACATTGGTTTATTATATTGTTATGTTAGCATCCATTTGTATTTACATTATGAAAGTGAGTAAATGCCAACCAAAACAGGAAATTAGATATATTTCTTGTAAAAAGTTTAATTATCAACAAAGATATAAATATAAATATATTCATATCATTTCAGTCTGTTCTATAAAATAATCATTTTATTACCTTTGTTTTACTGATTCTGATTATAAAATTAAATGAAGATGACTGAATTTTTATTTTTAAGTCAGGTACCATGTTGTTGATATGCCCGTTCTAGTTTTCTAACAGTAGACTCTTAACAGAGTACCTTAACCTAGTACTGACTTGATTACAATGACAAAGAAATATGAGTATGGTTCAACATAGAGGCATTAATATTTCTTATTCATTGTTGATTTACTAATACTCCTGTTCTACCCCAACAGAATGTAATCCCAACATTATTTGGTCATCATTTGTTCCTAGCATGTTTTACACACAAGATTTGCTCTCTAGAATTTCCTCAAATAATACATTTCATAGATCCAATCCTGTACCCATACACTACTTTCCTCCATTCTCCCTGGGCTAAATTACTTCAATCAGAGCACTCATAAAATAGAAACATTTGATTAACTTATGTTTTTATGAGGCTTAAATCAAAATCATTTTGTTTGTTTCATTCTCTTCACTTTAAAGCCCCTTTAAAATAGATTAGTCTATTTTATTGCCTTGGTAAAAATAGAATGTAGAATATAATTTTAATCTTCACTAATGATTGGGGCCATTAAAAAGTTCCAGAATCATCAACTTTACAATTATTCTTGAGTATATTGCTGTGCATATAGAAAATTTGGGCCTTGAAAATGTGAGGCATATCTAGACCCTGCAGAGTGAATGCCACATGAAAATTGCTTTTGGGAATGAAGTGGTACTACAAATTTATCTTACATTGATGACTCTTTCCTTCATGGATTTGCATGAATGAAGTGGAGATAGATAATAAGCTATTTTACTTTATACTTATTTTATCATCACCTGACCTCCTATGTAAATAAATCTGATCTAATTTTATATTATTCCTGAATTCAGTACATTTACTTCTTTCTAATCTATTTCTAATAAAATTTTGTAATTAATTCCATGTCAATAATTAGAATAAAAGAAACAAATATACTATGTTTTGAGAAATTTATCTCTAAAATACTCCCCTTCTAAGAAAAATTACTACATGAAGTCCATCTTTGGGACATAATTTTTGTATGATCATTTAACTTCTTACATTGGTAATTGAAAAGCATCTTTCATAAAGATTATATTTTCAGGCAAGTAGGTGAGTGATACAGATAGAGTTAGAGACAAAAGGAAAGACAGAATGAATAGTGAGGAAGAGGGAAATGGGATTGTATAATACTTTCACATATATCATTTTAGACAGAGAATGCACACGCATTCACCTCACAAGAAAGAAAGAAACCTTGGCACACCCTATCCTCCATTAACCTCTGCTTTCATTATTATTTCCTTTACATTTGTCTTTAGTTTTTTCTTTCTTAAAGTATAATAACCCACTTGTCTTCAGTTACAATAATAAAACATGTTGTCACCCTTGCTTCTGTATTTGTATGTCTGTATGTCCATGTGTCCGTGTTTGTGTGTGTGTGTGTGTGTGTGTGTGTAAAGAAAAGTAACACAAGATGTCCTCGTTCTTAATAGCTGAATAGTATTCCATTAGGCAAGTGAACTACATTTTCTGTGTCCATTCTTCTGTCTTGGGACATCTGGGTTGTTTCCAGCTTCTGGCTATCACAAAGAAGGCTTCTATGAACATAGTGGAACACATGCCCCTGTAGCATGGTGGGTCATCATTTGGGTATATTCCCAAGGGTAGTATAGCTGGGTCTTCAAGTAGATCTATTTCCAATTGTCTGAGGAACCTCCAGATTGATTTCCAGAGTGATTGTACCAGTTTGCCATCCCACCAGCAATGGAGGAGTATTCCTCTTTCTCCACATCCTCTCCAACATGTGTTGTCACCTGAGGTTTTGATCTTAGCCATTCTGATTGGTATAAGGTGGAATCTCAAGGTCATTTTGATTTGCATTTCTCTGATCACTAAGAACTTTGAATATTTCTTTAGGTGCCTCTCAGCTATTCGGAGATTCCTCAGTTGTGAATTCTCTGTTTAGTTCTATACCCCACTTTTTGATTGAGTTGTTTGGCTTTTTTGGTGATTAACTTATTGAGTTTACTTATTTATTTATTTTGGATATTTGCCTTCTGTCGGATGTGTTTTTTTCCCAATGCAGGCAAATGGATGGAACTAGAAAATGTCATCTAGAGTGAGGTAACTCAAACCCAAAAGAACATGCATGGTATGTACTCACGAATAAGTGCATATTAGTCAAAAAAAAAAAAAACCCTCTAGATACAGTCCACAGAACCCAAAAAGCTCAACAAGCTGATATGCGCAAGTGAGGATGCCTCAGTCCAACTTGGGACAGAGAAGAAAGCAATTACAAGTGGGGAGGGAGGGAGGGACCTGGGAGGGAAAGTGGTCAGTGTTGGGGAGGAGTAGGGGGGAGGGGAACCTGATCTGGTGTTGGATGAGGGAAAAGGACTAAAGCCCTGAGGGCCAGCAGAAAGAATGGAAACAGGAAACCTCAGGAGATAGGAGTTTGGGGTTACACCCCAGAATGCACCAGAGACCTGGGAGGTAAGAGACTCTGAGGACTCAAAGAGAGGGACCTTAGATGAAACGCCCAACAGTAGGGAGAAGGAACTTACACAGTCCACCTCTAGTAAGAGGACAGGGCATCAAGTAAGGAATGGATTTCCCCCATCCTACAGTCACATCTCTGATCCATAATTGTTCTTGTTTGAAAGAATTACAGGGACAGAAATGGAGAGGAGCCTGAGGAAAAGAAGGTCAAGTGACAGGTCCAACATTGGACCCAGCTCAAAGGAGGTCCCAAGGCCTGACCCTATTACTGAGGCTATGGAGTGCTCATGTAAAGGGACCTATCATGACTTCCCTCTGAAAGACCCAACAAGCAGCTGAAAGAGTCAGATGCAGATATTTGCACCCAACCAATGAGCAGAAGCAGCTGACCCCTGTTGGTGAATTAGGGAAATGCTGAAAGAAGCTGAGGAGAAGAGTGATTCTGTAGGAGGACCAGCATCTGGAACCCTGAGATCTCTCAAACACTGGACCACCAAACAGAGAGCATACACCAGCTGATATGAGGCCCCCAACACATATGCAGTAGAGGACTTCTGGGTCTGTGTTCATTCAGAGATGATGCACGTAACCCTCAAGAGACTGAAGGCCTCAGGGAGTTTAGAGGTCAGGTGGAGTGGGGGTGGGGACATCCATGTGGAGGCAGGGTGTTGGGGAGGAGGTGTGGGATGTGGAGCACTCAGAGGGTGGATGGTAGGTTGGGGAATGGAATATGGAGTGTAAAAATAAAGATAAAATAAAAACATGAAAAAATAAAAATAAATTTAAAATAAAATAAAAACATGAAAAAATTAAATAAAAATAGAAAAAAGAAAAATCACCAGAAGCAGTTATTTTTAAAAGTATAAGGTATGAAAAATATTTCATTGTTGTCCTACAATTGCAAACACTTAAATAAATTAGGATAGCAGTTGAACGTGATATATACAATATCAGATCTTAGTACAGCATTAGATGATTTTTACTAAGAGGAATCTTTCTTTAGCCAGTGATGCTCCAAATAAATGGAAATAAATATGTTGTCTTGAAAGGTATGTCATACATTTCTGGGGACATTTCAATTATATTCTGCAAAGCAATCAATATCTAAAGGTCAAAGGAGTGATTGATCACTCTTGACTTCGGAGTAACTCTAATGACTATTCTTTATAAACATTTATCTTTACAAAAATCAAGCATAGTGTCCCAAATTGTGGTTTATTAAAACACATGGACATTTCCAAAATATTTAGCCTGTAGCTTTTGTCTCTGACTCCAGTTGACTTTGAATGTATGTTTAAAAGAAGATCCTTTACATATATCAGCCATAGTAAATAAACTGAATATTTGTTAGTAGGAGTATAAAATGAAAAGTATAGCTATCTGATCCAGATGCTTCAGCCTCATAAACTATATTCTTTATGAACATGTTTCATTTCCCTTTCAATGAAAGAGGATTCTTGAGTAACATATGTATTGCCTACAGAAAGAAATGATAGCTAAGACTTCAATGATTGTACTCTTCTTATTAGTGACTTCTTCTTTGGGTATCAGTTACCACAGATAGAAATAGCCATTGCAGTTCCTTCTCAGAGTTCAGTGGAAGGGATAATGTAGACTGCACTTAAAAAAAAAAAAGAAAAACAGAGAGTATCCTTTAGCAAAGAAAGGAGTGAATGATGAGGATCATTGCAGGGGCTAACTTAAGTGTGATACTCTACTCCTTTGATGGAAAGATTGCTTATTCATTTAAGATATCAATAAAAATACTATCATATCATAGTTATTAATCATTTTATTTGCTTTAAAACGGTCTCTCTCACATCTTTATCTTCTATTCTCTCACTAGCATTTTCTCCCTATCTCTCCACCCCTACAGCCCCAACATAAACATATACTCACAAAATGTACCCACACATGTATTACAACCTCCATTTTTAAATCAATTTAGGTTCTGAAGGCATTCATTGATAAACAGGACTGATATGGTGGCATAATGAGAATCTATTCAAATAATGTAAGAACTATAGTCCCTTAGTCATATCCGTTAATGCCAATAGAGTCAAACTCTTATTGTTAACAATCAAAATGCCTGTCTTGCACATTCAAATGTATAGAGAAACACTTCAAGTGAGAATTGTAAAAGTAGAAACCTGTTTCCGAATATCTCACTGAATTACTTTTGTACATAGTAAGTACTACATGGTAACTATTATTGGATAATGAAAATTTAGCATTTAAACTAAATTGCTCTAAGAAAACTTACATTAGCAGCTTAAATTCATCTGTAACACTCATAGCTTAAAATTAATAAGCCTATTTGTGAAACTTTAAGTGATTTAATTAAAAATTGTCTGAATTAATGTGTAAAACTAGTTTTCAATTTAATTATTTCACACAATACAAATGTTTGCCTTTCTACACACTTATTCCCTTCATGATCGATGCATACTTTGTTCTAAAACAATGATATTAATGACTTAGCCAAAAACTTGAGTTAAAATGCTTCATTATTCATGGTCCACAACACTCCTACAATCTATTCAAATTTAGCTGTCATTCACAACTCTGCCCATTTTCATTGTTATAAATTGTATTTTAGAACTTTGTCTTTTATTGTCCTTAAGACATATTTTATAATTGAGCATATAAGGAAAGCATAGTGTATAGCATTAATTATAAGATCAGTTCAGAGTCAAAAGAGAAACTCATTGAATATATTTTTCATGAAGTATCTAGACTATATTATGTTTAAATTTCAAAATGATAAATATTGCTTATCAAAATCAATTCATAATTTTAAAAGAGTAAGTTCTCAAAAGAGGAACTCATTGAATATATTTTTCATGAAGTATATAGACTATATTATGTTTCAATTTCAAAATGATAAATATTGCTTATCAAAATCAATTCATAATTTAAAATAAGAGTACTTCTGTGGCAAAGTGGGATTTTTTCCTGAAATAACATTACTAATTGAAAGTTTTAAGATGTGATTAAATGTTGACTTTAGACATACTGGAAACATTCAAACTCTAGCATACAATTATATAGTCATCTGGACTTAATGATGTAAAACATACTTATGCTGTCTAATAGATTAATAAAGTATCTCTGGTTTGTTATTTAGCTTTGCTGTGCCTCAGTTTTCCTCATGTATATGAAAAGATGTTGAAATAGCTGATTCATTATAGTTTTTACAGTTTATGATAATTATATGTCAGCAAATATCTCCTATATCCTTGAGAGATCTATGCATCAAAAGTAACAGAGGTTCCAGCTACATTTTACTCCAGGTCATTTCAGTGATTTATCTACACATCTATAACCATCATTAGATTTACTTATATTCTGGTATTCTCTTTCCATTCAGTCTATTTACTTCAAGATCTCCATTTGAGAAACTTTATCAACAGGCAGGTAAAAGGAAACAAACTGTTTCTAGGTTCCTTTGCAAAGTAATTTTATTTTATTTTTTGTACCAAAACTCACATCTACATTTAAACCCAACAGACACACCATTTTAGACAAATGGAAAAAAATCACCTTTCCAGCATTCTTTACAGACTCCAAAGATGGCAAGCATATCAAAGGAAACTAATACCTTAGTGGTGCATTTTTTTTTAAATTCAAGAATCAAAGTATGGGTCTAATCAGGACTTTGATTAACCATTTCCTGAGACATTTAAGTATGTTATGGCTTGATCCCAAAAATAGAAGCTCTATGCTCCTCAGTAGATAAATCCATACAGTTCCATGAACAAACTTACTTTAAGTGCCTCATGTGTCTATTAACTGGTACACATAAGGTAAATTCAACACCAGGTGAATGACTCTTAATTGTGAAGCTCTTTTTCTTTTTTCTTTTTTCTTTTTCCTTTCTTTTCAGTAGAAAAATGGATAAGGGTAAATTTGTCATGGATCTCTGGGGAAACACAACTATAGAATGGGTAAATATATGGGAGTCATATATGAAGTGTTGTTGACCATGAAGTGGGAAAAATGGAAGGTGAAAAAGTAAGCCAGAGACTCATAAGTATTGTCAATATAGTTCCAGTATGAGAGCTATGAGTTTGAGAGGCCAGAAGTGGTAAACTTTCCATTTGAGTTCAATTGCAAGAAAAGTTCATGTCCCAGTCTGAATCCAATCAAGCAGATG
This sequence comes from Mus pahari, assembly GCF_900095145.1. Taxonomy (NCBI): domain Eukaryota; kingdom Metazoa; phylum Chordata; class Mammalia; order Rodentia; family Muridae; genus Mus; species Mus pahari. The sequence continues at coordinate 71,899,537 of NC_034613.1, read as the reverse complement.
AAATGCTCTGCTCAAAGAAGGGCATCCTTTTTATGCCAGTATCATTTTTGCATGACTAAGTGAGGTTCTCTCAATAGAAAGCAATGTGTCTCCTCAGGTGTACCTATCCTAACATAAAATTCACCACCAAATAGTATCTGCCTGATATACTAATATTTCCAATGAGATATCTGTCTAGTCTTCATTGCTGTATTAGGCAAGTTGACATAGGAAACTAACCATGATAGGTATTGTTGACAAATCACAGCACTGGCAACATAATTGAGCAGCAATGTTACAAGAGTGAGTGATGCTCATGGCCTTGTAATTTCAGAAAAATATAAGGATACGGTTTGATGACCCACAACTTACAAATCATACCCAAGATAAATGACATTCAGTGATTATCAGATTTTCTTAGATAAAGATTAGGTACCTCCTATCCATTTTTTCAATTTCTAAAATAGTTTGTTTCATAAAATGATAAAAATTGAGACCAGAATCAAGTAAAGAGTAATTTATGTGGTACAAGCAAGATTCCATTGTCAACTTTTATCTGAAATTTTATAGTTGCAAACATTTCCAACAAAATGTTTATCCAAGGTAAGTTTGGATGAATATATATGGTTACACATATAACAGAACGTGATCATGACATTTCCAAATGTGGAAGGCAAGCTGGTGAGATGTCACAGTGGCCAAGGGTACTGGGCACCAATGTTAGTGGAATGAATTCAATCCTCAGAACCCATGTGGAAGAAAGAAATAACAGATTCCTCCAAGTTATCCTCTGACATGTGAACTATCACATTTATATATACACATACACAGAGAGACATAAACAAACAAACAGACAAAAATAAGTAAAACAAAAATATACAAAGAAAATAAAAGGATAAAAGTATTGGTTCTTAAGGAATTCCTCTTTACAGTGAAACTTGTCCAAATTCTCAGAGATTGAATGTGATTCACTGAAGCCACATTACTTCTAGTCAGTATAAAATCAGAAAGAAAAAAAAAAAGAAATATTAGGTTAACAGGATAAAAGAGACTTTTCCAAATGATATCTGATACACCTAAGAGAATCAGTTACTAGGGAAAATGGAGTTAATGCAACAAACAAAATGACAAGGAGAGCAAAGAATACTATGATGAACCTCAAGTGTGATACACTGAAAAGCATGTTTTTTTTTTTTTTAATTTCCTACAAATTTTATAGGTGCATGCTAGCAGACGGTTAATATGTGTAAATACTTATAGGAATACTTATCTATGGATATGTTACTTGAAAACTCTATATCTACATGCTCTTTTGTCACCTTATAGCTATTTTAAGGGCTTTTTGTATCAGACAAATGTTTTATGTCAGTTAAGAATGCACGTGGAATTTTACAACAGTTTTAAATTTGATTGCATGTTGTAAAGAATATGTGTCATGCCACCAAGAATGATTATCATTCTAATTTCATAAAATATAAATGCTTCCAATCTGTATTTATATAACAAGAAAACACTTCTAAAGCATTTTAACTTGAAAATGTATACAAAGTAATATCAATAGTGAGCTTTATAATTTTTCACTAAACTTATCTGCCCTCAAAGATTCTAATAGTGAAACAATGTCATTTTATGTTCTCAAAGGTAATATATATTTGTTAACTACTGTTTCATGCTATTTGATTCATCTAGAGCTCCCTTGCTTACTTGATATTTTGAATGTTACTTATGTGTATTCTATCTTTCTGAGAAGAATCAACAGCTACAGTAGAGGTTCCAGCATCTTGAGATTACACGCACATAGAAGATCCATGTGATATGTGTTTCATTTTTATTGAAAATTCTATATTGTCAGGAGACATAGATACATGGTCTCTTCACCAAATGCTAATTTACTATGCCATGGCAAAATGAATCACAGGAATATCCAAAGAGGTATGGATCAATAATGAGAGAAAATGAGAAACTCATTTGATACTTCTATTTCCTAGAGTGAAAAAGAGATTAGAACAAGGTAATATCTGGTATAATAATCACTAATGTCATGCAAAATTTATTAAAGAAAATGCAATTGCGGAAATGATCAAAGAATATTAGAGGTGGAAGAATCATTTCACATGTTCATTTTTTTAAAAGTGAACTAGATTTATCTGCTGTCCTTAAAGTAATGTCTATTTCTTCCTGTGAATCTCCTCCTTTTCCAGTATTGAGCACTTTTAGACTGATGATTTTGTGTCACTTATTGTAAACATCCTGAGGATGAAAACTAAAATATCATGGGCAATGAGCTTGATATTTTGGAAATGGTTCTCTAGTACGTGATATAAATTAAGCAAAAGGCAACTATAAGGTTTCTTGTTGAATTTTCATATGAGAAAATTATAAAATCCGTGGGACAGAACCTAACAGTTATTAGAATATGACTTCTTATTTGGAAATCACTACACTTTAACAGAATTATTCTGTTTCTATTGCAATAATACAAACTTGTACATGTTAGATAAGATTAGTGAGTATTTTTCGTTATTTTTTTCTTTTATTGGAAAATAGATTTTTTTTCACACAATTGTATTCTGATGACTGTTTTCCCTCCTCTTGCTCCTCCCAGTTTCTTCCCTAGTCCCATCGAGATCCAGTTTAAAGGAGATAAGTTAGGTATATTATTAACAAATATATCCAAATATCATTAAAAATATTGATCCTGTTATATATACCAGGTTACAAAAATTAATCATTCACACTAAGACTTTCCTTTTCAATTTTCCATTGATGAAATTTTTTATGCATGCATATAATGTGTTTTGATCAAGTCCATCCCTACTCCTTCTTTTCCAATTCTATACACTCCACTACTATTCCCTCGCAATTACATACATGTTTTTAAAGCAATTAATTCCACTTAGGGCTTCTCATGTGTTCATGTGTAGAGAGCCATATACTGAATCAGCCATATACTGAATCAGGAGTAGCCTCACATTCATTGCATTTTTGAAGAACTTTGATTCTTTACCACTATCCATATATTTCCAATAGCTCATCATAGATTATATTCCTAAAAGCTCAGCAGCTCTCCAAAGATGATTTTTCAATGTGTACTACATTTTCAATGTCATAACTTAGGTCTCATGTCTTTTTTACTCTGAAATAAAGCCTTAGATATTTAAGAAAATAATATTCTTTTTTTGGGGGGGGGGCTTTCAAGACAGGGTTTCTCTGTGCAGTCCTGGCTGTCCTAGAACTCACTTTGTAGACCAGGCTGGCCTCGAACTCAGAAATCTGCCTGCCTCTGCCTCCCAAATGCTGGGATTAAAGGTGTGCACCACCACTGCCCTGCTAGAAAATAATTCTTACCACCAAGATTTCATTTATTGGCTGAGTCTTTCCTTTCAAGACATTCAGATATGTTTTTATTTTTTTTATTAATTTTCTTGTTTATCTCTTTGCTTGTTTTTTCAGGCAAAGTCTCAGGCCATTGACATTCTCCTAGAACTTTTATGTAGTTTAGGATTACCATATCTAGACTCTTCTGTTCACCTCCTTACTGCTAGGCTTATAGGGATGAACTGCCACTCTTTTGTATTGAGAATCTAACCCATACTTGGTGCATGGTAGATGAGTACTGTCCTAAGAGCTAATTTATTTATTTTACATTCTGATTAGAGCTTCCCTTCCTTCCTTTCTTCCCAATCTCTCTCTCTCTCCCCCCTTCACTTCACCCCTATCCTGTGGTCCTCCATTTCTCCTCAGCATAAGTGTGGATCCCATGGATATTAATCTACTTTGGCATATCAAGTTTCAATAGCCTAGATGCATCTTCTCCTTTTGTGGCTAGAAAAGGCATCCCAGTTAGAGGAAAGGTATCCAAAAACAGGCAACAGAATCAAAGACAGGCCCTGGTCATCTTGTTAAGTTTTCCAAATGAAGACTGAGATGCACAACTATTACATACTTGCAGAGGGCCTAGGCCCATCCCATGAATACTTTCTGTATGGAGGTTAAGTCTCTGTGAGCCCCCCTTTATTACAGGACTCCCCAAAACCTACATAATGTTTAACTGTGTCTCTCTGCATCTGATTCTATTCGTTACTTTGTGAACCCCCTCAGATGACAGTTATACTAGGCTCATATCTACAAGTATAGCTGAATATTGTTAATAGTGTAAAGGGTAGGCTCTCTCATGACATGGGTCTCAACTTGGTTCAGTTATTAGTCTTTCCCTCAATTTCTGCCCCGTTTTTTTACACCTGCATCTTTTTGTAGGAAAGACAAATTGTGGACTGAAGTTTTGTGGCTGGGTTTTTGTAATCAATCCTCCCATTTATAGCCTTTCTGGTTACCAGAGATGGTAGTTTTAGGTTCCATAACCCCCTATTGCTAGGAATTTTACATAGGTCATCCTTATAGATTTTCTGGAGTTTCCATTGTTCTAGGTTTCTGACTAGTCCTAGAGATGTCCCTCACTGGTTCCAGTTGTCTCTCCCAATAATCTCTCCATCCATCCTTCCTCCACTAATCCTGCAGAGCTTATTCCTAACTAATTACTCCCTCTGCCAAAAAAACCATGAGATCTGCAGTGCCTACTCAAATTCAACTCAAGTAGTTTTCATTATTTCACGAGGCAAACTGTGAAAATTTTTGACTTTGAAGTTATAAAACCTAAATATTTGGCCCCCAAACCATAAAGTAGTTCCATTGATTTGTGATAAACACAACTTCCCATATTGTTCTCTTTCTTTAAACAGTAACTGGAGAGTACATTTTCTGCTACTTTTTCCAGGTGATAACATTTATCCAATGAAGAAGTGATCAATGGCTCTAGTTCCACATGATTGGCTTCCTCATGAGAGAAAGCATAATGCTGCATGCCAGGTGCCAACATAATCACAGGAATGGCATTCTAATTCTCATAAAAACATATTTCAAGTTCCTGGATTAATCTGGTGGTAGAATGTTTACCACTCTTAATTCTAGAGAGTGACCTGACTTTATAAAATTGCTATTCCTTGTGTTTGAGAAAGAAAAGGCAGATGGTATTATGTTAGAAGCTAAAGAAAGAAATTGTGCAACACTGAGTTCTCCAGTGGAAGTATCTCAAATTCAAATTCAGAGGTACATAAATGGAATTTTTAAAGACAGTGTCAACTTAAATGCCTAAACTGAACTCTAGTAGTCATGTTCATTTAAGAAACAACACTTTGTATATCGCATAGCTACTACACACCCAAAACATAAATGAGTATAGTAAGGATTCATAGAATAACTCAATAAAGTCATACTTCTACATGAACATGTATCACTTCAGAATGATCCTGGGACATGGATATATGCACCAAGTAGTTGAAAATATAGGTTTAAAAGACAAGAACTCAACTCAAACTTTATTGTTATCTAGGCAAAAGCACATGTTCCAATCTTTTCTCTTTTGCTCATTCCAAAGAAAAATGGGCCTATTTCTTTGAATAATTTATGATAATTATAATACATAAGAATTAAATAGAGCATAGTAATTTCTATTTCTAAAATTATTATTACTAAAATATTATATAAATATATGCATATATATATATGACTATAAAATAATGGATTATGACTGATAGGATAATGAAGTATGACCAGTTTGTTAAAGCAATAAATCACAACTTATCTTTGGGTTCCTAAAAAACCTAATGCTTTAAACATGTATGTATTTCATGACAGGCTAATAGTAGCATGCATTATCTAGAGATATGTGTTACATAAAATTCTTGTCCAGTCAAACTCTAGTTAAATCTATATTCTCCTTTGTAAATCTATGCTCTGAATATATTTTTGCATACATTATATCTTTGTAGTTTTATCAAGGATTGATGTGTAGACTAACATTCTATGCCAAGCCCTATTCATTCTTCACATAAACCATGCACATTCATCTGCTTGGATCGCTTTACAAAACAGTCCTTTTTAAAAGGACCGTAATCCTTTTGCATTCTCCCTTCCCCAATCTTTGAGCAAACCTTTCTTTAGATGACTCACCAATAAACTTTAGACAGAAACCATATACCAGATTTTGTCTATATAGCAGACCATAGCATGTATTACACATCACCTATTATTTTATTATATATGACAATAAATAATTCTATCTTTACTCTAAAGGGCAATATTTCCTTCTGCAAACAAAATTCAGATACCACAAAGGCAGAAAGAATATATTTGATTAACATATTTATTGGCACAGAAAGCATTTATTGTGGTTTATTTATGGGCTAAATAGAGTACTATGCCCTGAAGACAGAGATGGCAAATAAATGGTCTTGAGATTCAAGGAGATTCTGTCCCTGTAATTCAATCTAATAATTGCTAGAATAAGGTCATAAAATAATGCTCTAGACCAGTGGTTCTCAGACATTAGTGTGCAACCAATCACTTAGACGGCTTATTAAAATGAGTACTGCTAGACTTCAACCCAACTATTTCTGATTTAGCAGATCTGAAATAGGACCTTATGATATATTCCCATCACATTCACATAGGACTCTACTGGTTTTGTTCTGCAGACAGTGATTTAGAGAAGGAAATGATCCTTACATGGTGCATACATAAGAAAGTAGACAGTGGAATAGAAAGTCTACTGCAGTGAAGGAGCAGCAACAGTGCTCTGTAGTATGTTTATATAATTCACAGGAAACAAGTATGCCATGTTCGTTTGGGAACACAAATTATTTTTTAATGGACTGGGTATTTCATGATAAGGAGTATATATTTTATTAAAATGAATTTATGTCAGCATTATAAAATTAGGAAGAGATATTTTTATCCTAAGACTTTAGGTTTTGGAAAAGCTTTAAAAAAACAGATTTGATATTGAAATTTAGAAATACATGGAACATATTTTATTCTCTCAATATTTATTAGTGCATATCATTTTGTAGATTTTGGTGTGGTGTGATACTCTTAAGAAGACCCCAAATCATTATCATTCTGAAAAAACTACTGCTTCCTGTCAGTTTTCGGTACATTCCTGCAAGGAAAGGAGATACCTGGTGATCCTATGTCAAAATACAGCAACTATTTAAGCTGTGAGTTCCCCAGACATTTCATACTATTATAGATGAAATAATGTCTTGCAAGTTTCCTGATAAAAGATTTGAAAGACAAATAGGAGCTAACCTGATGTAAGCTATCTATAACTGATAGAAAATCCGGACCAGGATTAACTTTTTATCAGAGCAATTTTTGCCATGAAAATAATTTAACAATAAAGTTGACTATGACTTTAGTAGGTATGAAGGTGTGATACAATTTGTATGTGAACAGAAAATAATGATTCATAATTGTATCATAGCAATGCTGGGCTTATCTGCTTTCAGAGATGTTATCAGCTCCATGCATCTCATAAGCAATAAAGTACAGAGAACAAAAATGGCTTTCTAGGACCTCTATGTAAAGTGATATCATTTCATGGGTCACTCTTTTCCACAAACAATTTCCGGGATTTATAGTCTGGCATTACAAAACCTAACTTATTATTTTCTTATAAATAAGAGGAAGTCAGTAATCTTCCAAGACACTGCTATGGCAGCCCTCTAGGATGCTGTTCCAGCAGCTGATAGAGACAGACACAGATGCCCACAGCCAAACACTGATATGGAGTCTAGACCTATGGAAGAGTTAGGGGAAGGATTGAAGGAACTGAAGGGGATGGCAAACCCATAGGAAGACCAACAGTGTCAACTAACCTGGAGCCCTGGGAGCTCCCAGAGACTGAGCCAACAACCAAAGAGAAAACACAGCTTATCTGAGGCCCCTGGCACATATGTAGCAGAGGGCTGACTTGTCTGACCTCAGTGGGAGATGATGCAACTAATCCTGCAGAGTTGATGAACCAGGTGGGGCAGAATGGGTATACCAGGTGGTGTGGCTGCCCTCTAAGAGGAGAAGGGGGAGGAACTCTGTGAGGGAGGACTGGGAGAGGGGAAACATTTGGAATGTAAATTAATTAATTGATTGATTGATTAAAATTAAGAAACTGTGGGCTGGAGATAATGGCTCAGCAGTTAAGAGCACTGACTGCTTTTTCATAGGTCATGAGTTTAATTCCCAGCAACCACATGATGGCTCAAAAACCATCTGTAATGGGATCTGATACCCTCTTCTGGTCTGTCAGAAGACAGCAAAAGTGTACTCAGCATATATATGATGTACATATATATATATGATACATATGTATGTACATGATATATATATATATATATGATACACATATATATGTATCATATATATATATATATGTGTGTGTGTGTGTGTGTGTGTGTGTGTGTGAATAAAATATTTTAAAAAATAAGAAGCTGCTATGGTATATCAACTTCACTGTGAGATTTTATTCTATGTAATTTTTACTCCAATTTCAAAAAATTTTCCACAGTTTCTTCAGTCTAATTTTAATTTCTGGAACATGATTACAATTGAAATTCATTATCAAACCTTGACCTCAATGCTGTTACTCTATTCAGTCATTTCCAAATAATTTTATTACAGGATATATATTTCAATATATTTTCTTCTCTCATATATATAAAATATCAACAATTATATAATTCATTTTCCTAATTCTTTTAGCTAAGTATGCATATGGTGAGTAAAAGTTTCTTCCTGGTTTTAATTTCATAAGCATCAATAATATTAATCTAGTGTCATTATTAGAATTTTAACATTGCTAAATTGCAGAAGAAATTAATCCAAACCTCTTATTTTTATGTAGATGTAAAACACTGAATTCATAGCCACATCTTAATGGTAAATATGGAATACACAATTCTCAATTATAGTTAGCCTCAGAAGATATTGAAGTTATTAAACATGTTGATACCATTAGCATACAACTAATAATGTAATGAATTATGAATATTGGCAACTGGATAATCTGGAGTAAATGTCTATTTTAAAGAAATCGAAGATGATAGTAGAAGACAAAAACATCTCCCATGTTCATGGATTGATAGGATTAACATGGTAAAAATGACCATCTTAACAAAATAAATCTATAGACTCAATGCAATCCCCACCAAAACTTCAACACAGATCTTCACAGACCTTGAAAGGGCAATTCTCAATTTCATAAGGAAAAACTATAAACCCAGCATAACCAAAACAACCTTAAACAATAGAAGAACTGCTGGAGGTCTCACCATTCCCAACTTCAAGTTTTATTCTAGAAATACAGTGATAAGAACCACATAGTATTTGCATAAAATCAGACATGTTGAACAATGCAACCAAATTGAAGTCCTAGACACAAATCCATACACCTATGGATATCTGATTTTTGATAAAGAAACCAGAAATACGCCCTGGGAATAAAGAGCATCCTTAACAAATGGTTCTCATTAAACGGGATATTTGCATGTAGAAAAATCCAAATAAATCTATATTTTCACCCTGCATAAGACTCAAATCCTAGTGAATAATAAATTTCAAAATCAAACCAGATACACCTAACCAGAGAGAAGAAAAAGTGGGTATAGCCTTGAATGCATTGGTGCAGGAGACAACTTCTTGAACAGAACACTGATAGTGTAGGCACTAATATCAACAATTAGTACATGAGACCTCATGAAAATGAAAAGCTTCTATTAAAAGTCAGAGAAAGCTGTGCAGTGGTGGCAAATGCCTTTAATCCCTGCACTTGGGAGGCAGAAGCAGGAAGATTTCTGAGTTCCAGGCCAGCCTGGTCTACAGAGTGAGTTCCAGGCCAGCCAGGACTCCAGGACTCAAGAGATAAACCCTGTCTCAAATTATATATATATATATATATATATATATATATATATATATATATATATTATTCCAAATAAAAATGGGATACACATCTAAACAGATAATTATGAGTAGAGGCTCTCAAATGTCTGAGAAACACTTAAAGGAATGTTCAACAGCATCCTTAGTTATCAAGAACTTGCAAACCAAAAGTCCATTTTGATTTTATCTTGCACCTGTCAGATTTGCTAAGATCAGTAACACAAGTAATAGCTCATGCTGGGGAAGATGTGGAGCAAGGGGAACATGTCTCTATTGCTGATGGAATTGCAAACTTGTACAACTGCTTTTGGAAATCATTGATGTGGTTCCTCAGAAAGTTGAGAATAGATCTACCTCAGGATCCAGCTACACAACTCTTAGGCATATACCCAAAGGCTTTTCCATCTTACCACAAGGACACTTGCACCATCACATTCATTGTGGTCTTATTTATAATATCCAGAGCCTAGAAATAATCTAGATATTTCTCAACAGAATAAAGGATAAGGAAAATGTGGTTCATTTCCACATTGGAATATTACTCTACTGTTAAAAATGGCATTGTGAACTTTGTAGGCAAACTGGTGCAACTTGTAAAAAATTATCCTAAGTGAGATAATACAGACTCAAAAAGATAAAAATAGTATATATTTGCTTAATAGTGGATTTTATCTGTTAAATAAATGTTGACCATTTATAATCTGTACACCCTCATTTTATAAGGACAAGATTCCCAGATCCTAGGTTTCCACAAATATAGTCAACTGTCAAAGCACCATCAAAACAAGTGAGGCTATTTGAGACCCTTCATAAGTCTTCTATTGCTATTCTCATGTTTCTACATCCTTAATTGTCTAACCTCTTTCAATTGAAAGTAGTGTCTATGTAAAATGAGCACAGCATTCCTGAAGACATTTTGAGAGAACAGTGAATGCTATATCAATTTAGAAGTCTATCATTTATGGATACAATATATCATATTCAGTGGAAAGGAAGGCTGTCTTCTGGGTGCTTAAGAAGTGTGCTTGGGAAGAGTCTGATCAATTAGTTTGTTTTCAGATGTATTTGAATGAACATCTTTCATATGGACATAAGACAGGAGTTCACAAATTATTTATTTCTCATTCCTTATCTGGTAACTTAATTTTAGATAGAATCTCAGAATTTATGGAAGACTAATTTAAAATGCAGCTGCTAATACCTACTAGCCACTAGCCAGGCCCCGACACCATGGATATGAGAGGTTACCAGGACCCAACATTACCCGAAATATCCAACAAAGGGGAGATAAAATCTGTAGAGGCACCTCCAGTAGATAGGCATGACCACCAGTTGAGGGGTAAGGCCACCCACCCATCTCAAAATCTTTAACCCAGGATCGTTCCAGTCTAAAGGAAAGGCTGGTCCAAGTGTGGAGCAGATACTGAAGGAAAGGCCATCCAGAAACCGCCCCACACAGGGATCTATCCCTTGTACAGAAACCAAACTCCAACACTATTGTTGATACAGGATCCTGGTATGTCTGTCCTCTGAAAGGCTCTGCAAGCACTAAGACAGATGCAGATACTCCCAGCCAACCATTGGATTGAGCCAGGGAACCCCAGTACAAGAGTTAGGGGATGTGCTGAATGAGCTGTAGGGGACTGCAACCCTGTAGGAAGAACAGTATTAACTAACCGAATCCTCCGAGCTTCCAGGGACTAAACAACCAACCAAAGTATACATAGAGGGATCCATGGCTCCAGCAGCATATGTATTGGAGGACGGCCTTATCTTGCATCAATTGGAGGGTAGGCCTGTGGTCCTGTGGAGGCTTAATGCCCCAGTGTAGGGGGATACTAGAGCGGTGAGACAGAAGTGGACTAGTAGGTAGAAGAGCACTTTCATAGAGGTAAAGTAGAAGGGAGGTGGGATGGGGGGTTGTAGAGAGGAAACCAGGAAGGGGGATATTTGAAATGTAATTTTATAAAATAATTAATAAAAAAAACCTACTAATATCATAGCAGTAAGTACCTCAGTACATCTCAGAGATAAACATTTTAACAATGCCGAGTCCTTAGATATAGGCCACTCAAAAGACTATATAAGTGCATTCATTTTGTTTCCTTGCTTTGAACTCATCTAAAGATATATAATTATAAAATATCTGTTTTAAATATATCTATAGAGTGGTAAAGCCTAGTATACTAACTCCATGACTCTGTTACTTACAAGGCCTTCTACTAACGTTACACCTATGGAAAAGCAATACATTATATTATTAATTGGGGAAAAGTGAACACAGAGCACTATATAAATAGTAAAGCTCATTATTTAACTTTATTAACACAGAAGGAGGCTGATGATCTATTATTTTGTACTTTTTCTTAAAATAAATGCTCTGTTCTTTTAATTGTATACAAAGCACCACTAACTCTTGCAAGTTGACTTTCGTTCTCCTAAAAATAACAGTACCAGCCTGTGGAAGGACTAATACATCACTTGCTATAACTAGTTCTAGCTACTAGGTAGGTTTGTTAGTCGAAGCATCCCTAGAGGGTTAGTTCTCAAAATGTGGTTTCTAGAGGCTCATCATTATCATGACTTGCATATCTGTTCAAAGTGAATTCTTAGGCTTGACCACACAACTACCTGATTAGAAACTTTAAAAGTGCATTCTTGTGATAAGAATTCCCCCAGGCTTTTCATATAATTTTCAATCAAGTTCAAGTGTGAAAACAACCACAGTGTCAAGACCCTCAGAGATTAGAGCAGGAACTAAGTTTCCCGGCCCTCTAAAATTGACAGTTACAAAGCAGTAAATTAAGTTAAGGCCACTCCCTTTGCAAGACAAACATATGTATAATGAACTTTCCATGGTAAACAATGCAGGAGCTCATAGTACTATTTTGTGTTAATCTTGGTTCTAAAATAGAGTACTCATGTGTGAAGAATTTCCTTGTTCTTTCTTCTGACACTCTCTGAACTTAATGTTTGCCCATAAGGAAGAAAACTAACCTATCAACACCTTTAAGTCCAAAGCCATCTATTAAGCATAGAAAATTGACTCCTAGAAACTCAGTCTTGTTGGAATAAAGCCTGGTTTGTATCTATCAGTATCTCACTATACAAAAATATTTCCTGGTTTTCTTGTCTGTTTCGTTCTTCACTCTCTTCATCTGGCAAGTTTCCATAATGCTGGTGACTGACTTCACCCCACTTTTACTAATACTGTTAAGGATAGGTTTTTCACCCATTTATTACTAGTTACTATTTAGAATGAGGGTAGTTTTTTTTAAATTTCTAAAGCATGAAACAATGGTTAATAGATAATGGAATTTAAGGGGTATAAAGTTTACCCTTGAATACATTGACTTTGACTTTTGATTCCCCACATATGAAGCATGGACACGTGTCTAAAGGGCTAAAATGAATTTCTAAAGTTTTGTGAACATAGGGGAAAAGGGGGAAATGATTTTAAATGAACTTGCCTTGGTTCTTGTAAACTCCATTCTTGATTCCCATTGTAATCAATACTTAAGACTACTTGTTTCCATTTAATATAACTGGACACATACAAATTCTGTTGGCAATGTCTGCAATTGCCAGGGTGACTTGGAATTGTATTCTGATACTCTAAGGTGGTTAATGAGCCACACTGGCTGATTAGCAACCCATACAAGATTTATGGGCATGAAATGTACATTAATAGCAGCCAAACCTTTTCCTCCCTGACTTATACACACTTCACAATTGTAGAACAAACCAAATCTCTGAAAATCTGGCTGTCTGGCTCCAAACTACAGTCACATTGTGACATTTATATTAGAATTTATGACCATCATTACAAATGGATCTAGTACACTAGGTAGGAAACAAGCCTGGGCATATGAATATTATTTAGTAATTAATGAATTATACAGAATGCTATCAAATTTGGAAGTCCCTTTTGTTTGTGAAGTGTAGCTAAGTAAATGTTTGTTCTATTTGACTGCAGTTATGTCAATGGTGGTTATGTATACTACATTTGGAAATAATATCATAAGATAATAATCAATAAGCCAAGAAAGTGTATAGTCACAAAGAGGCATTTTTATCTCGATTCCTAATCAGTACAAATATGAGTATTCACACTTAGCAGGCAGAAGCTGAAGGACTGATTTAGTATTCTAACAGCTCTTTATCTTGGTTCAGCTCAGCTCAGTGGGATGTTCTCATTATTCCTGCTTCTGATGTCTCCACCTACAGGTGATGGCACTGGCCCTGACTTAAAAAGTAAGATGCTTTCTCAATTCCCATGTTTTTTTTTTTTTTCTATTTCCTGCAGACTGCCAAAGGTAAGTGAGGGGATGGAAAGAAGGTTCTGTGTCTAAAATTTAATAAATCTGCTAACTAATTTTTGCCCAAGCAACTTTTTCAAAAGTGTGCTAACCATTCTTCCAGTCTCATTGGTGAGAGGCAGGTTAAAAAAAAAAGGCAAAGGACAAAACTCCAAAGACCACAGTGATGTGGTGAAGGAGCAATAAAGTAAATAACATGTTTTAGTGTTTCTTGAATTCACTTAATTTTAATCCTATCACTTTGAAGTAAGGATTAAGGGCTGTTGATTTCATCACAAATAGAGAACCAAGGCCCAGTATTTCCTTCATTCTCTGTGACACATCCTGAGCCCAATTCCTTGGTAAGGCTGGATATGTTTAACCAGCTTATTGTCTTTAGGCTTTAATGTTTCTCAAGGAATTTCTTCTAATATGTAAGATCAGATGTATAAGAGGTATTCTCAAATTAGGCTGAATGAAATCACCTGCTAGTATAAGATGATAATGATCTGCATCTCCTAAAATCTTGATACACATGAAAATTCTTGATAGTCCCAGACTCATTGGGTATAGATCTGTTACAACAAGCCCTTCTAATGATTCTGATATGAGAAACAAAGGCCTGGAGATGGGTTGATAAGATAATATGCCTCTAAGTTAGCTTGGAACAGCCATTTAACAAAATGTATACTGTCCTGGTTAACCCATCACCACATACTCTATGGAGGGCCTTGAGCTTTGACAAGCCATCTAACTGATTCTAAAGAATGTTCTGCTGAGGGCAACTAAGTAGCCTATATCCAAATGTCCACATCTAATACATAAATTTCAAGGCTTCTTCCTGCTTCCTCCTCCTCAAACCTTTGTATTTTCATCCTCTTTCCTCTTTACTTAAATACAACATGCACTCACTTTCTTTTTCTGTCCTCTTCTTTTAAGTCTTTAAGTAGGATTGTGAACATCCTAATTCACTACCCATTTTTTTCAGTCTTTCCAACTTGTAATGCTCTTCATGTTTTTGAAATATCTTTCTTGACTTCTCTAGTCAACTTTTGCTATCTCTTCACTATTCCTCTAACACATTGTTCATAATAGTTTTCCACAATGTCTAATGTCTTTGAAATGTGCTCACTCAACAGTTTAGCAACTGCTTATTTATTTCTTAAGAGTCTATATTATGCACTGTGAATTATGAAAGCAAAAAGCATATGGGAGAATAGTGTTTATACCATGGAACTTTCACACATGATGTCTATTGTTATATTATTTATTTCTTTTTGTTAAAATTGTTTTAAGTATCTGTCTTCTTGACCAAACATTTACTACTCCAGTCAGTGAAGTTCCTTGATATCAAGCTGTCGTTCTATCATTTCCAATTCATTATCATCGGAATTACAATAAAACTGTCATGTGATAGCTCTCTAAATGTTTCTGAAAAAGTAAATTGATCTACTATAGAAAATTATATTGTTTTATGTGATCCATTTTGCTCTTACCTACAAAAATAAAGAAAAAATTTCAGGCAGATTTTAGTGGTGATGTTTATAAATGAGGGCTATTTAAATTATACACAGCTGATATGTTTTTCTCATACTAAGCAGAATTCTTGTCTATAATTTAAACAGCATTCACCATTTTCTTTATTCTATAACACATAAAGATAAAAATATCTCAGTATTAAAGTCTACTAATTAAAATCAGTGAAGAAAAGCTTGAACCTTTTAAAACAGGTGAGCTACATTTACAAGAGATATGCTCAATTCCCTTTGGTTTCTCAGAAAATAGGTGTCTTTTTTCTACATATTCACAACATACACGGAGAGAAATGAGGGAGTAAAAACAGGTAGATTCCCTTGTCATGATATGTAATTTTGAGATTAAAATTGATTCTAATGAGGCAAACACACGTTATTCATTAATGATTATTAGTTCTTGTGGATTTTTCAACCTGAGCTTGAATCTGAATGATGTAGTGGGCATACTCAGAGATACACTCCTTAATTTCTAGCAATTTTGGATCCAGAAAATATTTAGCAGGCCCCCTAAATTCACCTCAGTAACACTTCAGGGATAATACTGATCTGGGAACCATGCTTGGAGAACCATGTTCTGCTCTGTAAGGGAAAAATTTCGCATATGCCAAAAAGAAGAGCATTGTGTTTCACTGGAAAAAAAAAAAGAAGAAAACTTTAAAAAGGAATACTTAAGGAAACAACATTTTCCAAATTAATTGTACTTCTCTTGCACATATATAACTTTTATATGTACAAATTAGTTTAGATTTATGGTGGATCATTTATGGCAGTTTGTGTGATATTTATATATAAAGCTTCTAAGAAATCATGATAATTTTTTGACAGTACTTAACTCCTGTAGATTGGGCACAGTAAACTTACAATGTTTGTCAAAATGAATGCCTTCTAAAAGTAAGAGACTACATACCTCAACCTTTATAGTAGACACTTTTGGATATGCTATGTAATTAATAGTGTATTTTTAACTTCAAAATTTAAATTCATCATTTGACTTTTCACCTAGAACTGATCAACAGAACATAGAAATTTTGTGGGATGATACTGAAGACTAGTTTGAGAGTAAAATAATATTAGGTAAATAGACATTATACATGATCTGTTACTTGAGTTCCTAGTACACACCTAATAGCTTACAAAATGTTAGAAACACTTAATACAACACAAATCATACCAATTTATTGACTAATTAGACTACAATAGGCATGGTGAAATATCCTTACTATGAGTTTGGATTCATTATTCATGACAACACATCCCATGAAGTTGGCAATATCAACCTCTCTACTTTAAATAAGGAAACCGAAGCTTTAAAGGATTAATTTGCCAAAAAAATATATCTTAAAAAAATTGCAGAAAACTTTTATAGTCTGTTTCACTGAAAAGCAGAATTTTCACTTTTCTTTTTGTGGCTGAAAATTTTACAATAACTTCTATTACAATTGTAAGCACAAAACCTAGATTTTTTTTCCTGAATCTTTCTTATTGTCTATGAATTATTCCTTCAAACAGGTGACCTGGCCCTACCACATTACTCTTTTCCTTACCTTTGTACCTATATTTGTATCCACTACTACTCTAGTAAAAGTGACCATCACTTCTTACTACGATTATTAAAGTAAATCCATAATATGTTTCTACCCATACCCAGTAAACAGTTCTAGCTACAGAGTACACAGAATCACTAAAAACATAGCATTGTTCTATTATCTATGTTATTGGCTTGCTCAAATTTGGTTAAAGGTTGACACAAACACAAAACGCAGTCTGAGAATTATTTCTTCCACTCAGTGGACGCTTCTTTTCTACCAGAGATCATATCTCAGAAGAGTTTAAGTCTTCTTTTTTTTAAACTTTGTTAATAGTGCTTATTTATTCTGAGTATTAAATTCTGTAGTATTTATCTACAAAGCAATAGTGACAAAAACTGCATGGTATTGGTACAGAGACAGACACATTGATCAATGGAATAGAATTGAAGACCCAGAAATAAAACCACACACTTACAGACACTTGATCTTTGACAAAGATGCCAAGAATATAAAATGGAAAACAAAGAAAGCATCTTCTTTTTATTTTATTTTATTTTATTTTTTATTTTTCATTAGATATTTTCTTTATTTACATTTCAAATGCTATCCCAAAAGTTCCCTATACCCTTCCCCCGCCCCTGCTCCCCTACCCATCTACTTCCACTTCTTGGCCCTGACCTTCCCCTGTACTGGGCCATATAAAGTTTGCAAGACCAAGGGGCCTCTCTTCCCAATGATGGCCGATTAGACCATCTTCTGCTACATATGCAGCTAGAGACATGAGCTCAGGGGGTACTGGTTAGTTCATATTGTTGTTCCACCTACAGGGTTGCAGCCCCCTTCAGCTCCTTGGATACAAACATAGGTACAAAAGAAAGAAAAAGGGTGAAACTGTAGAGCCCAGTAACTTGAAGGAATGATTCATGGACAATAAATGAGATTCAGGAAAAAAAATACAGGTTTCTTACCTGGTTAACTTGACTTAAGTTAGTTCTAAGAAGTAGATCTGAGGAAGAAGCTTTTTGACTGTAGTTAACTTTTCTAACAACCTAATTAAATACTTATTTATAATCCATGTATTAGTTTTTTTCACAAGAACCTATGCTCTAGTTAAAGATGTAAATATTGAAAGAACATCCCATTTCTAGGAATTCAGAAGTTCAAGGATAACTATCCTAACTTCCCAATGAATGTAATTCACATCTTTGTCTAAATTGATTAGATATAAATTATTATTTTGTGTGATTCTGTGTGAGTTGGTTTTCTGTCAACTTGCCATAAACTGTCATCATCTGAGAAGGAACTGCTATTGAGGAACTGTCTCCATTGGATTGGCATGCAGGCAAGTCTGTGTATACTTTCTCTTGATTAATAGATGACAAGAGTATGCCTGCAACTCTGTGGGTAGTACCGTCCTTGAGCAAGTGATCCTGGAATATATTAGAAAGCAGATAGAGTAAGGCACGTGGAACAAACCAACAAGCAGCATTCTCCATGGTGGTAATCAACCTGTCCTCAGGTTTTTGCCTGCTTGTGTTCCTTCTATGATAGTCCTCAGTATCGGACTTAGATAGAGACATGTAAGTCAAATAAAGTATTTCTCTTAGTTGTCACTGTTTTATCATAGCAACACAAACCCCAACTAAATCAGATGCCTTATGTGAATGGCTTTCAACCAAGTGCCAAGTTCAGTCATGATTAGGAAGGGTGTAGGGTTAACAAAGTAATGTTGATCTTGAGTCAGTACCAAAAAAGTTTATATAAAGCTGACCCTCTCGATCTCAACAGAAGCTGCAGAGAATATTGTGCATGTGTTTTATAAACCAACAATTATGCATGCCATCTTGTGTGCTTTGCAAAAGTGCTAGGCAGTGGTGCCAGAGAAAATGACATTAGCCATCTAAGTAGAATAGGTAAAATAATCTAAGACACAGCAAGGCAAAAGTTGATTTGGTAGACTTGGCAGAGATAGCACTTTAGTCATTAATCTTCACTTGATAGACATAAACAGCTATTTTCAAGGCCCAAACACCCACACTTCCATCTTTAGAACAATGTTAGAAATTCTGGATGCTTGACAGTTAAACCTCTGCTGAAAATTATCCTCTAGCAGCAAAGTTTTAAAGCAGGAGTTCCTGCAGTTTTGATGCTTTTAAATATGTAAATCTTAACCAAATGTTTATAATCTGGGTAGCAAAATTAATTTAACAGTTCAATTGGTATGAAGGTATTATTAAGAAATTCATGTAATACATGAAGGGGGGCAGCCTGATATGTTTAATGTCCACAATACAGAAACCCTTGACAATAACAGAGTGTATAGGTGAGAAATTTCTTTTTGTTGTTGTTTTGTTGTTGTTGTTTACTTCTTCTTTTATTAGATATTTTCTTCATTTACATTTCAAATGCTATCCCCTTTCCTAGTTTCCTCTCCAAAAGTCCCCTATACCCTCTCCTTGCCCTGTTCCCAAACCCATCCACTCCTGCTTCATATTAAATCTTATTGATTTTGAAAATAGAGACAAAGTTGTAAGTTTTCTAATGATGATTTTATAGAATTATATAATATTGAGGTATATTCTGAACTCAGGAGTTCAGTTATTGACCAAGACAGTAAGGGTTTTTGTTTTTTGTTTGTTTGTTTGTTTTAGGGGGGTTGTTTTTTGGTCACTTTTTTGCAGGTTTTTGTTTTGTTTTTTACCTACCAAGTTTTGATATTAACTTTATTAAATTATATTTTAAGTGAGGCATCTTATTTATAAATCATACCTATTCTTTGATACGTTTACTTGTACAAATTTACTTTTTTTTTCTTGTGTGCAGTGTCCATAAATCCTTTTCTATTTTACATAATACAAGTAAGTGGTATCAGCAAGTTCTGTATAAAAATGTAAGAAATGTGACCTTGATAAATGCAGAACTCTTGGCACATGACAACTCCTTCCAGATCCTTTCAGAAAGATGAACAAACTCTAGAATGACTTCTAGAAGCTTATAGGTCATTTATTTAGGATGAAGGTAGCCTGTCCATGTTAAAGTGTCTTCCTAAGAAAGGTCATCTCTTCCAGGAAAATGTAATCAGTCTCCTAGATGACATATACCTGATGTTAGCCAGACTTGCCTTTCATATACTTGCAATACAAAATGTGCATGCCATTAAAAAACAAAGGTTTCAAATTGTAAATATGTACCTTTTTCAAACTCAGAAGTCTGTTTTTCAAGGACCTCAGAGTTATCCTTGGAATATAATCACCAAGAAAGATAAGGACACTTTCTCCCAGACCATGTAGGAGGGTAGAATCTTATCTTTGATAACTGCTATCCAGCAGATACATCTGGCTTAATCTCATTTACACTGGCCAGCATTTCTTTTTTTTTTTTAAACTTTCCTTCTCTGACTGTATCGAGACAACTGGCTCCTCATACTTCATTCTTCCTCTGAAGCTCCCTCTCCACAAATCAGAAGAGAGATCACTTAAAACTGATTAAAAGGAAATTTCTGTACCTTATCCAGCTGTGATTTTGTTTACAACACAGAGAAGCTTAACATTACTCTGATCAACATATTATCTTTAATAAGCAAACACAAGAAAATGCATCAGCTTTGTTAAAATACTCAAAAGACTAGACAATTTGTATCTGAGGTAGTTTTCAACGTAATTTTGCTGCTTCTTCAGTGTGTTCCACATTTGTTTGAACCTGCAATTATGTGCAGTGATAGTAAGAAGTTGACTGAATCATGAATTAAAAGACAAGTGTTCACAATCACATTGCTCAAGTGAGCTAGTTATGTGCATTGCCCATCCCTTCAATGAAAACAAAGACTCTCCACTTTTTCCCTTTAGCTATAACCATTATCATACAATGCCAAACACACGGAAAATAGGTGATTCTCCTGTATAGTAACTGTTTGGCAATTTGCTTTCCAATTCCTACAGAGATACCCCTTTCAATACTTATTATTTTCACTGGGAAAAAATTGTACAAGAATTTTCCGAAGAAACAACTGTTAAATTTTTTGATATTGACCCCACTAAACAAAGTGATATTTAACAAGAAAAAGTAAGTTTGTTTACAAAATTAGTACAAGATTCCTTTGAAATATATCTTATAAATGCCAAAAATAGTATAAAGAGAAAAAAATAAATGGCATTCACATGTATATTTTTCTTTGCATTGTTCTTACAGATGTGAGAGTTTGTGCACAGTCTTTATCTTGGTAGGACATGTGTAGTAGAATTTCATGGGAGGCAAAAGAAACAGAGGATGAATTGGTCAGAGGAAGAATGGAAGTGCAAGGAGGATTGGCAAGAATGGAGGGAGGGAAACTGTAGTCTGGATATAATGCATAAGAGAAGAGCAAAGCTAATAAAATAAAATAAAATAAAATAAAATAAAATAAAATAAAATAAAATAAAACAACTCTTTGCTAAATATAGTCTGTGGTGCAAAATCATGAATTAAATAGAATGTTGATATATAAGTTTTAAAACTATATTCCAAAGATTTAAGCAATTGACATTTACATTCTTTTCTGTAAATGCAAAGGACCAATTCTCTGAACATAGATTTTTATGGATACACTTTGAAAATAATTACATCATTCAAACATCTTAGCTGCCTGTAAAACCCAAATTGCTTGAACATTAGTTTTAGAGAAAATTTCATGAAGCCTTTAAACTCTGAGTGTCAAATTCAACATTTAGGCTCCAAAGCCTACTACTGGTGGTATTTATCACCCTTCAACATTCACATTCATCATTTTAAAGAAAATCTGTTTGAGACAGACCAAACTGCAACTGGAACTCAGGGTTTAAACTCATCCATCTTCTAACCTTTATAGTTCCTCTTTATGTCAATTCCCACAACTTGCCAATTAGCAAGGCACCAGACACTGAGAATGCTTTAAAATGCCCAAGTCTTTATGAGAGAGGTTGAAGCATAAAGTCTGTAAGTTAAAGGAAATAAAACAAAAACTTAATGTAATATTATGTAGTTCAATCACTCTGACAGTTAATATCATCCAACATCCCCCAGACCTAGCAATTTATAGAAAAGATAAAAATGAAGGGTTTTGAAATGTAAATAAAGAAAATAATAAAAAAAAATGAAGGGTTGGTAAAGTACTGCAGTTATCTGGAAGTATCATACCCCTTTTGAGTACTATACTAAAATTAGTATATATTTTAACTTTGAAAGTAATATCTAAGCTATAAATTTAGCTTAGACCTTGTTGCAGTGGAACACATTACACAGCAATAAAAAGACATGATGCCAAGTCTCAAGTTTTTTAATCCACCACTGTTGTGTTGGGTTACTATAAAAAGCAATGCCATATAGGCATGCAGTAAAATATCATGTAATTAATGATTTTGTTACAAAATAGTAAAGCCAGGCAGTTATTGTCTATATTTGATACTTTATATGATGTGACCTGAATGACATGACAATCTGAGTGATGCTTTCCCAATGCTTCATGAGAATATTTTTATAACACCATCCTCTTTTTTTTCATTTAAAGGCTAGCATAATTACTGAAGCAGAATGGAGTTCATAGTGACCAATGGCACAGAGAAATAAACTTGCTACATGGAAACTTATCAAGTTCAATCAGAATCTAATGGTTCACTGAAATTATATGTACATACATTTGGAAATTTCACTGCAAAATTTATTTCCTTAGATTCTTGTTTTGTGTCCCAGGAGTCTGAATTATTTCCAAGGATAGGTATTAGGAAGTAGGAACACAGCTGTAACATAATACTTTTACTTTTAAATGATTGGTAAGATTGTCAAAAAGAGTATCCTTTCTTCTAGTCTTTTATTGTCATTTCCAAAGAAATGGTCCCAGAGACCTTTCAGATTTTAGAACAAGTGGGCTTGTTCTTGTTATATTTTAGCTATGCTCTTTTCTTTAAGGTCCCAGTGACATCTACGTCAGTAAAGACTTTACTGACATAATATTGCAGGGAACTTCTAACGAGAAGGTGAGGATACTGAAGGCTGATACAGAAGCCTGGGCAATTTGCCTTGTCACTCAAAACTCAAGAAGATTATGGTATTTGATATATGTATTTGATATATTGTGATTTACAGGTCAAATATAGACATTCAGATATTTGGGATATATTGTCAATTGGATCATTACTACCATAAATTTTAGAATTATTATCAATGGATAAAATTTGTTTTCAACAATATGAACTAACAAGTACCCCCAGAGCTCGTGTCTCTAGATGCATATGTAGCAGAAGATGGCCTAGTCGGCCATCATTGGGAAGAGAGGCCCCTTGGTCTCGCAAACTTTATATGCCCCAGTACAGGGGAACACCAGGGCCAAGACATGGGAGTGGGTGGGTAGGGAAGCAAGGCGGGGGGAGGGTATAGGGAACTTTAGAGATAGCATTTGAAATGTAAATAAAGAAAATATCCAATAAAATTGTTTTTTATCTTTGATGGCCATTAACTATAATATATAATACACATATATATATAATTTAAATATATGTTACCAATATATAATTATAGTTAAAATTCATCTATCTTTATAAATTCCAATACAAGCTCATATGGAGCAAATGTGTTTAAACAAATCATCCTTTTTCTACCTCCTGTTATAAAACTACATTTTGTACTTTATATTTTAAAAATCAAATGTTAAAAGTAAAAGAATTAAACCTGATGTCTTCTTTTAACTAGATAAAACAAAACAACAAAACAACAAAAGGCCTAAAAGTAAAAAAGTATTAGAATACTAAAATAAAGCACATTGAAAACATACCAACATATTCCTACACATAATAATTTGTTTGAATGGGATCTCAATATCACTGGATTCAAAAACAGTAATTTCGATATAACAGAATTATATAAAACTAACAAGCTCCAATGTATCAAAGAAAACAACAAAAATAGTAAGAAAAACACAAAGTGAGATAAATTTTCTGCAGCAATTGATGTGACTGAAGATTAATATGCAGAATATTTAAGGAACACACAATCCTAACAAAAGTTTAGAAATGTAAAATTATTTAAACAGGTACTTTCACAAGAATAAATACAAACAAATAAATTAACATATGCTGAGCATCATTGGTTATCAGCAAAATGTAACTGAAAGTGGAAATGACACTTAGTTGTAGCTAGAATCATTACTATGAAATTGTTTATTTAAAAATTATGAAAGCAAGATCTTGCTGAAAGGACACTGATATAGCTATCTCTGTGAGTCTATTACAATGCCTGGCAAATATAGAAGTGGATGCCCACAGTCATCTATAGGATAGAACACAGAGACCCCAGTGGAGAAGCTAGAGAAATTACCCAAGGAACTGAAGGGGTCTGCAACCCTATAGGTGAAACAACAATATGAACTAATCAGTACCCCCAGAGCTCGTTGTTCTAGCTGCATATATAGCAGAAGATGGCCTAGTCAGCCATTGTTAGGAAGAGATGCCCCTTGGTCTTGCAAACTTTATATACCCCATACAGGGGAACGCCAGGGCCAAGAAGTGGGAGTGGGTGGGCAGGGGAGCATGGTGGGGAGGAGGGTATAGGGGACAATCGGGATAGCATTTGAAATGTAAATAAAGATAATATCTAATAAAATAAGTTAAAAAATTATGAAAAACTACGTGAGGTTCCTCAGAAAAGGTAAAAAAAAAAAAAAAAAGATAACACTATATGATTCAGTTATCAAATTTCTGGGAAATAAAACCAAGCTGTTGCAGATTCGTATTTTTCAAGCAGTAGTACAGAAAGAATGAATACAGATGCCTATGAGTGGGTGGAAGGATAATGAAATATGGAATATACAATGTTATATTACTTAGCCATGAGAGAATGAAATTTTGTTATTGGAAATAAGAGTGATTTAAGTGAAGGACACATTAATAAAAATAAGCCAGACACAAGACACAGACAACAAGTGATTGCTTATTCCCACTCATATTTAGAAGCAAAAACAGTCATTGTTTCCCGAGAATAATGATTATTAGCATTCAAGAACAAAGAAAGTGGTGGGGAAAAACAGAGTTTGTATAGCAACTACTAAAACACAATTAAAGAGATAATGTTTGCTATGGAATTTCATACCCACAGAAGGATGATTTAAGTTCACAATGATCTAATCTGTATTTAGCAAAGTTTTACAAGAAAAGAGTACAAATATTATGCACATAAAAGAAATAAATGATGAATATTTGGATTTGATTTGTATACACTATACCCACTATGTTATTATGTGCAATTAATATATCCATATAATAAGTAATATATTTTAAACCCCAAATTATTCACCATGTCCTGGAATGTGACACAAATCAGATAATTTTTCATCCGTCTCTTGGCAGTTAACCTCTCTAGTAGCATATTCCATTAATCCTTTTGTCAAATATGTCAAGATGGGTAGGATCCTAGATTTTTTTCCTTTTGTCAGGAATGTTCTTTATCTGTCTATTTCCTTTCATTCAATATTCTTCTCAAGAGTCTCGAGAGTCAGTTTTTCAAGTTTCCACACTTTGCCTTTTCTATCTCACCTTTCCTTCCACCTCATGTAACAGTTATACTCTACCACATTGCTCACCCTTTGATTCTATATAAACATTATCAATAATTTGTATAATCTCTAGAACACTTTCATGAGCATATAAGATCCTGGGTAGCAAGAACTTTTGCTTTCTTCCTGATGAAACTTCTAAAATAAAATCTGCACATTCAATATAGGTTTTCAGTTTTGTCTTCATTTTAAGGATAAAAAAAACTGAGTGTAGATTGATTGATAAGGTGCAAGCTCACAATCATATCGCAGTTGTATATAGGATATTTTGATCTAATAATTACATTGAGAAACACAAACATTATCAGGTATTACTCAAAGATTTTCTTAAGTGAGGTCTATGCTGGTCAAGAACAAGTTTAAAGGTTAATAATATCAAAAATGATTAATTGGCTGTTCTCTAGATATTTTACCAGACATATTTTGGAAATATTCATAACCTACAATAATATTAGCCAAAGATCAAAATATGCATTATGGTATTCAACACTACAAGGTAAGAGACTTATTCAAAGGTAGACCCTGATTTATGTTACGCTGGATTAAACAGGAAGTATTATGTCTCTGTTTCCTTGCTTTACACTAAGAAAGGCACACATGCCTTATAACTCCAAGGATTTGAGATAGCAATGGAGTTTATAGCTACAAAAGCATATTTTGCATGACAGAAGAATACACAGATGAAAGGCCCTCTCACCATATTTAATATTTAAACTTTATGTACAGCTTTTCAATACACTGTGAACAAGCAGGTAAACAATGAATGTTACAATAAAATTAAATAGATGGAATGCTTATTATTATAAGGTAGATCTGTGTTTGTTTTCCACTTGGGATTAGGTAACAGACTGCATAAGTGGGTAGGTCATTACAGAATCACTCTGGAAAAAAAAAGTGCAAGGAAGCAACTTTCCATCATGGTCAAATTACTTCAGATGCCTTGAATTCATGAATAAAACACTCCATCAAATTTTATGCATCTCAAGCACTTCTCACACATTTAAATTCACAGCATCCAAGTGAGGTAGGGAAGGAGGAATATTTCATTTTTCTTATTTGGTGAAATGAAGATAATGAGGCACAAGGAGGTTAATGATAGATTTGAAGTTAATGCAATCAGTCAGCAGTAGAATCTTCAGTAGAATTTAAGTTTCTAGACTCTCAATTAGAGTCCTTTTCAAGATACTATGCTAACCACATTTTATTGTTAGAGGAATTTAATGTGGCCTGCAGATACAAATGCCCGCAATATTTTTCCCTACTAAGAAATCTTGATAGTAATTTAACCTCGGAAGCCTAGCTAGAATAGATGAATTGACATGGGATTTTAGCACTGTGGTTAACTCGGGTAATAGTCTGTTGGGTGTTCTTCCTATAATTTCTTTCTTTCCCTAAATTCTGGAACTAAATTGTCCAATTTCATATAATACCCTTTGAAGGCATCAACATGATCAGTGTAAAAACTATTGATTTCTCATTTTTTTACTTAGTTTAAAATTTAGGATTATAGTAATTTGGAAAGTAGTAAGAGTTGTGATGCACCCACAAAATGTAGGATTTATAGAGAAAACATACTCCCCTCCACCCCACCTGTCACTCCCTTTTTCTCTCTTCTTTGCTATTTTGATCCATTCCTTAAATTAGAAGTATTAGAAGTTCTTAGAAGTCCTCTATTTTATACTTATACCCTTTATTCTGTGAGATTATTTTTCATGATGTTGCTTTTGCGACTCTAAATGTTATCTTATGCCAGAAATTTCTAAATTTAAGTGTCTGAGTTGGACATATTTTCTCTGAACTTTCAAGTTTTAGATTCACTTGCCTGCTCAGTATCACTACTGCATTATAATAGATTTTCAAATCTACTGAGCTCTATGCCAGATGAAAAATGTCCATTCTACCTATAGTCTTTAACATCTCAGTTGATGCTATTTTTTTCAACTTTTCATTAGATATTTTCTTTATTTACATTTCTTTTTTCTCTTTTTTATTAGATATTTTCTTTATTTACATTTCAAATGTTACCCCAAAAGTTCCCTATACCCTCTCCCTGCCCTGCTTCCCTACCCACCCACTCCCACTTCTTGGCCCTGGTGTTCCCCTGTACTGGGGCATATAAAGTTTACAAGACCAAAGGGCCTCTCTTCCCAATGATGGCTGACTAGGCCATCTTCTGCTACATATGCAGCTAGAGACATGAGCTCTGGGGGTACTGGTCAGTTCATATTTTTGTTCCATCTATAGGGTTGCAGACTCCTTCAGCACCTTGGGTACTTGCTCTAGCTCCTCCTTTGGGGGTCCTGTGTTCCATCCTATAGATGACTGTGAGCATCCACTTCTACATTTTTCAGGCACTGGCATAGCTTCATATAAAACAGCTATTATCAGGTTCCCTTCAGCATAATCTTGCTGGCATATGCAATAGTGTCTGGGTTTGGTGGCTGATGATGGGATGGATTCCCAGATGGGGTAGTCTCTCGATAGTCCATCTTTTTGTCTTAGATCCTTCAAGGAAATGAAGCAGGAACTTTGGGCTCCTTCATGAATCTCTTTATTTTTTTTTTAACTTTATTTTTAATTAGATATTTTCTTCCCCTCCGAAAACCCCCTATCCCCTCTCCCCTCCCCCTGATCACCAACCTATCCACTCCCTCTCCCTGGCCCTGGCATTCCCCTATACTGGGGCATAGAATCTTCACAGGACCAAGGTCCTCTCCTCCCATTGATGACCAACTAGGCCATCTTCTGCTACATATGCAGCTAGAGACATGGGTCCCTCCATGTGCACTCTTTGGCTGGTGGTTTAGTCCCAGGGAGCTCTGGGGGTACTGGTTAGTTCATATTGTTGTTCCTCCTATGGGACTGCAAACCTCTTCAGTTCCTTGGATACTTTCTCTAGCTCCTTCACTGGGGACCCTGTGCTCCGTCCAACTGATGGCTGTGAGCATCAACTTTTGTATTTGTCAGTCACTGGCAGAGCCTCTCAGAAGACAGCTATAGCAGGCTCCTGTCAGCAAGCTCTTGTTGACATCTACAATAGTGTCTGGATTTGGTGAGTTTTGTATGGGATGTATCCTCAGGTGGGGCAGTCTATGGATGGTCATTCCTTCAGTCTCTGCTCCAAAATTTTGTCTCTGTAATTCCTTTCATGGGTATTTTGTTCCCCTTTCTAAGGAGAATTGAAGTATCCACACTTTAGTCTTCTTTCTTCTTGAGTTACAATGTGTTTTGCAAATTGTATCTTGTGTATTCTGAACTTCTGGGCTATTATTTCCCATATCATTGAATTAGTTCCCAAGAAAATTCTTGTGGGTTCTACATTTAGATGCATAAAGCAGAAGATGGCCTAGTCGGCCATCATTGGGAAAAGAGACGCCTAGGTCTTGCAAACTTTATATGCCCCAGTACAGGGGAATGCCAGGGCCAAGAAGTGGGAGTGAGTGGGTAGGGGAGCAGGGCGAGGAGATGGTATAAGGAACTTTTTGGGATAGCATTTGAAATGTAAACAAAGAAAATATCTAATTAAAAAAGAAAAAGAAAAGAAGAGAAACCAGAATGAAAAAGATGAAACAAAAAACAAAAAACAAAAAACAAAAAAACAAAACAGGGTTCCTTTTTACCACTCTAAGCTCAGTCAGTAACCTCTTTATTTGAATTACTATATTTGCTGTGAAACTTGAAGCCTTGCTACACGTATTCCAAACCCACCTCCAATTCTTTTTAAAGGCTGATGTCAGATTTCTCTCTACAAAATTCACCATTGGATGCTCTTTTACTCAGTGAGAAAGAAGACAATATTACCATGGCTTACCAGTTGTGGTATCAACTCATTCATGTCACCTTCAACTCTTGGACCCTATATACTATAACAAAATCATGTTAATTCCTAGGGAAAGTAGATAAAGAGTTTAAGTATTCTATGTTTAATCTTACCTCTGGTTAAAAGGAGTGTTCATGAGATAAAAACAAGATTCATTTATCCCCTTCATTCAGGTCTTCATTAAAACTACCTTCTCAGTTTGAAACAGCAGGATGTAAACCTTAGAATCTACCCAAGTTTAAGCTCTTCCTTTGATCTTCTACTTGCTTTCCGCAATATATTACTGTATAGCATACTTTAAATTATTCTTAGGTGTCAATGCTAATGTTTACTCTCTGCTACCCCAAGGAGGGCAGAATGTGTGTATCTTTTTTAATTTTGTTCACTTAATGATATAGTGCCTGGCACAAGTTAGTTGTCCAATATTTATGAAAACTAACCTCATGCTAGATCCACAACTAATTTTGTTTTACCAGTCCTGTAGTTCATTTCAGATATGTTTTTATAGCTTTTACAAATTATAGTCTACTGGCTCTATAAGCTATAGCATTAATATAAAATGTTTATGAAAAATTCTCTATGACTAAAGTGATCCATATGCAAATATATGGAAATAGTTTCTCTCTTAAAACAGTAGTAAAATGTGTCTGAAAAAAAACATGCTTTGGGAGAATAAGTGATATTCACATAATCATTCTAATAAGTTGCTAATTTTTATTTACATGTATGCTTCATTAGCCATTTAAAGCTGCTTTATACCAAATCAAATGCAGTTGAATATTTTAGGTTAATTCAAATATTTAACTTTAAGTTTCAACTAAAATATAAACTTCATTTAATATTAATTAATATTTAATTTGCAGCAATCACCACAATATGCATAAGCTGCATAAATCAAGATCGATAAAAATAAACATTTATATGAAATTTATTCATTACTTTGTGGACATCATTTTATAATTAGGACATTAATTGGAATTAGCATACTAAACATGTTTAGAATCAATGGTGCTAGAAACAATTGACTCTATAAACTACTAAGAATTTTGTAACAAAGGGCACTATGTAATTTAATTTAAATACTTGATATTTCCAATAATTAGTTTGCTGAAGTTGGGACTAACTAGAAATCATGCATATATTACCATCAATAATCTGCAAATGTTTGTTTTAAACACATTCCTTTAAACAGTTTTAGTTTTATTTAAATATGTACATGTGTGCCTGTGTTTGTGCCTGCACAGCTGTCACTACTTAGAGGTCAGAGGAGTTACAGGAGGTTGTATACTGCTCAGTATGGTTGCTGGGAATTGAATGTAGATCCTTAGGAAAAGGAGCACCTGCTCATAATCACTGACCCACATTTTTAATATGCCTTTTAAACATCTGCTTTCCTGTATTTGGAAGAATGCTACAATACAAGATTCTCTCATTCTGCCTCATTAGTAGTTTCCCAGGCATATTTCCAAGTATGATATCCAATGAACAAAAGAAAACGGAATCCATTCATAGTAAATGATCTTATTTATTTCCTAAGGAACTGGTCAGTGTTTCCTCTATACTTAGGTTACTTTCATTACGCCATATGTTTCTTTAAAAAAATAAAAATAAAAACTCCACATTTTTGATTGAAGTTAAGAAACAAATATTCAATAAGCTTATTAATGGAGAATACAAGGAAACATGAGCAACCAGTAAGGACTGAGGAGGCTCTAAAGAATAGCCATGGAAGGTTGATTATTAAGATGACACATCCTGATTATTGACTAACACTTCAAAATACTGGGTCAGCTTTTAGTGAGAGTCAAATTTATTTCTTAAAATTAGCCATTCTCTAATATACAATATCTAATTCTCTGACAGATAATGAAAAGCTCTTCCTATTTCTTCTGCTATTTAGAAAATAATATTCTATTATCTATGACATTATTATCAAAGATTATGAAGTTATTTTAACATGGCTTATTGTGGCTTCTTAAGTTTGCAAAGCCATTTAGAATGCTAGGTTATACTATAAGAATTAATAATAAAGATTCAGATTATGAATTACTTCCTCACCAATTCCTCACATCTGAT
The DNA here is from genome assembly GCF_900095145.1 of Mus pahari. Lineage (NCBI taxonomy): Eukaryota > Metazoa > Chordata > Mammalia > Rodentia > Muridae > Mus > Mus pahari. The sequence continues at coordinate 71,867,969 of NC_034613.1, read as the reverse complement.
CAGTAAATATCAATGTCATCAAAGAAAATATTTGATAGCCATTAACAAAACAATCAACAGCAAAAAACAGAGTAGAAAATGATAGTTACAAAGTTGAAGAAATTCCTTCAAAACCTCTAAATTATCATTCAAACAGTAAAGATTATATGTGTGCATGCACCTGCACACACACACACACACACACACACACACACACACACACCCCATATTTACATCTGTGTGTGAAAGATTGAATAAAAAAACCCAACAATAAAAGATAGCTATGGGTCCAAGTGGTGAAACAAGTTCTTCACAGATACTGCTAACCTGTCCAGTAAACATAACATCTGACTGCTTAGCTCAGTAACTTAGAAGGGCAAGTTGGACATTGATTTATAAGCCATTTCAAGGTTCTGAGAGAAATAGTAACATCTTAGAACTGTCCGTTGTGAGAGTATTCAGGCAATTTATCAATCTGCATATCTCCACTCCATGAAAAATCCTTAAGACTATACAATGCTTTTTCCTCTAAAGCTATCCTGTCACCACTGCTGTGATTCCAATTAATGACTGCCTACCATAATCTACACTCTGTTATTTTTTTTTATATGATCACAATGATCACTAGTTATGATTCACTGAGTGCTACAAACACATATTCTGGTTTGGCAGATTTGGATTTGTCCCAAATATCTAGAGCTGCATGTTAATATCTTTGCAAGGACTAATGTACCAGGTATACTGTGTTAGTCTCAAGTCTTCTCTCCTCAGTCTCAAGCCAACACAGTCCCAGAATTTGCAACAAATGGTGATTCTGTTTCCAAAAATTAATAACTACTTCAAAGTTACATAATTTACCTTACATCCATCTTTGTTTCTAAGGTCACAAAACAAAAATAATTGCATGAACTTCTTAAATGACTTTTTTAAAAGATGGCTTTCTCTGTAACCGTAATTTCCTAGAACTCACTATATAGACTAGTCTGGCCTCTAACTCCTTGCCTCTAGTTCCTGAATGCTGAGAACAGTTATGTACCAGTATCCCCAGCTTAAGGATTTCCTATAATGGTAGCAAGAAATCAGACTCAAAGTCAAGTATCACATTATGTGCTTCAGTGTTGACTACCTGCCTGCTAGTTTTCACTACTCTTTCACTAAATCATTTTAACATTTATTACATGATGGAGATTAACTGAAATCATCTCATGTCAATTCTTTGCCTCATTAACAATATTTCAAGATACTTGAGGAATAGAAAATATCTCTTTTATATAAAGTGGAACAGTGGCTCTATACTAATAACTGAGCAAAACTATTCACTTTATCCAAATGACTTCAACTATTGCATAGCAAACTTGATCTTTAAAATCTCGATCTTTAGCTCCTGATCACTTGGAGACATGAAAAGAAATTACAGTTCTGTTATATTCCTGCACTGAATCTGAGGTAGGGTGTGGCGTGTGAATTAATAAATATTAGTGTAATTTTTAGTGTAAAAGAATAAATAAATTGTCTGTAATATTCTGGGTGGTATCATCATTAATCTGTTGGAAAATATATCCAGATGTCCTATCACTTACTAAATGATTGACTGAGGATTCTAAATGGAACTTTTTAGGAAACAATAAAAGCTAATAGAGCTCCTGAATTGTTATATCTGCTCCATATTGAATCACATATACTAGAAAATCTAATGGTACAATTAATTCTCATTCTGTCATGTTTTTCTGAAAGAGAAAATTAAATGACAAAGTCAAGATATTTCATACTAGAGAAAAGTACTCACAGCCTCTTTGCCAACCTAGATTATTGCCACTATGCTGACCACATTGAAGGAATTGGAATAAAACAAGAACCAATACAAAGACACCATAAATATTTTAATTAGGCCAACATGTATATAGAATGAAGGAGTTACATGTTTGTGTATGTCTTAATGTCAAATAAACATAATTGACACAGAAGTGGAAGCCAGCATTACAATCCAAAATATAGGATTATTAAGTTTTAATATCGTTATTTCATTTGCTCTGAAAAATGCAATAAATGCCTTTGAAATATTCATGACTATTTTATAAAATAAGCCTGTATGTTACTTTTTAATGACAGTTCTCTATCTTGATTTTAATGTTGATTGTATAAAACTGATTATGTGATTAAACACCATGGAATGATAGTACAGGTCTACAGTAAAAGATAACACATAAAACCAGTGGAATCAAAGTGAGATCTGTATTTTCTTTACTCATATGACACTTATGTCAATTTGCCTTTTCTACTTCAGGTAGTACTACTTAAGAGGGCTGAGTGGCAGGAATACACGAATTCTCTGTCCTGTCTTACTACTCCTTATGACTGTATGAGTATCTCATTATAAATCCTAAAACATGTAAAATCCTAGTAACAATTTGGCTGGCATTTCAACAGTAAGCAAATAGCAAGAGAGAGAGAGAGAGAGAGAGAGAGAGAGAGAGAGAGAGAGAGAGAGAGAGAGAGAGAGAGAGAGAGAGAGACTTACCACCATTTAGACAAACAAAAACAAAGAAGGAATTTCTATGTGCTATGAAGATTAAGCAGAAGCATCTGTGATATAGAATAATGTTTAAGGCTACTAAGAGTAGTAGTAGGAACCCCAGAGAGGCAGGAACCCCAGTGCATTAGGTCAGGAATATCCTTATACAATACTTTGTTAGAGATCTAAGCCTGTACAAAATAGAAAAGAACTACACAAGGGAATAGTTTCTCTAAGCAAACACTCAGCAAATTGTGATAGAGCTAGCAGCCTACAACTAGTCTCAAGAGATTATATAGAAAATTTCCTACATACTTCATCCACCTTAATTGTTCTTAAACGTTCCAGCTCAGTACTAAATACTTTGGAAATGATTATTTGTTTCATACTAGAAATATTTTAAAAAACTTGATGTTTTAACCAGTTTTGAGAAGCCCATTTTCTTCACAAGGCTTAAGAAAATGTGAATAGATTTTCTACATGCAAATGAAAAATACACTAAAACTATTCTATACTCATTTCTACCTCCTGTTTATACACTACCTATGCAACCTGATAAAACATAGTCATTGATTTAGGTGATGAATGAGTTGACAGATTCTAAGGCAGCATATGTGAGGTATTTACCATATGTGAGATATGAAGTAATATCATAGCTTAATGTAGAAGGCTTTGTGTCTTCATAAAATTTAGCTGAGTTGCCCCTAAGTTGTTTAAGAACAAAAATTTTGAAAAATTAAATAGAACAAATAATAATTATTAATTTTAAATGCTCAACCTAAATTTGTATTCTCTAGTTTCCTTTAACAAGATCATAATATGAAATACATAGCTAATAAAATATTCGAATGAAAACATTTGAGAATCTTCAACACTTAAAATTTCAACAGTAAAGTCACCTTGTAAAATTCAGTTATCAAAAGTTATTAAACTGCTTTTCAAAGTTCATTTTGATGTAGGTTGTCATTAAATTATGTTAGATACATTTCTTTCAAAGTTATATTGATTATAAAGAAAAGGAGAAAATAAGCACTTTATCACCACATTTACAACATGACATTCAGATATAACGTATTGTAAAACAGCACAATGCGTATTCTTGAGAAATGTATATTCAAAAAGCTTAGATAATAATCTGAGGAAAGGAATATAGGAGTAAGTATAGTTCTCATCACTGCTAACCCATGTACTTCTTGTTCGGTGGCATTTAACACTTAAAATTGAATATTGTTAACTCCCTTCTTCTCATGACTTCAGTACGCTGGTAGTTAAAACAATTAGTATATAAAAACTTAAAATTAAAAACTTATTTTTCTTTTATCTCTGTGCTTCTTGAGGCATTCAGTTCCTATTTTAAAGACAGTTTTTTTCAGTATTGTTTACAATTTAAAAATCCAGAATTCAATTCAATAAAGAACTGAGTACACACGTGCACACACACATACACACACACAAAAGCACACACTCAGGCATACACATAAGCACAAGCATAATCATTCACACACATGCATGCACATGCTTTCTCTTTCCCTCTTTTTCTTTCTCTTTCCACTTCTGTCCCCTCTCTTTTCCCCCTCACTCAGTGTCATATTTAGTTTTCCATATAATTAATAGACACAGGGGTAGAAAGTGCAAATTTCAATTTACAATGAGTGTGATTCTGTCTGTTTTATGGGCAGTGATGAGACTTTAGGTTTTCTTTGACGATAGAAAAAAAATGACAACAATGCAGAATGGAGAGATAGAGATAAAAGATACAGGTGATGTGTATGATATTCCCTTGATTCATTCATCCTTACATCTAATACATGTTGCAGGAAACCAGTACCACTTTTCCTGATAAAAATGCGAAGCGCTGGGGACCTTGCAAATGGCTTTGTAAGAGAACACTTTTGCAATGCTAGCAGGTAACCTGAGATCACTTCCCAGAAACCATCTGAAGGTGAAAGCAGATAACCCACTTCACAAAGTTGTTCTTTGGCTTCCACATGCATGTTACACCGCACCACCATTTATACATACAAAAACAAAGAAGTTTATATATTCCATGAAGATGAATAAGAAACATGTATGTAATAGAAGAATGTTAGAGGCTACTGAGAGTGGAGGCAGTAACCCCAGAATATGAGGTCAGGACTCTCTTTGAAGAATACCTTCTTAGAGTCCTCAGCCTTTACAAAATATCAAAGAATTACACAAGGGAATACTTGCTCTAAGGAAATGGCGATAGAGCTAGCAGCCCACAACAGGAATTTAGTCTTAAAAGATTATGTAGAAAATTGTCCTACCCACCTCATCCACCTTATTTGCTTTTAAATGCTCAAACTTAGTGAAAGATATTTTTTAGGAAAGAAAAAGGCTTTAACATTTACATCTGTTACTTCCTGAGTTCCCTTGGGAAATCTACCTCTATAATGTACCTCACAGAAAGGTACTGAAGATGACGGAAAATAATGGTTAATACCATGCAATGAATATAGTGAATATTGTCTTTCCATTCTTAATGCAGGTATTATAAGGTACAAGAAGTCTTATTTATTCCATGATATTGTAAAAACAATATGTATTTCTTTGCAATAAAGGGAGATAAGCTGGTATGCAGTCTTTGATTGTAGACAGATCAAGGTCTGAATTTGCTGTTTTATTTTTTCCCAGGAACCTTGGGAAAGTTATTTAATTTTCTTTATTAAGGATCCTAGTTTATATATTAAATTCAAAATCAAGTTCATAGTACTTGGAATACCACAGTGTATATAACTACTTATCAAAGTGTCTGATAGCTATCATGATCATCAATGCCTATAACATTACCACTATCACTTACGGATATATTGTGCCCCAGATCTAGACTCCTCCTGAGTTTTAAATCAGCATTTAACCACATCTTTTACCTGACATTCTCCAAATCAACCTATCACTCAGCACCATTCTCTTTGCATTCTCTTTCCAATAAAATAAATAACCTTTATCACACTGTTTAGACTACCTTTCCCATTTTTTTCACTAAATTTAAACATTTTTTTTGTACCTAACACACTTTACAAATGAGGGGTTGAAAATGTAAATTTTATGTTGAGTGCTTAACACTTAACAAAATACTCTATTATTATGGAAAAATCTCTATAAATAATGAATATGATTAATGCTACAGCTGAATTTATTTTCCAAACCTTAATCTTTTCCTAAGTAGATGAAGTTTTATGACAAGGCACTTCCTTAAACTTCCATAGCAATTGTTGATTGAACTACTCAACATAAACATCCTCCTGCTCATTTCTCCAACTCAGACCACTCTCATGAAACAGAGTGCTAAAAATAAAACTAGGTCTATTTGTTAGGCAAGCAATTGATCCTGCACATTAAATTGATGTGATTAAAATAAAGTTGACTAATTCCATGTTGTAGACTGTCAAAGTGTCGCTATAGTTAAAAGCTTAAGGAAATTCTTGTATGCTGTTTCTACCAGATATGGAAGGCTATTACTTACTAATTGGGCATTCAGTACAACCCAATCCTTGAGATTTACATGGGATCATTAAGCCTAATATCCACAGTGATAGTAATTCAATGAACTATTAAACTAAGTCTATCACCTCCCACAAACTTTAGGCAAACAATTTATTTTAATAGATTTTCTATTTTTATCATTTACAAAGATATATCACAGTATTCTCTGGAAATCCAGAAATCCCTAAGACAAAATCTATGCTGCCACAGGTTTCCCTTAAGTATATTACTTTTGCTATAAAATCATTTCAAATACGTCAGCTTTAAAGCTGAATTCTCTATTGTAATTTTATGGAATCTTACATGAGTTTTAAAAGAATAATTAGCCTGTTCTCTTTGTATGCCTTAATGGAAATTATCAGAAAATTTACCATGAAAGTAATGGGAAAAAAAGAGACAAATCAAACCTTGCCATGTATATTGTAGCGACATAGAGATATAGAGACATTCACATTGTCGTTTGTAGTAAATAATTAGAAATCTGAATTGCTTGAAAATAATTTATAATGCCATCACTTAAAAGTAATAAAAATGGATGATATCTGAAAGTAATATATATTATAATATATTTTTACTGTAATACGCCTGGTTGTATCTCCAACTAAAATATATTTTCTGACACTTGACATCTCTTTTAAAAACTATTTCCAGTGACTCAGTGGGGGGAGATAGTTTAAGTTCAGCATAGCATACTCAATGCAGTTGTGAATTGCTTTGAAGGCCTCCTGCTCTGCTGCACAGTAAGAACTACGCCAAAATGTGTTTGTATTAATAGAAACAATGAGTTTACTAAAACTATATATCCTCAATCTCCAAGAAAACAGTGTTCTCCAGAAGGTAGAAAAAAATAGAAAACGGAAAACAAAAAGGCAGTTGCTCACTCCTATAATTTATCATCTCCACATGAATGTGCATTTACATTTTAGATAAACATATAGATTATGTTAAAAAAATAAATAAAATAAATACAAACCATATTTATGGGAATAAAACAGTATTTTACAACTTGAAAAATTACAATTTGAAAAGATCTGATGTTTGTCTAGTATTAAAGGTATTAATTACTCTTATAGACTTAGAAATTACAGTGACTTTTTTAAGTTTAAAAGAATAACATATCAGACTATTTACCAACTTATAATACATTTACTGTTTTCTTAGAAGGCATATGAAATATTACCAGAAAAGTATAACAAGAATCATGTAAAATAATGTACATGAGTATTTTGTGAGTTTACATGGCTGCCATAGTACTCACATATTATATTGTGCATTTCTACTGCATAGAATATTACTTCCATGTGTGCCATTTATTATTAGTATGCCATTTTACTAAAAGAAAACTTTAGCATTCTTTTTTTAACCTCATACCTCAAAGTTGTTTTCAGAATCTGAAATTGTAGATATATATAGCTATGAAAATGGCATGAGGAAGAAGAAAGAGTGCAGAAGGGTAGAATGGAAATGAAGAAAGGATAGGGGAGGACAGAGAAGATGAGAGACAGAGGGAGGGAGGGAAGGAAGGGGGAAAGAGAGAAAGATAGAGGGGCAGAGAGAGAGGCACAAGGAGAGAACTGGTTAGATGGTTGGAAGGATGTATAAGTAGACATAGACATAGCCGTTTATACAGATTGGTATACATATCATATTTTGAGAATTATTCAATTTTGCTGCCTTCATTTTTATTAAATACATAATAGGATAGAAATAGTACTCAATTTATGGAAATTCTATGAGTTAACTAACCAGGGCACATTGTAATATAATAGTATTAATTATTAATTATTTTACTATACTTGAGATTTTACTATTTCACAGTCTGACATATGTAGTTTTACATCTATATTTTACACAGTCTGGTAATGAAGTTGCACATCTTTCATGTTTAAAAGCATTGATATTTTATTCACTGCAAGCTAAATAATTGTGAAAATAATATTGCATGATATGTGTCATCCCCAAGCATACAAATGAAAGAAATATAAGACATCAAACACTGCCCATGCCTTAGAGCTGGACAGTCTCTGAGACAAGCATGGATACCAGATATAATACCAATCATGGTCAGTTCGAGTTGCTATAAATCTTTCCAGGTTTTATTCTGCTCATCATAGTGATATCTACACCTCAGAAAGCTTGCTGTTAAAAAGAACTCTTTTCATCATGATGGCATCTATACCTCAGAAGGGATGTTAAGATGAACTAAAACAATCACTGAATATGAACTAAATGCCAAGAAACCCAAATAAGATAGTTTACATCACCTTTTCTGTTATAAAGATTAACAGCATCTCCTGCTCCTATTACTTTTATCATCATCATAATTATTATTTTCTTTATTATTATGATTAAAATACCTACATGTCTTGCTCTGTAGCATATTACACTGTCACTTGATTAACTGTGAACATGTCTCTCTTACTTTAAATAGCTTAAGTGATATTGTACACTTAGAGAAATTGGGAATAAATTCACAAATACTGTGACTAAACCATGTCCATAATGCTTATCTTTAATTTGTTCCCCACATATGTTGGATGATAATGCCCTTAAAGTTGACAAATTCTACAGTCACATAAGAGGCAAGCCCCTGGGCATGACTGTGAAGGAGATTCTAGAGTTGTTTAATGGAGGTAGAAAAGCCAGCTCTGGGTCCCAACATTTCATGTACAGGTATCCTAAAGTAGATAAAATAGGAAAGTAGCAGATCACCAGTATACACTTTTACATACTTCTCCTCTGCAGCTGCAATGTGACCAGCTACACCATGCTATGCTCTCCTCATTTCCCTGCTATGACTGCTATACCAACAAACTGTTAATAGTTCAGGACTTCTGTCATAAAAACAAGTAAATTAAACTCATCCTATTCTTGGTATAAAATGTTTTTAATATTTTATAATGATACATTTGAGATTTGAAGATAAACTATCCATTTTTATTTTTCATAATCCAAATAAAGTAAAAAAAAAACTGCCTCATTTTCTTACATTTCATATTTAAACTTATAGGTACACAGAATAGGACACCACACAGTGCAATAAATTTCTATGTACCTGTCATTTAAATTCCAGCAATTATGGACTCAAAGATAACTGCTTCATATACAGCCAACCAATCTCCAATTCTCTAAGAGGTAATTCAGTAGCCATACTGGTAATCCTTGAAATACCTAGCAAATGTGTTCTTATCTAGCCTAACTAATGACTGACCAATGAGTTGTTAGAAAATAGAGTTCTAGTCATTCCCAAATTATTAGAGGCCATCTCTATGAAATATTTAATATGTGGCAAAAATTATTATGTATTTGCTGAAACAATTGTATGTGTTCACATATAACTTTACTGAACATACATACTATTCTTTTGATTATATCCATAAGTAAAATTTCATTTTCCTAATTAGACAAGTTGCTCCCATTTGACATACATATGTATTTTAGAAAAGTTAAGGTCAAAAGAATTGAGTAAGAATCTGCATTTTGTGTACATATGTATTTGCATCTAGAATCTATAGGAGATTTACAACATAATATTAATATAGATGTTAATAATATAGGGCTTTAGTTTCATTCCCATGGTTTTAGGGCCCTTTTTGCCATTTGCTATCTCTGTAAACTTAAAATCTTAACTTTCTTATTTAAATAGGTTTGCCTGACTAAAGACACTTAGGATATTACTTACTATAACACAAACATCTTATCAACAAGCACACCAATAAAGACTAAGATTCCCTCCTCCTAATCACTATCAACTGTCAATAGTCCCTCAGAGAAAGGTTGGGTGAAATCTGATTTGTACAAAACAGGTGTTATTCTGATTATGCTATCAGTATTAATTTAATAAGAAATATAGGTTTAAAAATGGTGAGAATTGGGCAAATACCACTAACTATATTTTAAGTACTAATTTTATTTTCTTGTTGGTACTGTTTCATATTAGTTCACCCATTTAATAAATCTGTGACAAACTAATGTGGGGATCATTTATCCCAATGCAGGGGTTATATGGGAAGGAAATTATTTATATTTTTATATTGATAAAAGTATATTTTATACTCCTTATAGTAAAAAGATCTTTGTAAAAGATGATCTACTATTTCCTCTATACCCTGTCAGTCCAAACACACTCCTAATAAATGAGTACATGCTTATAAAATAAGTTAGAATAAATCCTTATAGACATACTAGCTGAGTATGGTTTCAAGCAGAATATTTTAAATAAATTTCATGTGTATTAGTGGAGAAAACACTCGTTTGAATGCTTCTGAAGCACTCTTTTTCAAAAGTCAATAACTTTTCTAAAAAAATGTCAAATCACGCAATTTGCTAAATATAAATCACAGCAATTTTACAACTGCTAAAATAGTTTCTGAGCATTATAACAAGAATATTTCACTTGGCTAGTGTCTTCACACAGGACACTCTGATGTAGTTATGGTAATAACATGACAAATTTTATTTTATACTAGTCAGTTAATGAAAGGAGCTTTTCATAGATCAGTGCCTAGCCCAATCATCAGAGGAACTTCCTCCAGCAGCTGATGGGAGCAGATGCATAAACCCACAGCCAAACATTAGGTGTAGAAAGAACACAAAGTGTAGATCTCTCACTGGGTCTCTCTCTTGGAGCTTGGGAAGAGGGAGAGGAAGAATTGTAGAAGCCAGAGGGATTTGGAAAACCAGAAGAATGGACCCATAGAATAGAAGCAAGGCTCACAGAGTCTGAAGCTATAATCACAGGGTCTGCTAGGTCCTCTGCATATATGTTGTGATTGTTTAGTTTGGGGTTTTTCATGGGACTCCTAACAGCCTAACAGTAAGAGAGGGAGTATGCCTAACTCCATTGTCTGCCACCTTTTCTCTTGCTGGATTGCATTGCCCAGCATGTTATGCTGTATTTAAATGATACTCCCTGGGGAGCCTGCTCTTCTCTGAAGGAAAGGGAGGAGGAACAGTGGATCTTAGAGATAGAGGAGTTGGTAGGGTAGTAAATGAAAGGAGTGAAAGGAGGGGAATCTGCGGGTCAGATGTATTGTATGAGAGAAGAATTTATTTTTAAAAGGAGCTTTTAATTTTCATCAAGAGCTACAAAATGTGCAATTAGCAAAAGACAGCTATGACTGAATAGATTTGAGGCACGCCGCCATTCATCTTTGCTAAATTGATCTGCTGAGTCTAGCAGAAATGTCTCCAATGTTTTCTTCTGATGACTCAAAACTAAAAGGATACATTCAGACAACAGTTTAGAGTCATCTACTGAGTCTCCAGTGAAAGACCTTTCTTTACCACTACAAGTTTCAATGCCTACATCAGTACCTCTTGTTTTCTACACAGGAAACTTACATTATTTAATTCTTATTACAACCATGTGGTTTATATGATACACTCAAAATAATTAATAATCAGAAAGGAACACATATTTAATGAGCAAAATAACTGACAATTTTTATTCTTGATACTTCATGTATATCATTTATAAGTCCTTATAATTACTCCTTGAAATAAGTGTTATTAATGTTTTTTCTTATATGATTTTTTGATCTGTAAAACAATATGAATGTCATGTGTACATATTTATTCACAACCTATTATATAATGAATATGTTTTAAGTGTGTGATGCAATATTGTAGGTTTGCTGTTTGTGACCAATGTTTCAATAATAAATTAAATAGAATCCACAAATTAAGAACAAAGAATTTCAACCTGGGCTTGATTTTATATTGGTTACTTACTAATGTTATGGACAATTTAAAGTACATTTCCCTTTTAGAGAAAACTTTTAACATAGATACCCTACATAGAAATTCAGAGATGTTGCTTCATGTAAAAGTGGTAACACAGGACAGACTAACAATGGTAACAGAACAAAACTATGAGAATGGGGAAAGGAAAAGTTAACTTGTTCATATCATACAAGTCTAGGATGGCAGAAGAGCTTATTCTGTATATCTCAATTGAGGGCAAAAATGCTCAAGTAATTATACCTCTATGAACAGCCATTATTGATTAAGGGTGTCATAAACATGAGGATGTAAATTCTAGTGCAAATCTAGCTATATCTTTGTTCAGATCACACAGGCTTTGGCAGTAGAAGCAACCTCCAAGAAAAAGGTGCAGCAGCTAGCATTGGGGGATGACGCTGTACCCATGAAAAACAGAAAATAACCTGCATATATTATTTGTTATTTTAGGATGTAAATAACATAAAAGGTAGCTGTGAGATGAGATGAGATGAGATGAGATGAGATGAGATGAGAGAGAGAGACAGAGACAGAGAGAGACAGAGAGAGGAAAAAAGAAATAAGTTCACAAAATCATAGCCTATGCACTGGCACCTGACAGCATACAATGATGTGGATGCAGTGAGCTTTGCTATGTCTAAATTACATTACTATGACTCTCCATCATTTTGGGGAGAGTTAGGTCTAGATGTAAATAGATGGATAAATATATACCACCTAAATGCTAATAGACTAGTACCAAGGGGAGACATATTCAACACTTCTCACTAAAACTCCATTTTGTTCAACATGTTTCAGTGAGTATTTAGTGATGATTTACCACTGTGAAGGCTTCATAGATGCCCCAATGTAGGGAGAATCGAGGGTGGGTAGGTGGGAGTGGGTGGGTGTGGGGAAGAACACCCTCATAGAAGCAGGGGGAGGGAGGATATGTTAGGGTGTTTCTGGGAGGGAGGGAAAACCAGGAAAGGGGATAGCATTTGAAATGTAAATAAAGAAAGTATCCAATAAAAATGGTACATTTACACAACGGAGTACTACTCAGCTATTAAAAACAATGAATTTATGAAATTCTTGGGCAAATGGATGTACCTGGAGGATATCATCCTTAGTGAGGTAACCCAATCACAAAAGATGTCACTAGATATGCACTCACTGATAAGTGGATATTAGCCCAGAAACTTAGAATACCCAAGATACATTATGCAAAACAGAAGAAAACCAAGAAGGAAGACCATCATGTGGATACTTCATTCCTCCTTAGAATAAGGAACAAAATACTCATGAAAGGATATAGGTACAGAGACAAAATTTAGAGCTAAGATGAAAGGATGGACTATCCAGAGACTACCCCATTCGGGAATCCATCCCATCATCAGCCACCAAACCTAGATACTAATGCTCATGCCAGCAAGATTCTGCTGAAGGGACCCTGATATTGCAGCCTCTTGTGAGGCTATGCCAGTGCCTGGCAAACACAGAAGTTCACAGATGATCACAGTCAGCTATTGGATGGAACACAGGGTCGCCAATGGAGGAGTTAGAGAAAGTACCCAAGGAGTTGTAGGGGGCTGCAACCCTGTAGGTGGAACAACAATATGAACTAACCAGTACCCCCTGAGCTTGTGTCTCTAGCTGCATATGTAGCAGAAGATGGCCTAATCGGCCATCATTGGGAATAGAGGCCCCTTGGTCTTGCAAATTTTATATGACCCAGCACAAGGGAAGGCCTGGGCCAAGTAGTGGGAGTGGGTAGGGGAGCAGGGGCGGGGGGGTATAGGGAACTTTTGGGATAGCATTTGAAATGTAAATAAAGAAAATAATAATAATTAAAAAAAAGAAAAAAAATAGTACATGGCTTTTCTCAACTGGCCCTTTTACAGATTGCATTTATGTAGGTATTGCATTAGAGAAAATGCATGAAATTATACCTTTTATACTAGGACATGCCATGAAACTTTCCTGTTATTCATATGTCAATAACCACTGACAAACAATACTCAGCTATGGATAATCTTTATTCTTCTTTAATAGTTAACATGGATAGACATTTAAAAATTTAGTCCAAATGCTTAAAACCTTTAATGATAGAGAAGATATCCATCATGTGTCAGCAAACCAAGAATTATTTTTGATGGTTTTGGTCACTGTAAGTTTATTTTTCATCTCTGTTCCATTGGGACATCACTGAATCTTCATTGTGTATATTGGTATTCCTACACTTGAAACTGTTAGAAATTATATGCAATTATTTTTTTCTAGATAAATAGTGAATTCTCCATTCATGGTGCAGGCAATAGCCACTGCTTTAAATCTTCAAAGAGGAATTTACTGAATATTCAAACCAATTACTATTTTGACAGCCATGTCTTTTGTGTGTATTTGTCTTATACACATGAATGTAAGAATGCTCTTGCAAGCACACAAAAAAGGAAACCCAGGCTGAAGTTTATTATTAAAAGTTTCACACTTAACAGATAACAAAGTAGGATAGTTTTCTGCATAGCTTATCAGTATTTCTTTTAGCATAAACACCCCATATTTATCGCACTAATGCTGTTCTTCAAATTAAAGTATATATGGCATTTGAAATCAGAAAACTGCTAGAAAGTGATTTTTCAATGATTGAATTTTGTATGTGTGCATGATGTTCATGGTGTGTATGGTGTGTGTGTGTGTGTGTGTGTGTGTGTGTGTGTGTGTGTATCTACATGTGCCACAGTACACATACATGTAGGAATCAGAGTACAATGTCCAGTTCAGGTCTTTGATTTACACCTCATGTAAGACAGTGTCTTATTGTTCACTGCTATGTGCACTAGGCAAGCTGACTAGCAGTCTTCAGAGGATTCTCAGTTCTCTGCCTTTCAGCTCACAATTGGAATTCTGGAATTATGAGCACAGCTACACTGTTCAGGCTTATATATGGTCTTTGGGGATTCAAACCTAGGTCCTCATGGTTTCAGTCTACACACTGAGCTATTTCACCAACCCAGGAATCACTTGACTTTAGAGAGAATATATACATTCATTTAAAAGTTATAACTACTATTCTTTTAAAATACTTGACTTTCAATGATGACAAGTTTTATTCCTCTTACAGATATAATTTATTTTGGATATGGTTATTGTACTAGAAAATCACTGCTTAAGAAACCTAGAGATAATATACTTAAAGGTTTAACTGCATTTTCAGGAATTTAAAGCAATAAGGCAAATATTCTTGTCTCTATATTTGCCTCTTAACTTATATTTTTATATAACATACACATAAATACCCACACATGCACAAATTTTTAAATTTTACTTCAAACAGAAGTATGTCTTGCCCTTTTACTGATAATAATAAAAAGCTTGCTATTCAACATTTGCTTTAAGATCATATTAACCACTGATATTTTAAAAGTAGAAAAATGTAAAATCAGATTCAATAGAATACATTTTTCAATATTCTGGGCAATATGCCTCTCAAATAACATCCTGATATCCAGTCTGGAGCTTATTCAAACACTAGAAAGAATCATCAAAGGTTTGAATATATTTGCCACCTTTAAAATTTTGGTAAAACATTAATATACATAAATACTTTAGATATTTTCTTTACAGCATTAGATAGGTTAGAATTACTGCTCTAGAGAATAGATAACACCAAGAACTATAAAAGAGATTTGATTCTCTCTTTCTCTCTCTCTTGCTCACACATACACACACACAGAGGTTCTCTCTCTCTCTCTCTCTCTCTCTCTCTCTCTCTCTCTCTCTCTCTCACACACACACACACACACACACACAGAGAGAGACACACACAGACAGGTAGAATTAAAATGTATCTTTCAAATTAAGTAAGTTACATTAAAAATAAAGTTACTTTTGGATTTCACTTATCATATTAATTTCTAGCTGAATACATTCTGTTAACTATGTTTTAGTTAAGAAAGTGTGTGTGTGTGTGTGTGTGTGTGTGTGAAGGAGAGAGAGAGAGAGAGAAGAAACAAACTCTAGGTGTACTATTATACATTTAAGTCTCATTATTTTATATTCCTCTTTTTGAGGTATATGAAAATAAAATACCATAAGAATTATTTTGTTAAGGAATATTTAATTAATAAAGTGGCACTTATAGAAACCCTTAATTATTTTTGAACAAGTCTTAATAGCTTCTACATATAATCAAACTCTCTACTGCAGCAAATCAAACACAACTGGACCGAGGCTTGAAGCATTACTGACACTAATAGACTAAGCTAGAAATTAAAAGAAAATAACAAACTCTCAGCTCCAATTGTGATCACACAAAATACAAATAAGGCTTCAAGATAAGGAACTTAAAACATGCAATGCTCCATGTTAGTACAATAATCTTAGTTTGTGAATGAACAGTATGAATTTTAAATTGAGTCCCCAATGATTTGATATTTGTTTTTGGAACTTTATAAGTATGAGTATCCTAAAGAATTCAGTGTTTTCCTCACAAGACCAAAGCAACAGTGCATGAAATTGAACTCAAAAAGAGCCACCATTCTGTGTGATTTCTTGGCTGACACAATTTAGATATTTATAGCTTTACGAATGGGCCACTGGAGAAGAACTTGAAGCTTTCTCTGGCCAGGAAGGATTAATGAACGTGTGCACCTGGTAATTACACCACTCCATCTTCCTGAAAGCCCTCACGCTGCCTCTGTGGCAGAAACTATAATGAAAATGCATTGAGAAATATCAATCTGCAATTCTATAATTTAAATCTAAATAATAACACTTAGTATCTTTTTCTGCCCCCACATTCCAGATGTGATGTCAATATTGACAGCATTTAAATTTAAAACATGGAAGCTGAATGTCAGCCTATTATTGAGCAGGCTTTATTTCCAAAATAAACCTCATAAGAGAAAAAAGAGACAATAAATATAACAAAAAATTACAGCGTTCAAATGTACAATAGAGAGTCTTTAACTGTTCACCTTTATTGAAACACAGCATACATTATAAATAACCTTTTCATGCATGCAGACAGGGACATTTGCAATGGTGAAACCACAACGGTAAAATTGAGAAGTGCAAAGGGTCTTCTGAGTCTAGTTACCAATTCTGTCTCTCTTCTCAACTCTTACTAAAAGTAAAGCCTCACTTAATAACATTATAATAACAAAATATAAATCATTCTATTTCCACGCTTAACTATACATGCATTGTAAAATTACTTGGTTAAAGCCTGATATATAATGTGTAAGTTGCACTGATGAAAGAAACTGTCAAAAAGCAACATACCTTAAAACTTTCACAAATCAAACTTTTGACAATAGTTATTTTTCCCATAGAGAAACTGTTACATTGAAGTTCAAACTACTATTTCTCAGTGTGGTGGCACAAATAAATTATATATATATATATATATATATATATATATATATATATATATATATATATAGTATATTTACATATACTAAAAAACTTATCTTTAAAAAAACAAGGTACTCCAAGCAAAGCAAGGTTTTATGATAAAGTTTCACGCTACTCGCATTGAATTTTAATGACTGCTTTAGTGAAGAAGAAAGAGAGAAATTTTAATGTAAGCACAGATACTAAAAGTTAATTGCTACTGTAACACACAGGCATCAGGATTTTCCTAGCAGGAGTCTCTTCAAAACATCTTTTAAGCAGAAGAGGGCACATGCTTCGGGCAGGGGGAATTGCCTGTTACTGTTAAACTCTATTGTTCCCTTATTTGAGTATAGAAGAAAAAGAGGTTGCAGGAGCGGGAAGTGGATATGAATTGCCCCCTCCAGAGGAGCCAAACAAATTGTCTGTAAGAAGAGACTTCAAAAGCTAAAAGACCAGAGAGGCTCAAAGACCTTACAGATCTGGGCTACTTGCCCTCACTGCTGTTATTTTCTTTTTTTCAATTTCCCTTACAATGATATGGTTTAACTTGAGAGAATAATGTAAGGATGCATTTTTGTTAATGCTTTGATCTACTGCTCTTTATTCTGCCTCTAACTAGCTTTTGCAATATCACTTAATCCGGACCTCAGCCTTCCAAGTACAAAAGCATCTCCTCCCACCTACTGCTCACACGCTCCTGCATCAGAATAGAAGACTAATATAGAGGCTGCCAGACCTACGGAAGAGCACTTTCCTCTCAACAGATGTCTTCCTCCGCTTTTTGGCGCACACACACTCAGACACACTTGCCTACCTTAATAAGGTGTGCAAAACCCCCTTCTGGTCCACACTGATGATTTTAGCTCAGAACAGTCAGCAATGCCTCCGCACAAAGCTTTGCCATTGCTAGTGTGAAGAGAAAGAGCTGCTGGGATGCTGAATGGCACATCAGCCAACTTTGTGTGTAGCAAAGGCTCTAAAGAAATCCTGGGCTGAAGCTCTGCTGGATCATGGATTGGACTCAATTCCACTCCACACACAGCCTGCAATATCCAATAGAGACAGTTTCTGCAGATTCTTAGTGCATACTTTCACTCTGGGAGGCTGACACATATTTTCTTTAACTGTGGCAAACTAAAGGTGTGACACTTACATGAAGATCTTATATTTGAGACAATCATGGCCAAATTCAAAACTAGAGTGCTAACGTTTAGAAAAAGTCGGAACTCGAGAACTATTTGTCCAAATATTGAATGTTGAATAATGGGATTAAATTGGAAGTTGAAAAATTTTATGAAAGATAATAAATTAAATGAATCTGCTGAAATCATATCTAGTGAATTTTTTGAAATCAATTTTTGCTATTTGCTTAATCTCTCAGTCATTTCTAATGTGACGGTCGCTCATTGTAGTGATCTGTTTCTCAATGAATGAACAGTAGATCTAGTTTACCTCATCAATACATATTTATAGTCAGCTATACTAGGGAATGCATGCTTATTAAGTTCAGGAGCTGGTCATCAAAGCCCTATACCAAACCAGCATGCTAGAATAAAAACAAACAAACTCCTATTCTTCAAGAAAAAAACGTTACTTCTATTATAACTTCTCCATAGCCCTAAATCCATAGGCACATTCTTTACCATGATACAGTGCTAAAGAAATCTCCATGCTGACAAGGCAGCTATGAGTTAATACCTGAAGCCATAAGGAAATGTTCCAGGTTGTTTTCATCATAGTTTCTTCCCACAGACATCCCCACAGTTGGAAGCAACCTCTGGCAAATGTCTGTAATAAGGCACAGGTGTGTACAAATGACAACAGCCAAAGAACACACCTAAGTCAGGAAAATGGCATCTCTGATGGATCTGGTTTTACTATATTGTTTATGAAACCATGTGCAGATTATGATATGCTTGTTTGATGGAGTATTCAAGTACACCCCCAAAAATGGGGGTGTTACTATCCTAAGTGGTGCTGAACTGTTTGTGTACCACAAATGGCTAGTCTATTCTTTATTGCTTACTATTTCATCTCCAAATGTCCTCTGAAAAAATCCTCAGAGTATATGAACACAACTCTGGGTTCTGAGTACAATTCTATATGTGTTTCAGGACAATCTATCCATACCTGAAGCCCCAGCACATGTCACTACATCTGTTACAGATACGCAATAAATATTTGACAGATAATCAGATAAATGATGAATGAAGGATGAATTCACTGGTATTTATATCTTTAAGACTGACACTATTGGCATATGATTTTTACAAGAGTTGCTCCTTGTGTTGTTTAGCTTTTCAATGAATATTTCCCCCATAAAATATCATTAACCTTTGCCTTACAGATAGATTAAATTTGATAAATCCTGGTATTAAAGGTGTCACGTTAGTGTCATCTTTGGAAGAGTAAGATACTTAGTTTGACAGATGTGAAAAATGTTTTTTCCTGAGTCACTAAATACAGATTGCATGACAGAGGAATTGATGGGGACTTTTCATTTATAATTATCAATAAAAATTTTAAATAGACAGTCTTTCTATGTTTAACAATTCATACCCAGCCCTTGACTGAACGTGGACCTGTGTTTTTTCTTGGCTAATTCTGTGATGTTCACCACAGAGGTTATCAGAGAATCTTTCGCAGAATGCAAATTAAACATCTTGAATGGAATAAAGATCAAAGCTCTTCACCTAAGCATTGTTCAGACATGCTGTTCATATATTTTTGCATTAGAAAACTTGAAAGAGGAAGATAAAATAGAATTCAAAAGTAACTGTACTTTCCAATTGGATAAAATTGTTTATTTTTGCCATATTTATATTTTTGTGTTACTCCAACTTCTCCCCCTGTTAAAGCAGTAACTGACTTGGGAAGAATGGAGGCCAGCGACTTGAGTGTCCTGGCTCAGTTATCTACATGCTGTATACAGATAAAGTACGCATGTGAATCAAAAGCATATAACAAGGTGTGATGATTTGTTTGTGCTTGGCCCAGGGAGTGGCACTATTAGGAGGTGTGATCTTGTTGGAGTAGGTGTGGCCTTGTTGGTAGAAGTGTGTCACAGTATGGGTGGGTTGCCAGATAACAGTCTTCTTTGTGCCTTCAGAAGAAGACGTAGACCTCTCAGCTCCTGCTCTATGCCTGCCTGGACACTGTCATGCTCCTGCCTTGATGATAATGGACTGAATTTCTGAACCTGTAAGCCAACCCCAATTAAATGCTGTCCTTATAAGATTTGTCTTGGTCATGTTGTCTGTTCACAGCAGTAAAACCCTAACTATGACAGAAGGAGATAAGCAATGTTGCAGTAAGATAGATTAAGGTACACTAGCCCCTTTATTGTTTATCACAAATTAATATACAACTGAAGTAAAATCAGTGCACTTGTACTTTGGAAAACTTAGTTTCATAAGTAAAACCCAAGCATCTTTATTTACTACGTAAGCCTTTTAATAACATCACTGGCAGCATTCTTATCTGAGATGGAGGATGCAATGGGTATATTTTTGAATACTATGCTGAAAATATTTGAGTAATGTTAACCAAGACTATGAGCTAGGAGTGGTGGATCACACATTTTACCAGCACTCAGGACAAGCAGACCGAGATCTCAGTGAGTCTGAGGCTACCCTTTTCTCCATATAGATTTCCAGGCTATACTGAGAGACTCTATCTCAATAAAACAATCAAACAAACAACTGGACTAAAGAGTAACAGAAAACCTGCTGATACCTAACCTGAGCTAGAACTTAAAGGGAAGCATTGAAGGAAAATAAGCATCTGGGCACACTGGCTATCATAGTTTAATCTTATTATTTTTGCTTGCTTGCTTTATTTTGGTAAAGCTAGTGAGAAACTTGGAGTTCACCAATAAAATAATAATCTATCATATCGGCTAAAGCAACCTATGTCACTGCTACACAAAATGAGATTAACTGACCAAAAGTTATTTCTATGACCCTGAACTCTTCTCTAAAAATGCACAATCTCTGACCATAGCCCAAATCAGCTGAAGAGAATGTCAGGTGATTATCTTCGAGTTCATGGTAACCCTTCAAGGATTTAAAGCAAGGAAGTGACATTATTTAACTGCATTTCAGAAAAGAAATGCCCATTAATTTCAAGGCATTGACCTAGAAGCTGTGAATTTAGTGTGGATTACATGAATATTATTTAGTATTCATTCAGCAAACACTTATGGTATGCCTGCTTTGGTTTGACTGGTCCAAAAGGTTGATTTAGAAACAATCATGCACTGGTGACTATTTTCTTAATTTAGTCAACTTCACCTGACCAGCTTGGATAATCATTGAGAATTGCCTACAATGTTCTACTCAGACTGTTGGCTCAAATCAAAAGTATTGTTTGATGCAGTTTTATAGCCATTTTATTGTGATGATTTTACTCTATGGCAACTTGACTCAGGTACAAGCTTTAGTAAACAATGTTAATCTTTACATTTTTAAAAAGTGAACACAGTGAGATATACAGCTTGACTATCTGAATATTATATTATGAATACTACACATAAATTTGTCACTTTTTTTTTTGCTAACTTAAAGAAAATTGCCCTTTGGTAACTGAAAAGAAAACAATAAATTTGAGGATTCTAAGTTTGCAGAATCTCTCTCTCTTTTTAATAAAGGTGAGTGACTTATCTGAACCTGCACAGATTTGCTGTGATGAGCTATTTAAAGGTAGCTAGTATATTTTATAAATGTTTTCTTCCTGTTTCCAATATGAAAAGATAGTAAAAAGACATGAGCTACAGGATCTCAAACAGAAGTTAGTCATTCTTGGTTTGTCTGCTTAGGTACAGTCTTCTAGGTCTGAATTATTATAAAGTAAACTAATTACTGTGTCTAACATAAAAGCAAGTCTGTGACTTACTTCTTTTGTGGTTGTGAAAATGTCATGCTTCCTACTCCTGAGTATAGTTCAGGAGTCTGTCTCCCAAACTTTAGTGGTACATCTAAATATTATTTCATTCATTCTCCCAGCTTCAAACACTTTCAAGGAGCCTGTGATGGAGGTTACTTTGAGTGAAATGAGTTAGGAGACAGACAAACTTTGCACAAGAGGGTGATGAAGATATTATGATCAGACATTTTCCTTGTATACAACTCTTTCTAGCATAGACTTGCATTATGAGTTTCCACATTAGTCAATTTAGGTGATAAAAATGCTAGTATAGTTGGAAAACTGGGACTTTGGATGCAACTAGACATTATAGCTTTTCTTATACTGTGACAAAATATATGACAAGGAACAGTTTAAAGAATAGTTCATCTTTAAAAAAAACATGCATAGTTCATCCTGGACCACCGCTTGAGGTATTATCGTCCTTCATGGTGGAGAGGCATGTCATCAGGAGCTAAAGGCCAGCTGGTCACATAACATTCACAACCAGGAAGTGGATTTGAGTATGAAACCTCCATGTCGTCTTCTGGTAGTCCACTTTCTAAAACCAGTCTCTACCTCATAACTATTCTACAATAATTCTAACAGTTTCTCTCTATATTTGGGACCAAGCACTCATACATATGAAATGATGGACATTTGACATGCTAATGATAATGCAGATAAATATTAAAATGTAGCCTTCCATAAACCTTTCAGAGGATTTATTTATAAAAATGTAATATTGCAGGTATTTGGAAGATTATGTATAAGAAAATATATATAGCTTTTGACAATTACTACCATCTCAATAAGTGTCAGACTCCAGTCACATGTGTGTTATTAAAAAACCTCTGAGACATAAAAATTTAACTATGTCATAACAGTTACTTCTGAACAGATGAGTTAACTGAATTAGAAGTACAATTATAAAGAGTATTTTAGAATGAAGACGGTGTGGATTACATTATTTAAAGCAAATGATACTCCCAGAAAAGCCTTGAAAAAACTGACATCCAAGAAAACAGTAAAGCTGGTTCTCAGAACAATTGAGCATTGGACTTAAAAATGTTATCAAACTACCCACTTGGTATATACAGATACTAAGAACAAGTGGAATGAAATAATTTGTGTACGGTCTACATAAAAGAACAACAAAACGAGAATTGAAGCCTAGAGAATTTGAAGCCTTAAAAAGGAAGAAAAGTTTACACAGAGAGACAGAGACAGAGAGACAGAGACAGAGAGACAGAGAAGGAAGGTGATGAAGGGAAATTAAGGTCCAGAAGAAGGGTTTTGGTGCCTATTGCATGTGTCCTCTCCTTAACAAGATATAGTGTCCAGAGCATAACTTCTGCCTCTCCTGTGGAAGTGCTGTAGAACCTCATTGAGCACCAAGTACAGATATATCCCAGAACACAGGAAGAGTGGTGCATCATTATGTTTAGCATATGTCAAGAACAATTAAACTCTTTTAGAGATATACCTTTCTCAGATTAAAGACATGTCACAAAACCCCGTGAAAGGCTCCCTTTGTACTATCATGCCAAATACAAACAATTTGAAACAAAAAGACACTATCCTGAAGACCATGTCTGGGCAGCCATGCACTCTAATATTACATAAGTTAAATGTCTTCATAAAGTTTACTCTCCAATGTTGACCGTTAGCCCAAAAATACTCCATGAATTCCAAACCCGCATCCAATTTCAATCTTTATGACATTTCTAGGAGCTCTTAAAATCTTTTAAACCTACCCATATTCTAAAACCAAGTATTAGTCTCTACCATCTACCCTAAGTTTTCTTTTATTTACTCTATTCTATTTCACATCTTTAGATAGGAGTTGTCCTAGTTTTCATCTTAGCTTCTACTTCCTAATTACATACTCATCTGTAGTCTTCCCCCTCTGCAAATGGGATGCTCTTTAGGAGCCCAGATAAATATATTTATTTTTCCCTCAGAAAATGAGTCTAGTTTTCCAAATCCCTTAAAGAAACAAATTACATAGAGAGTGGATTACTGATATTAGGAATTAGTAATTCCTTAATATGTACTTAATAATTTGAATGTATATTACTGAACTTTTGATCTTCCCGGGTTTCAATATATAAGACATTCATTTCTTGAAATGTTTTGGCTATCCTCTAGATCTTCTTAGCATTTTCATTTGAAATACTACATATCTGTTTATTTCATACTTTCATATTTGGGTATCATTTTTAAAATATGGTTCTGAAGTTTGACTGCATTGCCTCATGACAGTGAGGCAAGGGCTCTAGCAATGAACTAAATCCCTAGCCCCTAAGTCAACTTTTTAAATATAAAACACCTCATCTTTAATTTTAGAAAATATGCATTTCATGTTAAGTGTATGAATATTTTACTTTCTTGAATGTGGGTGCACCATGTGTGTGCCTGGTATTTGTGGAATAAGAAAAGGGCATTGAATCCTCTGAAGGCGAAAATATGGATGGCTGTAAAACACTATATACGTTCCAGGAAGTAAACCTAGGTACTCTTGAGCTGTTGAGCTGTCATTCAAGTCATATCATACTGTAGTTGCTATTGGGGTACATGTGACACAACCTGGCAAGCATTACACACTCAGCAAATACTTGATAAATGAATAAATGAGTGAACAAGTAGAACAAAAAAAATTGCAGAGAGAATAAATCACATAAATGGGTTTAATGGTAATGATAGATGTGGCTAAATTAATTAAATTCCTTGTTATTACTTAAAAGTACCTTGCAAAATGAGATTTTATTCCAAATTTCTCATGATTCCATGATAAATGAAATGCATTATTAGCAATTAATTTCATTTTTCAAGGCACAGGTGTGTTACCATTTGGTACTCTGACATAGATAAAAGAACACACACACACAAATACAAACACACAACTTCCATGGGAAGAATCAATACTAGCAGTCCCCAGATTACGATTGAATTATTTTGCAAACATTTAAGAGGCATCTGTTTAATTATCTGCTAGATTCTGTCTAAACTTTCCAGTTGGGTTCCTTTTGCCCCTACCTGTGCAGTCAGGCATACTCAGTTCCTCAAATCAAGTCTGCCCTTGAACAAAGGAATTCAGTGTGGCTACATTTCATAGATTGGTCTGCAAATCATGTTTCATTTATATATAAGCTCAAATACCATATAAATAACTGTGATCTTATGCTGCACGCTTTGAGTAAGAGGTCAAGTGTTAGATTTGAAGATATTTTCATAGTATATTTAAATCTTATGCATGGATGGCAATGTTGGCTTTAAAGTCAGGTTCATTTTGGAGTTAAACTCTAGCTCTGAGACTTGATGCCTTTCTGATTTTGGTCACATATCTTAATGACTCAAAGCTGTGTTTTCTTCAGTTATCCCTTGGAAACAGTACTTGAGATATCTTTCTAGGATTGCTTTGAGAATTAAAAGAATGAAAAGCATTCAGCACAGAACTAGACTTCCTTAGTATTAAATGTTACAGACTTTTTTTTAAAAGTTATTTTGAGTTACAATTGTTTTGTAATTTATGGTAATCTAAGAATCAAATTCAGTTCCTGGTACAATGTTAGTGCCCAATTATGTATCCAGTGAATGAATATGCAGTGTACATACTGATTTACAAATCTGAGAGTAGTTAAGTTTAGGGTCAAGTAAGAGTGTTTTTAATATTTGAGACATAAAATTTTAAATGTTTAATTTTTGTTTTCTGTTCATATCTAATCACAGGACTGCTAAAACATCTCTCCTGTCTTGACTTATGGGAAGAAAACTGAGGAATATTAAAAAAATACAATTTACCTTGATTTTTTTCCTTTTATTCAGAAGTATGAGGGCCAGTATTTTGTAGAATGTATTTAAAAAAATGGAAAATTTGGTGATAGAAGATAACCATGTACTCCTTAGTTACTAGGATTTTACCAATAGGTTGAATTATTACATGGAAAATATTTTCAGACAATGCATCCTGATCACAATTTCTCCTCCTCCAAGTTACCCCAAGCCCTTCCCAAACCCTCACCCAGGCATTTCATTCTTTCAAATGAATAAGAAAATAAAAACAGAAAAAAAAACCTAGTATTTAAAAAATAAATAAAACACACAAAAATCCATACATACAGAAAATCAGAATCCAAAATATACAATCAAAAGACAAGCAGGGTAAATTTGAAATTCATCCCTCCTCTGAATATATTATTGACCAAGTAAAGTACTTAATTGGTAGCTTGGTTTAAATTTTAATATAGAAGATTCTGAAATCTATGAAGATGACTTTTATAAAAGCAGAGGTCTGGGCATGGCAAGGCACAAATGAAATCTTAGTACTGTCATAGTTCAGGCTGGTGGATCAATTGTAAGGTCAAGGTCAAGCCTGGGATATACAAGACTCAGAGATATATAAGACTCTGCCTCAAAAATCTTTCAAGCACACAAAAGGAAATGAAAGAGAGAGAAAAACAAAAAGAGAAGGGGGAAAAACACATGGGTTTTATAACAAACTGTCATTTAATAATTAACCTAAACTTTCCAAGCTGGCTCCAAGTAGATTACTTTATTGCCTTTGATGGCTAGTGAAAATAATTGGTCCCTCTCCCTCTTTATTACCTCCTTGACTTAATAAGTTTTCACTTGATGTCTTTTCATGCATGAATATGCCAGGGACATTTATCCAGGTCTAGTAAATAATATTCAAAAATAATTAGCCCCACATAATCTCTGTAATATATGCTTCAATCCTTGCCAATTTTCCTAAAGCCATTCTTCTGCTGTTATCCCACTTTTTTCTCTTTTCTCTATTCTATTGTAAGCTGATAGATTGATCTTTTTTTGAATCCTTGGATAGACTTATTCTTTTTAGCTACCATTTATGACTTTCTTAGGTTCAAGTCTAGATAATGAACTAAGAATCTATCTTAAAATATTGGATTCTGACTAATAAATGTATATCCATTCATTATTTATATAACCAATTATAACCATTCCGAGTACTAACCATTGCACTCAAAATCACAGGATATTTATTTATTGAAGCAGTGAAGCTCATGAGTTGGCTAAGTCCCTGAAGGTGACATAGATTTGTCAAAACCAGAGACTCATTACAGTTAATGATTTTTGTGCTCTGTTTAGGAAATTACTTCTGGACAGGAACAGTTAAATGATCTATGTAGGATTATATTAAACATATTGTTTATCGCCACACGTAATTCATCTTATACATTTGTCCCTTGAGATCTCAAGAACCCAAGCTTCTTACTGTCTTTCAACAGTTTCCTAGAAAATACAAAGAAAGGTCCTACAGAATTTAAAAAGTATATTATCACCTAATTTACATCATTTAATAACTTGATTCTTTACACTTTAAGAATGTGAGTCCTGCTGTATGCATGGTCAGTAGAAGTTTTGTGACTTTTTCACTTGTCTACTTATTAAATTTCTAAGATTCAAAGATTTTTTCCTTTTATTATTAGATATTTTCTTCATTTATATTTCAAATGCTATCCCCAAAGCCCCCTACACCCTCCCCCCCCTCTGCTCCCCAACCCACTCACTCCCACTTCCTGGCCCTGGAATTCCCCTGTACTGGAGCATATGATCTTCGCAATAGCTAGGGCCTCTCCTTCCATTGATGGCCATCCTCTGCTACATATGCAACTCTATGTATCATCTTTTATTTATAACAAAGTGATCCCTGAAATGGGATGAAGAAAATAGGAGTTCTTTTCTCTTTAACTATTTAAGTGCGGTCATTTTCTCTGAACCAGTCATCATTATCTTCTGTAAGCTATTACAATTGCAATTGGGAAACATTCATGTCATGATTCATATAGCTTCAAATATTTAACTATAGTATTATGAAATGTAATCAATTTGGCTGGGCACACTCTGCTTAAATCACTCACATACAACAGCTCTATAATGATTCATAACTGTTTCTTCCTCTCTCATAAGCCATTGCTCTCCTGTAGCTCTTCATCTAGGGGAGTGACAATGTGGAATTTCCCATCTGTGCTTTGGTGTACAAACTGGCATCATTGTGTTGTTCTTGTTCAGGAAAACAAACTGTTGAGAGTTCATATGTGAAATTTTCCCAGTGGTATCCATGGGACACAAAACAGTATCTAGGGTCTCTGTCTCTATTTTTCTGCCCTGTCTTCCATGATTTTTCTCTCAACCTTAGGTTTGAAGGCTACAGTTCAACTATGTCAATTAGGGTTGGGCACACCATGCAAATATGTGGAAAATGAACTTTCTAGATTAAGCATAAATTTGTGCATATATGTGTAAAAATTAAAATCATGCACTGGGGATGGGCAGGGAGAAGTTTGAAGGGTTAGAGATGGGAATGACATAGAACCGGTGTTCCTATACCAAATTCATAAATAAAATCTACTAAAAAAGAATGGGGAGTATAATTGATAGCACAAACTCTGCATACATAAGGTGATGTTGATGACCCAAGACAATATTGACAATATGATATGATAGTGCTATTGCAGGTTTTATTATTATTATTAATAATAATAATAATAATTTAAACAACAATAAGAAATGTAGCCATCTTATGGCACTATCTATGCACATTCCCATGCTATATGTACCTTCTCTTGAATTGCCACAGAGGATAAACTTCCATACTTTACTTATCTTAACTAATTTCTATGTATAGATAAGATAGTTGCCACGATCACCTCTTACTGAATTTAGAGTGCTATAATGCCTGTTCTGGCCATTGTTTTATTAGGTTTACATTCACTTTTTCCACTGGAATTTGTATATTTGTACTTAACATTAAGATAATGGAAAAAAACAAAACCAAAAACCATCTTCTGAATTCTTAAAAATATGGGAAAATCATCAACCAAATTAATTTCAATATGTTATGATAATTTTTAAGGATTTATCTGATGATTTCTATTTTAGAAAGTACCTTTTATTTTCTAGATCTGAGATATTACAATAAGCAATATGTAGTAAAATCTTTGCTATACTACTGCCATATATGTTTCTTTTAATATAATTACTTTGTTCTTTAAAAAATTGAAATAAAAACAAGCCAAGGATGGTGGTATATATCTTTAATCCCAGAACTCATGAGAGAGTCAAGTGGATCTCTAAGTTCAAGCCCAGCCTGGTCTATAAAGCTACTCCCAGGATGTCAAAGGCTATACAGAGATCCTCTATCTTGAAAAACAAAACAAAACAAAAACAAAAAACAAACAAAAAAAGAAGACGAGAAAAATTGAGGAGGAGAAAGATGAAGAGGAATCACAGGAATTGGAGAACACCATGCTTCCTAAACCATTGTTAAAACTGTGTACATCTCTAAGCGCTTCTTATTCTGGTGACGTTCTCTATACAATCGGACTCATTGTTTATGTCTGTACCAAGTTACATTTCTCCAAATCTTAGTCTAGTTTGATTCGTATTAAAAATAGCTAAGAAAATATCAATTAGCAGCCTTATGAAGAAAGAAATCATCATTCCTCTCTCCCTTGTGTGGTACCTTCATTAAGAGTTGGAGTCTCTGTGGTTTAAATATCCTCTTAAAGAATGTTCCCTTGGCACCCATTCCCAAGTAGCAGCAGCAATCATGCATCTATCTGTGCTATAGTTTGACTGGTTTTATATTCCTCCTGTATCCCTTTCTCCTTTTGTTCCTAAGACTCTAGAGATGATACTGGACTCTTCCCATGACTATTTACTTCTGATCTACTTTCTCTTCTTTTGCATTATAAATTCTTCAAAAAGCTGGGTGGTAGTGCCACACACCTTTAATCCCAGCACTTGGGAGGCAGAAGCAAGTGGATTTCTGAGTAGGATTCCATTGGGTTCATCTACTTGAAGCACAAGGAGCATCTCAGAAGAGGTGGAAGAAATATTATAAGAATCAGAGGAGATACAGGAAAACCAGAGAACAAGGTCCACCAAATCAACTAAGCAATGCTCACATGAGCTCACAGACTGTATCAGCAAGAACAGGGCCTGCATGTGTCTGAACCAGATTCTGTATGTATATGTTATGGTTGTTAGCTTTGTGTTTTTGTGGGACTACTAACAGTGGGAATGGGTGTGTCTCTGACCCCTTTGCCCACTCTTGAGATTCTTTGCCGCCTATCAGGTTGTCCTTAAGCCTTAATGTGAGGTTTTATGTTTTGCCTTGTTTTTGGCTGTGTTTCATTATCTCTTTTTTTCCCTTTATTTACATTTCAAATGTTATCATCCCCGTTCCTGATTTCCCCTCTGAAAATCCCCTATCCCCTCTCCCCCTGCTCCCCAACTCACCCACAACCATTCCTGGTCCTGGCATTCCCCTATACTGGGGCATAGAGCCTTCACCTGACTCTCCTCCCATTGATGACCAACTAGGCCATCCTCTGTTACATACATAGCTAGAGTCACAAGTTCTACCATGTGTTTTCTTTGATTGGTGGTTTAGTTCCAAGGAGCTCTGGGGTACCGGTTAGTTCATATTGATGTTCCTACTCTTTTCTGAACTGACATAGAGGCAGAGTAGTTCTGGGAGACAGAGGAGGTAGGGGAAGCTGTGAGGAGTGGATGGATAGGAAAAATAGAAAGTTAAAATAAAAAAAAATTAAAAAGTGAATTAAATGAAAACATGATGTATAATACTTGAACCTGTAGGAATTTTTAAACACATAATATTGCACAGCTAATTTGTAATACATCTTTATATACTTTATATATTTTTATATTAACTTATAAGTATCAGTAAAATTAGGCATATCATAATTTAGCTGATACAATGAAACACAAAAACATGTAAAAATATAGGAAGAAATAATATACATTACTGTTTTTTCCCAATCTACCTATGTACAAAATATATTTTCTCTAGTGTGATGGTTTGAATATATTTGGCCTAGGGAATGGCACTACTAGGATGTGTAACCTTCTTGGAGGAAGTGTGTCACTGTGGAGGTGGACTTTAAGGCTCCTAGATTAGACTCTGCTCAATGAGGAAGGAGAGCTTCCTCCCAGCTGCCTGGAGATGATAGTCTTTTCCTGGCTTCCTTCAGAGCAAGACGTAGAACTCTCAGCTCATTTCCAGCACCATGTCTGCCTGGACATTGCCATGCTCCTGCCATGATGATAATGGACCAACTTTCTGAACCTGTGAGCCATCCCCAATTAAATATTGTCCTTATAAGAGTTGCCTTGGTCATGGTGTCTCTTCTCAGTAATGGAAACCCTAAGACACCTAGCATTAATATTTTCTCAGAAAAAAAAGTTAAAAGTATAGTCTTCATTTGGTGCTTATTAACTACAATTTTAATCTTTTAATTCTTCAGTTGTTAATTTTTAATTAACTTTGTTCTTACCTGGTTTTAGTGACAAAAATCTGAAATGATTAATTTACATACTTTTTTCAAATTGTTTCTAATATTACAATGAATTTTAATAAAATCACATTAAAATTCTGTGTCTTTTTTTATTATTTTCTTTATTTACATTTCAAATGCTATCCCGAAAGTTCCCTATACCCCTCCGCCCCTGCTCCCCTACCCACCCACTCCCACTACTTGGCCCAGGCCTTCCCTTGTGCTGGGTCATATAAANTTTGCAAGACNAAGGGGCCTCTNTTNCCANTGATGGCNNATTAGNCCATCTTCTGCTACATATGCAGCTAGAGACACAAGCTCAGGGGNTACTGGTTAGTTCATATTGTTGTTCCACCTANAGGGTTGCAGCCCCCTTCAGTTCCTTGGGTACTTTCTTTAGCTCCTCCATTGGGGACCCTGTATTCCATCCAATAGCTGGCTGTGACTGTGTCACTTTTTAATGATAGAAAAGCTAGATCTAATGAAATAGAAAGTAAATTTGTAAAAATACATCTAATAGGTAAAATGATGATTTTCATAATAAGCAAGTGATGTTATTTTACATTAACATATATACACATATGTATATATTTGTATTATGTAAAACATGATAGTGATCTTAAGTATATATATATATAAATATATACTTAATATCTAAATATATATTTATATATGTACTTAAAATGACTATCATGTTTAATGTGGTAGTTCATAGTAATTCTTGCTCACACATAATATACAACAATCATTTTCATCAATCCTAATAATGTGACACTTTAATTTGGTTCCTCAAGTTATGGTGAACATCCCTACCATAAAATTATTTTCCTTGCCACTTAACAACTGTAATTTTGCTACTGTTGGGAGTCAATATAAAATATGATGTGCGGGATATCTGATATGCAATCCCCAAGGGATTCGTGACCCAAAGTTCATGATGATTTACTATAACTTAAGACAAAAGCCTCTAGTCATGCCTCTGAGAGATTATTGAAGTTAGATTCATTGGGGTCGAAAGATCTACATTAACTGTAGGTAGCACCATTCAATGGGTTGGGGTCTTGAACTGAAGGAAAAGGAGAAATTTAGCTGAGGTCTAGAATTAATTGTTGTACTGCTGCAATAAGATCAATGGTCTTAGCTGGGCAAATGCCTTATAATCCCAGCACTTGAGAGGCAGCAGCAGCAGATGGAGATCTTTGAGTTGTTAGAGGCAGCATGGTCTGCAGAGCTAGTTCAAGGACAACCAAAGGCTATTCAGGCTACATACAGAGACCCAGATGTCCTTCAACAGAGAAATGAATACAGAAAATGTGGTACATTTACACAATGCAATACTACTCAGCTATTAAAAACAATGAATTCATGAAATTCTTAGGCAAATGGATGGAATTAGAAAATATCATCCTGAGTGAGGTAATCCAGTCAACAAAAGAACACACGTGGTATGCACTCACTGATAAGTGGATATTAGCCCAAGAGCTTGCAATACCCAAGATACAATTCACAGACCACATGAAACTCAAGAAGAAGAAAGACCAAAGTGTGGGTGCTTCAGTTCTTCTTAGAAGGGGGAACAAAATATTCACAGGAGGAAATGCCCAGACAGAGTATGGAGCAGAGACTTGAGGAAGGGCCATCCAGATACTGCCCCCACTTGGGGATCGGTCCCATTTACAGACACCAAACCCAGACACTGTGGCTAATACCAGGGGTAATTGATGAAGGGAGCCTGATGTGACTGTCTCTTGGGAGGCTCTGTCAGAGCCTGACAAATACAGAGGGGGATGCTTGCAGCCAGCCATTGACTGAGCATGGGTTCTCCAATAGAGGATTTGGAGAAAGGACTGGGGGAGCCTCAGCCCCATGGAAAAGCAGCAAAGTCAGATGGCCAGATAGCCCGGAGCTCCCAGGGACTGGGCTACTGACCAAGGAGTGCACGTGTAGTGCATATGTAGCAGGGGATGGCCTTGGTGGGCATAGGTGGGAAGAGAGCCCCTTGGTCCTGTGGAGGCTCAATGCTAAAGTACAGGGGAATGCCAGGAGGTAAGAGGGAGTGTGTGGGTGTGGGAGCACCCTCTTGGAGGCAGGCAGACGGGAGATGGGGTGGGGGATTTGGGGGGAGGCCAGGAAGGGGGATAACATTTGAGTTGTAAATAGATAAAATATTCAATCATGGAGAAAAAAAAAAAGAAACCCTGTCTCAAAACAATAACAGCAGCCACAGCAACAACAATAGTAATAATGATAATGGTAGCCTCAAGATTATGCTCCCATGATGTCTCCTCAATGACAGAACTTATTCTCAGACTCTGAGCCACAGTAAACCTTTCCTTCCTTATGTTGACTGTGTCAGGCATTTTGTCTCAGCACAAAGTTAACTAACACATTTAATACTTCATCTTTTATCATTCATATGTCTGGTAAAGCTTTGCTACATTTAAAGTATAATGTTCATGTAATTGAGGTGTAATGCACATTTATCAAAGGATAACATCTTGAAACTATTTCTCTACTAAATACAAAATACCTCATTAAAAAATCAAATTCCCTTTAATGCAAACAAATATTTCCTGAAATAGAAAAGAATATAATAAATTCAATAATTAAGAAACTCATATAAACAAGTACATATGCTATTAGTAATATAAAGAATGAAAGTGAAAGTATAAAAAGATTTCCAGTAGTTTCTGCCTTAACATGAGAAATTGCCTAGTATGTGTCTGATTGTCAATCTTAGGATATCTATGATGTAAGAAATAAGACAAAGCTCATTTGAGCTGCAATTTGGATAGATTCTTCATGGACTTTGTTCATTCTAAACTTAATAATTTTTAACCATGAGGCATTTTTAAATAATAAGATATCACTTTTCATAAAGATGAGAAAACAGAAAAGGAAAATAAATTATGGGTAACATGAAAGTTCTCATTTAAATTTTATAAAGCATTTTCTTTTAAGTATTTATCATTAATGTCATTTATAAATGAAATTTATATAGGGAAATATAATGGATATTACATTTTGTTAGCCACATTGGTTTCCAAAATCTGGCACAAAAATCTCATTTAGGCACACTCTTTTCGCTAGCTACTGAAACTTGATTATTTTTCAAACCCAAGTTAATCACTAGCCCTATGAAAGATTTCTGTGTGTGTGTGAGAGAGAGGGGAGGGAGGGAGGGAGGGAGGGAGGGAGAGAGAGAGAGAGAGAGAGAGAGAGATGTTCCAGGGAAAAACACAAGGAAGAGAGAAAAAAGATCTTGGCCAGAAGAAGGGAGTAGGAAGGTCAATTATTGGAGTTTAAAATTAATCATACTTCTGCTTTGTCTCTTTTAGTGAGAGAAGGGGAGAGGGTGAGAGAAAAGAAATATATCTCACATCTATTTAGTGTTATATTTTCTCTTTAGATGGTTCCCCAAACAGTAAATTCTCACAGAATATTTCATAGTTCTAAATCAGAGATCTACAAACTATAGCCCACAAAGCTGAGAGAACCCCATATATTTTAATCAAATTGTGCTTATTTACAGCCTCACATATCCTTTTATGTATTGTCTGTGACCGCTTCTTTACTCTTACACAAGAGCTGAGTATCTATAATGCTGCACTCCACAGTTTCTAAAGTACTTGCTACATGTGTGTGAGAGTATGTGTTTGGGGGGGGGGGGTTGGAGGGTAGATAGATGCTCAGTCAATAGAGGTATTGCCTGAAAGCAGGACCTGAATTTGATCCACAAAATTCAATTAAAAATTTTGGGTGTAATTCAAATAACAACAAAATATTGGATATGAAGCCATATGATTATAATCACAGTGTGAGAATTACAAAGATATTTAGAAGGGCCTAATTGAGGAGGTCCAGGCTAAAGAGTCACCACATTTCAAAGGAGAACATGTCACTTTTGAATAAGATATTAGAGGCCATTCTCTGAATTCTATATATGCTCATATAAAAATGAAAATATTTACTATCTGGCTCATTTCACAATGTTGGAAGTAATTGTGATTGTTGATGGTATGATAAATAAGTGATAAAATAAACTTACATAAAAAATAAAGTAAATTTATTTCTATAATTTTTTCCTGGAAAGAGTTTAATTTACAATTTCAGGGAACAACTGAAGTAGAAGTGTACTTTGTAGCATAAATTACATGAGGTCTGATATGCTTACAGGAAATATACAAGCTTTGAAAACTAGAAACTTGGTACTTTTAAGGGAAATGTGTGGACAGTTTCCTTTTACAATTTGAATCTAATTATTTTCTACTTTGTAGTCCCTCATGTATGAGCTAAGAAAGATTACATAAAAATGTAACATTAGCATATTTGGCATAATATTTGACAAATAGAAACATATTTGGTCCTGAGAAAGCCATGATGCAAACAGGTAAGGAAGTGAAATAACCAAATACACTTAAACTCATATTCACTAATATGGATATATGCTTAGTCCTATCATGTCAAATAAGTATGCTTTTGTAGATCTTGTGCAATTTTCTATCTTTTAAATATTCAATTAAATGTTACTTTTAGATGCTAGAGAATTTAAAGTGTCTTTGACCATAAGCACAACCCTTACATTAATCCATAAAATTAATCAGCTGACACTGCCTCACAATCCTGTTGAACAACTTTAGTATGTAAAGACATTTCTTTTTTTCAATGTTCTTTTTTTATTATTATTAGATATTTTCTTTATTTACATTTCAAATGCTATCCCTAAAGTTCCCTATACCCTTCCCCCACCCATGCTCCCTTACCCACCCACTCCCACTTCTTGGCCTTGGCATTCCCCAGTGCTGGGTCGTAAAAAGTTTGCAAGACCAAGGGGCCTCTCTTCCCAGTGATGGCCGATTAGGCCATCTTCTGCTACATATGGAGCTAGAGACACGAGCTCACAGGGTACTACCAATCCTAAATCAGATAGAGGACTAATATCCAATATATACAAAGAGTTCAGGAAGCTGGACTCCAGAAATTCAAATAACCCCATTAAAAATGGGGTACAGAGCTAAACAAAGAATTCTCAACTGAGGAATACTGAATGGCTGA
>NC_034613.1:71806377-71830136 GCF_900095145.1 Mus pahari | reverse complement strand
TATATATATATATATATATATATATATATATATATATATATATATATACTCTGATAATAAAGCATAAACCTCTTAAAAGAATCTTTCTTGTCTTCTACAAATGATAGCAATTGAAAACAACAATATCAGTCTCAATTGCTTTATTCATTTTTTGAAAGTGAGCATTGTGCTACAAATTAACTCCACAACTGTACTCTTCCCTACATCCCATGACACTATTCCATACATGTCCATGACATATAGATTTATTCAATAATGGGCATGCATTTTATGTGTTCAGCAGAAACATGAGCAAGGAATACAGCTAACTAATAAGGTAACAGTCGTTACCTTGGACTGACTTCATTGGAGAAATGGAGCCCCTTTGGATATGAGCAGCATAGCTGAATCATATGGTTTATCTATTTTCAGGTTTGTAGAGGACCTACACGCTGATTTACATAGAGATGGAAGTGTTTGCATTCTCACTGGCAGTGAATAAGCATTCCACTTTTGTTCTCTTTGTTTTGGCCCCTGGCAAAACTTTCTCCATTATATACTTTCTCTCCTGCTCCCCTTTAGTATTTTCATTTTACTCCTGCAAATTTATCTCACATTCTTAATGTACAAGCAAATGCAACGATTGAGTTATAATGGAAGCTTCTCTTTAACAAACAACTATTTTATAAATATTTTCCATGCACATTGTGTATTTGCACCTTTAACTATATACTTCAAAACTTCTGATATTCTCAAACTGTACTTAATTTTACAGTGTTATCTATATTTTTATTAAACTTCCAGGAAAGAGCCTGATATAAGTAGATTCTGAAGGTTTTTATAAGACTTTACATGAAAAATCATAGCTTTAGGAATAATACATAAATATATAAAATCAGATAAATTTTTCAAATTTATACATTATATGAACAGAATTTACAATATAATAAGCATCTAATTCAATTACTGAATATGCAAAGAGTAAATAAGCCAACAAGTGAGGGAAAATTAAATAATTATTTCACATTAATTTTGTTGTAAGATTATACTATTTGACAAAACATAGCCATATCTCCATATCTATACTTAAAATAGGTAGCTTCAATCTTCAATGTCTAATTTAGAGAAGCAAGAGAATTAACAGTTGTCTAAATCTATTCTTGTCTAAATATTTTTATCTCTTTGAATCTTCACAAGGATTCTGGATAAGACAATCTTTTGGCAGAACAGACAGACAATAGTCTTTGAACAATATGCCCAAAAGATGAAGCTAGAATTAACATCTAAGTTAGTCTAGTTCCAAAGAGACTGTTTCTTTTAATAACACCATCTCCAAGATTTTTGTTTTTCATTTGTAGCATGGAATCTGTCAAATTATCCAAGATGTTTTCAGTGGCCTGGCCTTTCATTGAATATAAGTGTAGTTTAATCAGAACCCATTTCTGTGAGGTTCTTTTAAGAAAATAAACTGACAAAGTTTAATTTTCCTAGGTATAAATTATGGTTAAAGTTTAGCTTGTTTAAAGGAAAGTCTTTATTTTGATATATCCTTTAAAACAAATAATACCTGTAGGAAAATCTTCAAAATTATAACTGTGTTTTTCAAATAATCATATTTGGTTAGTACTGTTCTCTATTCTAATACTGTATATCCATATACATAGACACATACCTGAGAGAGACAGATAGAGACAACCCACACAACATAGCCTCAAACATCATACAATAATAATAAATATAAATCACAAAGTTATGCCACAAAACGCATACCACTGAAGAATCAGCAAATTGTTAGTAATGTTGTATTACACACTTAATTTTATATTTTATACAGGAGAATGCATCTTTCATCTTGACACTCAGAAGTGCAGGAGGGTTTTATCTTAGAGATATAAAAATATGTAATGAGAATACATTGGTCATGAAAATACATTGTGATAAATTAAATTAGCAGAAATTATTAACAGAAGTTTTACTTGTGAGTGGCAAAACTGTTCTATGTACAAGTTGTAACATTTTTCACAATTAGTGATTTACCCAGGACTTTGATCTAAGGAATTTCCTAAGTATGTATATAACTGATAATTCAGATTTCACATGTAAAAGCTGTTTGAAGCAACGAACTTTTTTGCACCAAAATCTATTATGTTTAGGTAAACAGATTGAGATGAAAACCAGAGCAATTATTTAAATTACCAATAGATAAAATAAATGAAATAACCAGAAAAAGAAAATTCATCCTTGATATATTTTAAATTAAAATTTAGAATCTAGCTCGATGGTGATAGCACAAGTGTATTCCTATTGTCCTCGTACTCAGGATGAGGCTGAATAACTGCATAGCTAGTGTAAGTCAACCTGAGCTACATAGTGAGCTAATGTGTCAAAAAATTCCTTGACCTACCACATGAATTTTGTTTTATCTGTATTATCATGTCACACATACAAAATGTTTTTTTCTGTTTCCATTTTCTAGATGTTTATTTCCAAGTTCATTAATTCTTTTTCTTAACTCTTTTAGGAAATTTAAGTACCGTGTGTGCGTGTGTGTGTGTGTGTGTGTGTGTGTGTGGATGAGAGAGAGAGAGAAAAAAAACAGGGAGAAACAGAGAGAGAGAAACAGAGTTCACTTTTCACTTTATGCAATGTGAAATATCTAATTTTAGCTTGTAATCAGTCCTTATATGATAGGTAAAGAACATCGGTCATTGATGCAGAAAATCATAATCAGCCAAGATACTATCTCTAATCCACTTAAATTTGTTTACTTAAATGCAAGAAATGCCATTATGATAAAAACCAACACTTTTGGTGGTATTGTTTTCTATTTCATTTGTTCAAATTGTTATAAATTTTTGTTTGCAATGATGGAAGTTAGTTACATATCTATAGCGTGATACATATTCATTTTAGAGATTATGGTCCCTCCATCAAGTCAGTATACTTAGAGGATTCATTAAATGAGTATAAAAAAATCAGTACTGGCATGTCTATCTGGAATTTTTACTTCTGAAGTCAGTAGAACAACTGGAAACAGACTGTTTATAAATGCTCAGTGGGGGCAACATCTGAGGGAAGGGAGAGCAGGGAGCTGCATAAAGCGATTGAAAGCACACAGTAACTGCGTTATTAGGGAACATACCAATGGTTATGCTTTCTCACACTGATTCTTGTTTGTTCTCTAATGTCTATGTATCTGTAGAGAATTCAATATTAGCATGAAATTTCTCTTCTAAAATAAAACTTTCCTTAAAACCAGAAACTTCAAGGTTCAATATGAACAGACCTAAAGGATAACGGACTATTGAGGAAAAAAATAATTTGATGCTTTTTTTGAAGAACTATGTATCAAATCAATATTTTAGACACTTTGAAGATGGCCCCCTTGCTTTTCAACCTTCACACTTTGGAGGCAGGGGATATATATGTTTATATTCTCTCAGTTTCAAAAATAAATCGTTTCCAATTTGGCATCTCTTTTATAGAATCACCAACTGCAAATGTCAATTTTTATAATTGACCAGGACTACAGCAGTGGGAAAATCGAGGGGACAAGAGTACTGATGTCATTTGGGGTCATTTTGTGTGATTGTATTACAGGATGAAATGGCATCTTTGGTACTTTATTTCTTAAAGCCATTCACTTCTACCCCCATCAGCTCTCCCTCAGGAAGTTTGAGCCAGAAGTGATCTAGCAGTGGGAATAAAAAAATGAAAAGAGACAAACTTTCTTTGTGAAAAGATTTACACATTTTTAAAGGGCTACATATGTCTGTTAAAATTATTCCAGAACACAGTTCTCTGAAGGGTAGTAACTGCATCCAAGTTAGTTTCTGCTGTGAAAATACCAATATGAAGCTCATGGGGAAATTTAATGGCATATGCTGCCAATGAATTAAGAGTCACTCTAGTGCAAAGATTCTAAGAAACAAAGACAAGTGCCCATTTCTAAGAGACAATATAAAACTTTGTGTGTGTGTTTTGTGTGTGTGTATGTTGTATCTATGGATGTGTTAGTATGTGTGTATGTACATGATCCTGATTTTTGGTATCATATTCAGTTGCTCTTGGCTTTATTTATTTATTCATTTATTTATTTAGATCTAGGATATCTTACTTAATGTGGAACACATTAATTCAGCTACAGTAGCTATCCATCAAGCTCCAGATATCTCAATCTCTCTGTCTCCCCAGCAATGTAACTAAAGATTGGGGTCACATCACTGTTATTTATATGGAATCTGGGGATCAGATCCATGTACTAGTGTTTGTTTAGCAAGTACCTTATCAAAGGATCCATTTTCCCAGTTCTAGTTTAAAATTTTTAACCTGCAAAATAATGTTTACAGTAATTCCAGAGCCAGCTGTTCTGTCTTGCTTCCAGTCACAAACATAAATTCCTTGGGGAAATGAGGTGACATAAATTGAATTCATAAAAGTGTTATCCAAATCTGTTTGTCACCAAATGTAAACAAATTTCAATGATGTACTATAGGATTTTTCAGTGTTGCAAATATAGTTGGATAACTGCAAAACAGTGAAGTTGAGATACTTGAGCTGAGACAAACTTGATAAACAAGGAAGGAAGGAGCAAATTGCTTAGCAGTGATTCACAGTGTTCCTCATGCTGGGACTCTTTAATACACTTCCTCATGGTGGTGAGGAACTGTAAAATTATATTTGTTGCTGCTTCATAACTGTAATTTTGATACTGCTATAAATTTGACTGTAAATATCTGTTATTCAAGGGTCTTAGCTGACTCCTGTGAAAGATCAGTTGACTCCAAAGGAGTCGTGAACCACAGGTTGAGAACTAAATGCTGATATGACAGAGCTGCATTGCAGTGATTGCTGTATCAATGAGGAAAGACACAAGACTACCCAAAGCCAGGTAGCGCAAATATGGCTGACTGTGCTAAGTACTAATTGTTCTTTGCTTCATTATGATGGTCCCAAAATCATGACTCTTTCACAAGTGTGTACTCTTACCATGGAACTGTTGTCACCACTTAACACACCACAAGTCCCATATATGGATAGAAAAGGGTAATAACTCTGTTGGGCACAGTCATAGTCTGTGTATTAAATAAATATGTATATTTAGTACTAATGATGAATGGTGTTTAATCTACTTATAATCTGTTAGTCACTCTTCCTTGGTGAAATCCCTTTCTTATTATTTTATCCCTAGGTTGTTAGTTTTCAAAATGTGGTCATGTATTTTCTAAATACTTTATTTCTGTTACTTTAACTTTGTTTGTAGTTGCATTTTGTATATATAAACACTAACAAACATTTGAGTCACAGTGTCCTTTTTATGTTTTAGTTTTCATCTCTTTGTAAAACGTATCTTCCATCACAAGCTCAATGATCTAAATACAAATTATTATTTTTATTAATTTATACTTATCTGTTGGCTGTCTAAGTGACATGTAAGTGTATAGTATATGGCATAGGTAAATATCCAGTTGTAAGATGCCATTTCTTAAGCCAAAGCAACCAAACGTTATAAAATATGAAGTACATACTCTATTGCATTTTGACATCTTATTTTATTTTTTGTGAACTTAAAATCATACTACTTCTTAAGAATATTTGTATTAAACTGCTTTTAAAACCATCAAAAGCTATTTGATTGAAACTGCACTAAATTTAAATGTCAATTTGGCAAGTATTTCAATTTTAATGGAACAAGTGTCAAATTCCAAGTGTCAAATTCCAGTGCTAAA
This sequence comes from Mus pahari, assembly GCF_900095145.1. Classification (NCBI taxonomy): domain Eukaryota; kingdom Metazoa; phylum Chordata; class Mammalia; order Rodentia; family Muridae; genus Mus; species Mus pahari. The sequence goes on along the minus strand of NC_034613.1, from coordinate 71,824,428 downwards.
GGAATGTAGGCCTGTACTTCTTGACCTTTTGTCTTATGTGTGTGTGTGTGTGGGGGGGGAATATCCAAAGTGTACTCAGTGCTCAGTGGATTCACCTGATAAGAATATGGCTAGGATTTCTATCCAAACTTCCACACATGAGTTCAAGCTGCTAACTAAAAGTTTTCCATTTATTGGTCTCTAGCAATTATTGTAATAATAACTAGTCACATTTTTATTTAAAGTTAACCATAACACACAAACTTATAGCACATTCTAGCTTCCTTACATGTCATATTCTCTGAATGTTTTGACCATGCTCATTATTTTCTTCCAGGTATGATTTTTTTCTTAAGGGATATTTGACAATGTGTGATATAATTGTATTGTTCTAAGAGGGAAATTTATTGGCATGTAATATATATCATTTAGGAGTATTATCAACAACCCAAGGTGCATAGACATTGCAATAGACCACTTAGATATGCAATGTCAGAGTCCCATACAAAACTCATGTGGGCAGTTATTGTGAGAATTACTTCGTCCTTTTCTTCTTGCTTTTTTCACTGGATAAAAAATGCATTCCATTTGATTTTTGCAATTCTATGTATCCTTGATAACTTCCACACCTAGTGAAACATCACACCATAGGTCATGCATATCAAATGAATGAGAGTCTGATACTGAATATGAGAGACTATTAAGTATTGATAAGCATTTAGGAAGCATTGATGTCATTTCTTAACTAGCCTTATCTAAAATAATTGAAATATATTTCACCTAATTATTTTACAGTTATGCTTCAAATGCATAGTCACAAACTAGCTAAGTGATATTTTCTGGCATTAAAATAATTTATGCATATGTCCTAAGGTATCTATGACAAGAATCAGAAAATGGTTTAGAAGACAATGCTGCTTAAATATTTGCTTGTTTAGATTTGTACTGAAATCATTTTTTTTGTTTACTCAAGTTATTTATTTGTTCATTTGAATGTCTTCAAAGTAATGGGATTCACAATGACACTTTCATACATACTTAGCTTTGGGGGGGGGGGACTATCATTTCCTATTCCTCTCTCCTAACTTTTGTCCCCCATTCTTGTGCTATTCCATTCATAGCAGATCCTTTTCTCCCTTAATGTAACTTGTATTATTGTATCCTCTCCAACTCTGAAGTATTAAAAATGTACAAAACTCTCCAATATTTTATAGCTAGTAGGGCCAACTGTGGGAAAATCCCAGAAACACAGCTTCCCATATGCTTGTCTTACTCCCTTTAAAATGTGATTATTCCTTCATATTAATAGCTTGTTTCTTTCACTTTAGGACTTCCTTGCCTCGCATTTAAAGAAGAGTCCTGAATAAAGGCTTTGATAATTCTATAGGGCCTTGAAGTTTGCTCCTTCTAGTCAGTAACATAATCATAAATCTACTTTAATATCTCCTGGTCCTTACTTCTAAGAATCTTGACAATATTCAGAGTCCTTAAGTGATACAAATTATACAATTATCACAGTCACAAATCTCTTCTAGAGAAGCATCTGTTACACAACCCTGATTGAGTCCTCTGGAGCTACAACTCAGAGAATCGAGATTTGTGTATCTCTTGAGATATTTAGAATGAAATTTTGTTCTTCTTTAAAAATCTGGCAAATGTTTGAGGATAGCTACCATATCTCATATTTCTCATGTTAAATTTACCCAAACCCTTTACTCATTCTGTAGTACCACTTCAAGGACTCTTAATCTATGAACAACTTTTAACATTTCTGTTATGGAACAACATTTTTAATGATATTTTATTATTTATTCATTTCTCCTATGTATTCAGATGAAGAACAGGGGAATACTAAGTGAGAATGAGAGAATACAGTTCACTGTATTATTTATTCTAACATGTACTGACAAAGTACAATGATAGTTTTACAGAGCATAATTATTGGAGTAGCCAGATTCATTTCCTCTTCACCACATAGAATACACTAAGAAATAAAATACTGATTCTTAGAAGTGAGTTAATATAGCCAGTATATGACACATGTCCATAATCTCAATAATTAGGAAGCAGAAAAGGCAAGGTCAGAGTAAATGTGGGGACACTCTGGTCTGCATGGTGAAAGTCTATTTCACACATACACAAAATTTGAAAATGTAAGTATCAAGACCTTACCATAAAGAAACTTTAAAATTATCCCATATACAAACCACAAAAACACATAATGACCATAATGGTATTTCCCTTTACATACAAAATGCTGTCAGTTTTGGCATTTAATTCCAAGGCAGTCAGAAGCATGCTTTAAGGTTTCTGGACTACAAAGAATAACTTTTAAAAGAGTAACAACACAAAAATCGGGAACTAAATTCACTGATATATTCATAAAGCAGATGAAACAAGTAAGATGACAGGTACAATCTCCTACTCAATTACTCTATGACATAATTATTATCTCAGGATGCAAGACAAACAGTCCATGGGGGTCATGGTCTTATTTCTGCAACCTTCTGATAAGATGCTACTTCCCATACTATAGGGCACAAATTGCTGTGAAAACTCAGAAATGGATAAAACACACATCTAGTTTAAAGGAGAAGTTCAATGTTAAAACTGTTAATATAAAAAGTAAAATGGGGGGCTGGTGAGATGGCTCAGTGGGTAAGAGCACCTGATGCACTTCATGAAGGTCCTGAGTTCAAATCCCAGCAACCACATGGTGGCTCACAACCATCTGTAAGGAGATCTGACTCCCTCTTCTGGACCGTCTGAAGACAGCTACAGTGTACTTACATATAATAAATAAATAAATCTTAAAAAAAAAAAAAAAAAGGTAAAATGGGGCCAGCAAGATTATGCTAAAGGGACCCTGATATTGCGGCCTCTTGTGAGGCTATGCCAGTGCCTGGCAAACACCGAAGTGGAGTCTCACAGCCAGCTATTGGATGGAACACAGGGTCCCCAATGGAGGAGCTAGAGAAAGTACCCAAGGAACTGAAGAGGGCTGCAACCCTGTAGGTGGAACAACAATATGAACTAACCAGTACCCCCTGAGNTNGTGTCNCTAGCTGCATATGNAGCAGAAGATGGCCTAATNGGCCATCACTGGGAANAGAGGCCCCTTGGTCTTGCAAACTTTATATGACCCAGCACANGGGAAGGCCTGGGCCAAGTAGTGGGAGTGGGTGGGTAGGGGAGCAGGGGCGGGGGGGGGATATAGGGAAATTTCGGGATAGCATTTGAAATGTAAATAAAGAAAATAATAATAATAATAATAATAATAATAATAATAATAATAATAAAAGTAAAATGGGGGATGAAGAGATGGCTGCACTGGATAAATTACTAAACATTTAAGAGCACTGACTGCTTGCTCTTCCATAGGTCCTGAGTTCAATTCACAGCAACCATGTGGTGGCTCACAACCATCTGTAATGGGATCTGATGCTCTCTTCTGGTGTGTCTGAAGACAGCTACAGTGTACTCATATTAATAAAATAAATAAATCTTAAAAGCAAAGTGAAACATGGAAACCTACTTACATCTTGCAGTCTTAGCCAAATAGCTATAGGACAAGAGAATGGGCACAGACATCCAAATCAAGAAGTTTCTTTTGAGTATAAGGAATTGCTCAGGCTAGCAGTTTGAGTAAATACTATTTACATGTAAGAACTATCACCCTCATCTCTACTGACACTTAGGAACATAATTTGAGATTTCCTTGAAAAATACAAATGGTTTAGAAATATATAATACAATGTTTACATTTTTCCTTTTAATTGTGTTGTCAAATGACCTTTGTACTCTGAATGTCTGTTAACTCTCATGGCTCTTTTGAAATGTTTAGTAGTACATGTAGAAAGTAATGGAATATATTCTTATCTATTAATAAACTACTATGATACATTCTCCAAGTTGTCTTAGGACTGGAGCTAGACTTAAAATATTGCTGTAACTCCACAGTTTAAAGTTGTTGTTACCATTAAATTTTCTCCAGTGAAAACACACACACACACACACACACACACACACACACATCAATACACTAAATTTAAAAAAAATCAAACATACCCAACTCCACTACCATAATCTGATAATTTTTATTATATATGCTTTCATAGATCCATGTCAATTCTAACATATTCCTTATACTTTGTGCATTAATTTAAACTAAAAGCTTAATAGCCTGATCTCTGCCTGTGCACTAATGGTGCTTTTTGTGTGTCACCTTGGTTGTTCTCTTTCAAACATGACTAAATAAATCTTGAGTGTCAGAAAGCAAATAAAGATGCACTTTTTGTTTTCATATAGCACACTTCAAAATGAAAAGATGGAAAGAGACAGCATGTTTTCAAGAGTAACTACTTTATAGTGATCTAATAGACCAAGCAGTCCCTTTGACTTATTCCACCTTGATGTCTCTTCTACTCTAGGATGGAGGTGATAAACTTGTCATCTCTAGATAGAATTTAGGAGGGTATTCAGATACCAGGTGTTATATTTTTATATAGTAAATTATAATAGAACTGTAATAGTGCTTTCTTTGCCAGTTATCATTTCTACTTTACACTCATTGAAATCTAGCCATATTCTCACTTCAGTGACCACTAGCCCTTAAGATAGTATATATTATTTCTAGATTACTGATATGGCTATTGGTAGGATTCGATTTGAAGATAATAGTAGCAACAACAGCATGAGGAAAGCCTGATAGCCTGATCCAGTCCCAGAACAGAGGTGAACCAGACCTAAAATGGCAGTAAGGCAAAGGAAATGAAGGTTAATCTAAATTAAATTTTGGAGATAGATGTTAAAATGCATTTCTTGGAGCAGGGCGGAAGGGTATAGGAGGCTTTGGGGATAGCATTTGAAATGTAAATGAAGAAAATATCTAATAAAAAAGAAAAAAATAAAATGCATTTATTGCTTATAGATTAGATATGAAGGTTGAAAGCAATAGAGTTATGTGGACTTTGACTGCTGACTTGTGTAATAAATATGGAAGTGTACTGTTTTTAATAGTTCATGTGAATAAAACAGCGACTGGATGGAGCCTAGAAGAAGAAGCAAGGATGTTGAACTCATTAAGTTACTAGAGAGGCAATACCTCACTTCTCAATTGCTTTATATGATTGTGAAAAACATATGGCCATAGGAAGTTTTGCATAGATCATATTCATACTTGAAATGCCAAATTTGAAAGACCAGGGAACAACAATAGTAAGGATTGATAAGGTTGACAAAGCAACCATGTGTTACTCTGTGCATCTTGCAAGTAACCACTGGAACTTAGTTCTCTTGCTTGCTATTGATAAAATATCTATTCTGACTATTTACCTGTATCTTTAAATATCCATGTTCACATTTGGATGTATGCCATAAAACTGATAGGTTACTTATCAGATTTCAAATATTACAGAAACTATTTTGAAAAAATGTACATTTCAAGCAAATTTCTATTCCTAAAAATTGGGAAAGTACTGCTAAGTATGGCATTTAGCCATTAATGCTATCTTTTAGTTCTATATAATGTAAAGAAATATTAGGTTTATGATAACCTGGATAATACCTTCAGGCTTCTATCTTATTACTATAGATATCAAAAGAATTTCACTCAGTGGTGGCTTTCTGTTCTTGTTGAAATATGTAAAAGCAGCCTAGCCCTTGCAGAAGGAAAATCAGATGACAGCCCAAAGTTTTCAGTTTTTCATGTTGGCAAGTCTTTTCACTACACAAACAATGCAGAACATAAACAGCCACACTATTAGAACTTAAAAAGCAATTTACCAGAACTTAATTGCACCAGGTTTCAGGATCATTATAGATTCTATACGTAATGTACATGTGCTGATGAAATTGAATTTGTTAATTAAAATTTTAGAATGTTCCCTTGATCACTTTTATTGTTTTCTCATTTCCACTCTCATCTATATAAAAGTATTATCTCCAGTGGACACAAACAGTATTATCATCCATAAAGCTATTCATTTAAAAAAGATATTCATTCCCCTTTCTTCTTATTTTTCAGAAGAAACATTTTCCCAGCACAATTATTTGTAAATTTCTTATTTAGGTTTTCATGAACCTATGTGTTTGTGAGAGTATTTAGATATATTTTATACTTAATCTATAATTTTCTCTCTTAGACAAACATTCAAGTTTATTTGGTCATAATTGCACATTCCTAAAACAGCAGCATTCAAGAGGCTAAGGCAGAAGAATTGTGATTTTGAAGCCAGCCAGGAATACATAGTGAATCTATTGCCATTTAGATCTGCAAAGTGAAATTTTATCTATAATGCAATGAAATAATAAAGCCTATGAATTTCTAATAAATTTAGGATTAAAACCTTTCTATTTAGAATTAATAAAATACTTTATGTCTTATAATAGATTGTAATGACTTATTTAAAAAGACAATACCTCATGAAGTTACTTTTATATTCATACTACCAACACTTTTGTCATATTTTCATAGAAGAATGGAATATAAAGAAAAATTATTTCTCAATAGGTGATTTTGTGTTATATTTAGAGTGTACTAATTTCTATTTTAAATATAGTAGAAGATAAAGTAAACTTATTGATTTAAAGACTAAAGAACTTGAAAATGATAGGGTATTTATTTTAAAATATTCAAAATTATATTGTTTCCTATAACATCCAATTTATACATAAGAACATTCTTGCTATATGTCTTGAAAAATCTCTTGTCATAAAGAGAGGGGACTGACCATCAAAGACCCACAATCAACATACTGCTGGACAGAGCCATTATTGAAGAGGACATGTGCCCTAACATTGATGACCTTCATCCTGTTCAAAGCAGACTGATCTGGGCTGAAAACCAGCAAGAATGGGAGTAAAATATTTCTGTTAAAAGAAAACATATATTTAATTAATCAGAATCAACTGATTTTTTTCATGTTAACAAGATGATTTTTAACTGTTCTAGAAAATATCATCTCCTGATACCTATTACAATCATCTGATTTGCTTTAGTGTGATACACTGTACCTCACCCTCACAGAATTCATATCTACCTACAATCTCAGAATATGATGCCACTTAGAAGTAGGGTCTTTGTAGACAGATTCAGTTAGTTAAAATGAGGTCATGCAAAAATAGGCTTTCTAGTTGCAGACTTAAACTAGTGTACTTATAAGCACTGAAATCAGACACAATGATGGTCACACAGAGTTATCCATTAAAGTAGAAACAGAGATTTAAATAGTTATATAGAAAAGACTCCAAGAGAATAGTGAGAAGTAATAAGAGATCTTCCAGGGACTTCAGAGAATTCATTCCTTTGTGACAACTTTCACATGAAAGTTTTGGCCTTTAGCCTGTTGAAAATATAAATGTCACACATAAAGATACCATATTCACAGTACTTTGTTACAACATCCTTAGGAAATGAATCCAGGTTCCTTTACATGGGATTCAAAGTTTACTGGAATGTAAACATAGATTGAGTAATTGATACAACTTTATTTTCAGCAAACTTTACCATAAAATAAGCATAACTATTGCTATGAATATATTCACAAATCTACATTAGAATTTGTCCTAGTGATATTCATAGTCAGTGTGATTTTCATTTATAAAAATAACAGATTTTTAAATTATAGTCATTTCAAATTTTTCTTATGTTATTATTTATTTACTCATTATATTGTAATTGCAGTTTTCATTAGTCTTACTGGTTGAGCTTCCTGTTTATAATACTAATACAAAAAATAAAAAATAAAAAAAAATAAAACATACTACATCACAGAGGTAAAAGTTAATTTTACTGCGGCATTTAATAGATGTAGTGTATGTGTGTGTGTGTGTGTGTGTGTGTGTGTGTGTGTGTGTGGATGTGTGTGCGCGCGTGCAGGATTTCAGGTTCAACAATTACATTATCATTCCTAACCATGGGATCCCAGGGATCCTCCTGTCTCTTTCTTCTCAGACTTGAAATTGCAAACATGCGCCATCATGAGCCCCTCTTTTCCTCATGGGAGCTGGGGTTAAAATTACTGACTGAGCTATCCCAACTAGGGGTCTTTTAAACACTATTATTCATATACTGTATTTATTAATGTTATTATGATGACTTCATGAAATTTAACAACACAGATAAATGGCTACAAGTTTTTTTTATTATTTTCTTTATTTACATTTCAAATGCTATCCCGAAATTTCCCTATAGACCCCCCCCCCGCGCCCCTGCTCCCCTACCCACCCACTCCCACTACTTGGCCCTGGCCTTCCCCTATGCTGGGTCATATAAAGTTTACAAGACCAAGGGGCCTCTCTTCCCAATGATGGCCAATTAGGCCATCTTCTGCTACATATGCAGCTACAGACTTGAGCTCGGGGGCTACTGGTTAGTTCATATTGTTGTTCCACCTACAGGGTTGCAGCCCCCTACAACTCCTTGGGTACTTTCTCTAGCTCCTCCATTGGGGACCCTGTGTTCCATCCAATAGCTGNCTGTGAGCATCCACTTCNGTGTTTGCCAGGCACTGGCATAGCCTCACAAGAGNCNNCNATATCAGGGTCCCTTCAGCAGAATCTTGCTGGCATGTGCATTAGTATCTGGGTTTGGTGGCTGATGATGGGATGGATCCCCGGATGGGATAGTCTCTGGATAGTTCATCCTTTCATCTTAGCTCTAAATTTTGTCTCTGTACCTATATCCTTTCATGGGTATTTTGTTCCTTATTCTAAGGAGGAATGAAGTAGCCACATGATGGTCATCCTTCTTGGTTTTCTTGTGTTTTGCAAAATGTATCTTGGGTATTCTAAGTTTCTGGGCTAATATCTGCTTATCAGCGAGTGCATATCTAGTGACTTCTTTTGTGATTGGGTTACCTCACTAAGGATGATATCCTCCAGATTCCTCTTCTGGGCATATACCCAGTGTACAAGTTTTGCAAAGTAAATTTTCCCTATTCTAAACTTGTTTCTGGTAGTCTTCTGTTGGAGTGATAAATCTATTTTATCTGGGGATGTTGTGCACTGCTTAAGACATAATATGATTTGGCCTTATAAAGCTAAAATCTGTTGCTTTCACTCTTTTATCTTTTATCTTGGTTATACCTTTGAATTTCATTGTGCTACTGGTAGTTTTTCAATATCATAATATTCCAACCAGTTTTCTTCTCAGGTGAAGAAGTCTCTTTTTTATTAAAACAAGAATAGTGGCTAATAAATAAAGCATAAAGTATTTGTTGACCCCTGAGTTATGATCTGGCACATAGTAGGGGCTCTATAAATCTTTGATGAACTATACTGAAAGTAAAATGACTCAGGTTGTTTGAAACACTAAAAATCCCATCAATTTATAGATACTTTCAAAAGTCCAGAATTGAATCTAAACCCAAGTATGTATTTCACTTGTGGAGTCCTGGCTTAGCCAAATAAATAATTAAATAAATAATACTGCTAAGACAAATGTTTATTTCATGATAACTATGAAGACAATATTTTATGCACCAGGCCACAAATCCTAATTTAGAGACTCGAGTCATATCCCTAACTTATACTTAAAATCCTATTTATGTGTTTTTCATGAGGATTATAGTATACCAGATCATTTTTTATGATACAAGTGCTACTCTTAAACACATGTTTTCATAATGCATCCAGAGTTAAACATCTACATAACTTGTAAAAAACAGTAAAACTTATTTAGGGAATGTTCTAAACTCTGTAGCATTTTTCTTATATTGACTAACCTAGATTTTTTTTCAAGAAGTATGCAATGATATAATGGGATAAAGTTATGGAGAGATAAATTTGAGAGGTACCAAAATCAACCAATTCCAATATTTATCATGGTATGTATAAACAGTGGTAGAATCAACCTGAAACACTTTTAATAAGGCTACAGATGCTCTTTTTTATTGTTTTTTATTAAAAACAGTATTCAGAAGTATTCAATCTTGATGCATATATCGTTAATTTTTTACTTAATAAAAACTTTAAAATTATATTTTTACATTTATTTCTTTATGTGTGTTCCTGGGCATATGTGCACATAAATGCTATTACATATGTGTGGAAATCACCTGCATATATATGGCAATTTATATGGAAGTCTCTTCTTTCTGTTACCTTGTTTGCCGTGGGGACTGAATTCAGGTTATCAGGCTTGGCATCAAAAATCTGTATTTGGTGATCTATAGAGCCCTGCTGAGTTTTATCTACCATAACAAGCAAATAAATAAGTATAAATTTATTGCACACTACATGGTATTCTGAAGTCTGTGTAACTAGCAGAATAATTAAGTCAAGAAATAGCATAGGCATTACATTTTCTACTTATCATTTATTTTTCTGGTAAGAAACTTTATAATCACCCTCTCTATATTTCCAAATATAAAAAAGAATGTTTTACCATTTTGTTCAATAGAGCTCCTATTTGACTAAAATATCCATTCACAGGCATAATCCTAATATAGCCTTTGACAAAAATATGCCTCTCAAATATTACATTAAAAGTGTCAAGACATTTACTGATGTTCAACTCTGAATTTGTAAGATATTTTTCTCAACATGTTGGTTGTGAAAATTTGATCTACAGTATTCAATGAACAACTTTGCACTTCCACAAAATACTTAAGAATTTAGCACATTTTACCCATGTTCCAAACAACCATAGAGAAAAGACTAGGGGCACTGGCTTAAATTAATTGCAATTATTTTTGATAGTATGAAAAAATTATCTTAAATTTGAAAAGAACCCAAATGATTATTTATGTTTCAATGTCATTTCCTCATTGAAAAACATTCTATATTTCCAGGAAAAGAAACTAAGTAAGTGTTGGACTTAAAAAAAAATGTGTTTAGCAAAACAAATTTTGTTTAGTAAAGATATGTTCAATTGCTGGATCCTCCTGTAGTACTAGTTGACCATCATTGGGAAGAGAGGACCCTTGGTCTTGCAAACTTTATATGACCCAGCACAGGGAAAGGCCAGGGCCAAGAAGTGGGAGTGGGTGAGTAGGGGAGCAGGTGCTGGGGGAGCATATAGGGAACTTTCAGGATAGCATTTGAAATGTAAATGAAGAAAATATCTAATAAAATAAAATAAGAAGGAAAAAAGATATGTTACAACATGGTATAAGGTATTGACAAGTTTTAAATTTTATTTGCTAATCTTATTTTACAATAATTCATATTTTCTCTTTTAAATGTTTAAGACAAATTTTAACTTCAATATATTTTGATCATTTTCTTCTCCTCACAAGTGTCCTTCTAGATCCTCTCCTCCTTCCTGCTAATCCACTTTATTCTTCCAAAACTAACAAAAACCCAACACAACAAACCCTCCAAAACCCAGGAAAACCAAATACTAGAATGCCAGCCAAAAAATATAAAAAGACAAACAAACAAGCAAACAAACAAACACTGTGCAGTCCATTATATGTTGGTTAACTACTCTTTACCATGCAACCTGCTCTGAAGTGGTTGATATAGCCAATGCTAACCCATGGTTTTCCGTCTCACAGAAGGTATAAATGATAGTTCAGGTTTTAACCTTTATCTCAGCAGCTCAGGCTCAGTTGTTCATCCAATCCTTTCTTTATTAAAAAATATAACAAAGCAAAATATAATACACAGAACAATAAATACCTTATCGAAGTTCTACAAAACAAATAAATGGAAGGAAAAATAAGCAAAAGAAGGCACTCACTTATTTGTACATTCAGGAGTCCCATGAAAATAGTAAACTGGAAATCATAATCTATGTACAGAGGACCCTGTTGCAGAGACTGTACATGCTGACTCGTTCTCTGTGAATTCATATGATCTTTGCTCATGTTGATTTAGAGGGTATTATTTCCTTGGTGTCCTCCATCCTATCTGGCCCTTGTATTCTTTCTGCCTCCTCTTTACCAGGTTCCCTGAGCTCTATGGGAAGGGATTAGATGGAGACATGCCATTTAGAGTCATTCAATAACTCTGCATAATATATGGCTGTGGCCCTCTATATTTGTTCCCATCACTAGTTGTAAATGCTTTTGTTTTTTAAATCATCTGTTGAACAAGTTTGTCTTTCCACTGGCAGGTATTATCAATGATGTCAAATCTATATTGGATTCTCTATGATTTATATGAAAATTGGGTTTTTAGTGATTTTTCCTTTTGATGTTCGTGGATTTCCTTCTTTTCTCCATTTTCAAATTTTTCCTCATTGAGTCTCTAATACATTTGTCATATGAACAATACACATTTAACGGAGTTTGCAGTCTTTGAAAATATGATTTTAGCTTCATGTTGCATTCTACATTCATGATCATAAATATTGTACATAAGAAACTAAGTTAAACAATCAGTACTGTTTTCTAATTCCTTTCTATCAGTAGTAAAATGGTCACATTAAAGAGGCTAAATAAAGTTTGAAGATAGCAAATGTGTATGTATATTGACATACACTTATGAATGTGCTAAGATAGGCAAGTCAGGACAGTCAAGCTGAGGTTCACTGTATTGTTTTCTCACATTATAAATGAAGGACTGGAAAATATTGGCTAAAGTTCAATAATTCCCACAGCCAAGATATACACAATAATTTGGTCATTGATTCCACTTGAGAACCTTTCTCCTGAGGGTTGATCAAGACAGATACCAATAATTAGTAGTTCAGCTAGGGGTTGAACCACAAATTTCAAGTGTCATAAACTATAGCCCTGAGGGATGCTTAGCCACTGTCACAAGTAAGACTGTGTAGGACAATATTTTATCATTGCAAACTACTAAATTATATTGATTGTACACATTTTACTCCTACAAAACATGAGGAAGAGGATGGGTGCTAACAGTTGTAGAACATCAGTTCTTATAAATTGTAGCCCCATGTTGTGTTCTCCTGTAATTCTCACTCGAATTATCTTGTTATACTGGATGATAAACTCTTTTTGGAAATGAAAAAGTTTAGAACAGATGTAAAGTTGTTTTCTCATCTAATTTCTAAACCAGAACACCAACTGCTACTTTCTTTTTTCACTTTTGACTTACAGGTAGCATTATATATACTTAATGAGGAATATATGCACATATATGTATAGATATATGAATGTAATAACAATTAGTGGATAAAAACCTAGGCCATGATTTGAAAGAAAGCATAGAGGGTATATTGAAAAGTTTGGAGGGAGGAAAAGTAAGGTAAGAATGGTGTCACTAAATTATATTATCAAAAATACAGGTAAAACATACAAATTAGATTTAGAAAGAAGACAGGAAGAAGAAAGGCTAGGGAAGAGGTGGTAATGAGAGTTAGTAGACCCTAATCCTTTTCATTTCCAACACTTTCCAATTATATTTCCTATTATCTTTGCATAATGAACATTCCTTATTTTCCAAAATTGTCCAAAGTTTGCTGATTACCAAAGAAAACCAAAATGAAGAAAAGCAAAGAATACATCTATTAAGATGTATCTCGTTTCTAAACTAGGCAAATTGGAACTCCATAATATCAGTGAGACAGGGAATGTTGTTTTTCAACTAATATTTTTGAACAGGAAACAGTTGTTGTTTGAATATCATTACATCAGGCAAAAATATATGGGGCATTTTACATTTAATGATATATTCTATTTGATCAAATAAAAGAAAAATACCATTTAACCTCAGCAAACAAAAATGCTTAAGTCTTTCAGTTTTAATGTGTGTGTCTTTGTGTATGTGTGTCTTTGTATGTGTGTGTGTATCTTGGTATGTCTCTGTGTCTGTGTGTTATGTTTATAGTACAGAGATCGCTCAAAACTTAACATCAGTTGCTGCTCTTCCAGTAGTTCTCAAGAGTTTGGTTCCCAGACTTCATATCAAGATATTCAGAGAAAAAAATGCAAATCCAGCTACAAGGAATTCAACTCCATATACCAGATTCTGAGCAGACATACACATATGTATACAATTCCACCCACAGATACACTACATAAACACTTTTAAAAGTCTAATAGGTTAGTGCTGATGTGATGCTACTGAAATCTATCTGAGAATCAAAAATAAGGATATTATTATAAATAGACACTTTTATTCTTCCTCCTTCTAGCTATCAGACTATTGAAACAATTACCCCAATGAAATTATAACCCCCGCCTCCAGGAATCTAATGGTGGGAAAAGGAAAGTCTGATACCCTAAAAACAATCACAGTGGTGATTTTCAGACAGAGGATGAATTTGTCTCTCAAAGAAAGATTTACAACTTGTCAGATCATCTTCCTGGAGAGAACAGAGACAATGGTGGCCAGAGTATTTAGCTTTGATGTGAATAGCACTATTGAAACCTTTTATTCTTGTTAGGTCTCAAGATGAACTAATGGTAGTCTCTGGATGTTTTTACTTTTAACTTTTCTTAATAATGTGGCTACATGATTTTATTTTTTGCTTTACAAATGATTAACTTATGGATGACAGGTGTCCAAGCCATGCTTATTGTGGTTGCAGGAAAATGGCTATCACTAACATTGGTAACAGAAACATACATTAAGTTTAATATTTGCAAATGGGGGACATTTTCACGTGGACACATCACTCATGGCAAAATCTTTCATTCTCCCATTGTACAGATGCATTTTTGTGACCATTTTCTGCTGTATTCCTTACAGATTGAGCTAAGATTTCCAACCAAATCATAAAAAATTTTAACCAGAATACACTATGTGGGTTACCTCTTTGAAAGTTAGTAACTCTTAGGTGTATGAATTTTTTCATTATTTTTATTGTTTTTTTTTATTTTCATTTCAAATGTTATCCCCTTTCCCAGTCCCCTCCCCTCAGAAAACTCCTAGCCCATTCCTCTCTTCCTGCTTCTATGAGGGTGTGCCCCTACACACCTAAGCATTTCTGCTTCCCCGCCATCCACCTACACTGGGCCATCAAGCAAGCCTTCATGAGATCAAGGGCTTATTCTCCCATTGATGCCCGACAAGGCCATCCTCTGCTACATATACGTAGACAGGCTGACTCCATGACAAGTTTCAAATTAGCAATTCAGAATAATAGGACTACATCTCTATTTCCAAGACCTGGCAAGTACAGGCAGGTCAGTTACAAGAAAAACAAACCAACCAACCAAGGAACAAGCAATCCAGGCTTCAAGGTTAGAAGCTTTGAAATGGATGGGTGGCCTCATCCCTCCACTGGGGGCAGTAAAAAGAATGATTAATTTTTTAAAGGACCATATAAAGTATAAAATCATTAATTGTGGAACTTTGAGACAGTGAGGACCCTACCTTAGAGGTTGGACTATGGACATCATAAAAGTGCAAGTTTTATTTCTTGTCTCCATTTTCTGAAATTCTGCCATGTGATGACCTACAAAATGTCCCTTATTAGATGATAGATTTTCTTTCTTCTTCTTCCTCCTCCTCCTCCTCCTCTTCTTCTTCTTCTTCTTTTTTTTTTAAATGCTAGTTTCTTGACTAGGACCATTCCATTTCAAGTACCCTTGATTTTGCAGCCTCAAATTGTGAGCCGATACATTTCTGGACATTATAAATTACCTGCTATCTGTTATAGCAGCATGGAATAACCTAAGATAGTTGCTTATTTCTCTTTTCTGCATAACATGATAACGTTTATTAACAGTATATCCTACAGAACATGATAACAATGATTAATAGCATATTCTGCATAACATGATAATATTGATTAACAGTATATCATTTAATGAATTTTCAAAAAGACTTTAAGAGTTTACTGTACAATATCTCGGTTTTTTTTAATGAAATTATATTATATGTCATTGCATTGATTGAATTGCCCTGAGCATTTCTATTGGGATAGTCCTTGTTATAAACTTAAATATATACATTTATACAATAGAGTATTTTTTGTTTTGCATCATAGAAAACATGTTTATTAATGACTATAAGCTTCCATGTTGCAATGCTTATTGTATTTGGCAATTGTGTTTTTTTAAGTTACAGATGATTCATCAATCCATTACTAGCCAGTAAATGTATGCAATTTGTAAATATACAGCAACCATATAGTGTAAAAAAATAGAAATCTGGGGGAGAAATTTCATAAAAATGTATTATTTAAACTTAGCGGTAAATGATATCTTCAAATAAATCTGTGTTAACAATGATTTATAATACAATGTAAGTCTGTATGATTAGTTGTAAAGCCCAGATTTGGAGAATTATGCTGGCACATTAAATTTATTCATTTTTACAGCATGCCGACATTTTAATGTTGGAGTATCAATAAGAACAAATTACCTAAAAACTTTTAATAGGGTATAATAAATTAAGACTAGATGGTAATGCAGGAGCAGCTACAACAGGACAAAATTATGAATCTCACATAATGATCCAACAACACTTAAAGTGTAGAAGCAATATTGGGACTCTGGGATATACGACTGTAGTGGATCCTAATTGTTTCTCCCGTGTCAAAGAGAAATTGCACATCAATCTTAACGCATTTGAAAGTGTTCATTGCATACAAATGGTAATGTTCTGCAGTCTCTCCAAGGGGAACTTCACCTTCTTTATGAAAGCAACCAGGGTAGAAGAGATTATCTGATGACTTTTTATTTCCTATTAGAGTTCTTAATTTAAAAGCAAGAGAAATTGCCTACCCCAGTACTTGTGGTGAGAAATAGAAGAGTTTAGAGAAAAAAAAAAAGGCAAAATAGTAAGATTTCTAACAGGTAGGATGCTAGCAAATCACCACAGCAGGCAAACCTTTTTAACTGACCAGGAATCCCCATTAGAATAGACAAGGCTATTTTTACTACTCACCTTGAGTTTCAAAGCCTTATAACATACTACTAGCTTAGTGGGAGACTTGTGTTTAGCACCACTAACATAATGAGAGAAGATTCAAATAGAACAAATGGGACAAGCTTTTATCATGGTCATTTGACTTCGCATCCCACTATGACTTTTCAGGGACCCAATAGACTTGCAGTAAGAACTGTCAAGGGAAGATTTACTATGTGTTCTTCAAAAGTATACAGCCCATTTCACTCTATTTACATGATTTTCAAGCTTTTGCTAAACAAAACTTTATTATGTATTTAAAAAGACTTGATTTTAATCTTTAAAGTATTTGGGAAGTTCTGACATATATGTTTAAGGAAATGGTTATGATCTTATTTGTACATATGGCAAAACCTCTGGCTATCTTATAAAAAGTGAAATAATTATGGTCCAATAATATTAAAATTTAGAAATCAACCACTTCAATTGATATTATAAATTCAAATTTGAATTAAATAAGAAAACTTGTATTTCCTATGTTTTCGTCAGGGTGAATTTCAATTTGATTTATGAACATAGACCAATTCTATTCCAATGTATAGCCAACAACAAAGATTTTAATTAGAGGATAAGTGGGTATGACTTTTACCCTAACATTTTATTACTCTGTTCTCTAAAGTATGAGTTAACAAACATTATATTCCTATAAAGCGTTCCACATTAACATTATGAGGTATATAAGCCACATGACTTTGAGGGTAACTGCTGATTCAGTCATTCTTTTGCACCCACCAAGTAGCTGTAGACCATATGTCAATAAACCAATACTGTGAATTTCCATTAAAATTTTATTAACAAAAAATATGTTTCTTGGGGTATTTGACTTCATAACATTCTCCTTTTATTAATCTGATATTTATATGTAAAATATGAAGTTGATAATTTATAATATCACCAAGAAAGTATATGTTGTATTTAAAACTAATTTCATTGCAAGTAACCTGAGTGGTGCCTCAGGTGATATATTTACTCATAAAATGAACTAGCTCAGTATTCTTGATGAAATCCAGGATTCCCAGGCAGCATATAAATGTGTTATTTAAACTTCTCTGAAATCCTTCTTAAAGCTAGTTAAGTAAAATGAAACACCAAACTAAGGATATAGAATTGAAACAATAAGAGCTACAAATTCCTAAAATAAAATCATGTACTAAAAAAATAGACATTGATAATGTGACCACAAAACATAAATGGAAAAAGATGATACTGCCTAGAAGTATGTTTGATATATATATGTGTGTGTGTGTGTGTATGTATGTATATATATATATATATATATATATATATATATATATATAT
>NC_034613.1:71782514-71806287 GCF_900095145.1 Mus pahari | reverse complement strand
TGTGTGTGTGTGTGTGTGTGTGTGTGTGAGAGAGAGAGAGTACATGTTCAGTAAATTTTTATTACTCATGTTTTGAATATTTCCTCCATTAATTTTTATCAGGGGACATTAATATGAGTTAGCAGCCAACACAGTTCTCTCAATTAGCCTTTTATGATTAACAAGGGTTTTACATTTTATTTACTATGGTGTTTGCAAATAATTCATGTTTCTGGCTCCTACAAAGAATTCAGTTATGTAGTAGGAAGACTTGCCATTATTATAACTAGATACTTGCTATTCAACTTGATGAATAGCTCACCCTGAACACACTCAAGTGTGAATAAGCATCTTCTACTATAATTTGTAAATTGTACCATTTTCAAAATTTATGTCTATATTAGAATATTTTCTTTCTCTTTGTGTGTTTTGCTCACAAATTACACTTTTCCTGAGCTGTTTTTCACATTACTGGTCATACTATTTCCCCAAGCAATGTGTTCTGAAGTGAGCCTGGAAATTTCAGACATGTGATACAAAAATATTAGGAATGATTAAGAGCCATGAGACATTACTAGTGGGTAAACAAAGAAACAAACATGTTTTCTTTGACAAGATCAAGTACTATTTTAGAGTGTCTACATACTGTACTGCACTGAACCTTGCCTAGCATTGATATACTGAAATACAGAGGCTGTGAGTTTTTCAAAGAAAAACAGCTTCTTAATCAATCTCTGTGTTTCTGGTAGCTCTCAGTGTATGCTTTGACCACAGTAGACTCAATTAATATTTCTGTTCAATTAGGACATTCACAGTTTGATTCAGTGCTGACAAAATGGCTCAGTGGTGAAAATAATTTACCAGCAAGCCTCAACAGTTGAGTTAGATTGCTGGGACTGAATGACAGAAGAGAGAACCAATTCCTGTAAGATCTCTTATGAACTCCACATGCATGCTGTGGGATGAGACCTCCCATGGATCCTCAAATAAGTAAATGGAGAAATATTCTAAAATATGTTTCAATGGGTTAGACAATGGGAACATTATATGGTTCAACTGCCAGACTATATGACAATGTCATGGGCATGGAAGTAGTTAGAGTACTTTAATATGAGATGTTTGGGTTTTGGATATGGGGTAAAGGTTATTATAGCAGGAAAAAAAAAAAAAAACAAAGGATGCTTTGCCTAAATGATATATTGTCATGAAACACAATTCTCTAATGCATTTGAGCATTCTAAAAATATTGGGAATTAAAGGCTTATGAAAGTTGTTTCATATACTGATGGATATTGTTGATGAAGAAAGTAAGTTTTCTATTCTAATGGGAAAATATGGATAGCATGAATGTAAACATATCTCAAATACTATAAAATAATATCATTAAGTTTTAAAAGGGGCTAATTTAGAGGAAATCAATCTTGTGCGTATATTTCTTCATATCTGTACATAGGGGTGACTGGTTTGTCTATAAATTCAGAGTTTTAAGAAAATGTGTGTTTAGTTAGTTATATTATAGTAGGAATATGCATGAAAGAAATGCACAGAAGGAAACAGAAGTGATCTTGGGACATGGAGGCTGGGAAGCCAATATTCGTTAGTATTCACAAAAGAAAGGAAAATTAATAGTAAATTCAGAAAAAATAATATTAAAAAGGACCACAAGATGTGTATGTAGAAATGCCTAGAATGTGTTCTTTGCAAATCATTGTTGCGTACACACATGTGCAAAATTATGCACATGATTAAATACAATTTCTGTTTCTCACTACTTCTATGTTGATGTGAACTGTTTGCAGTTTTATCAATTTGAGATATGTAGTTACTATCCTTCACATTTTTCTCTTACTCTTGATACTCTCATAAGCCGAGAAGGGGAATCCCTTCAGGACAGCTGGGCTTTCCTGCATTTTAAGTAGCTCCTGACTACTGTGGTTATCATGTTTTGTTTCAATGGTGGTTTTTGCTTCTTTATAATCATAATGTATAACAATTTGTCATCTTAAAGATGTCATTCTGGACAACATAACTTTAAAAACAAGCCACTGACATTATCCAATTATTTTAATACACTTATTTATGATAGCCCTATGATTTAAAGCCCATCTCTGAATTTCTGCACTGTGCCAAATTTCCAATATATCTGTTATTTACTACTTCTGAAAAGATGCATGAGAGCAAAGACGCTGTAGTACACATTCTAAGCAGCAATATGCCTAACAATATTTACATAAGAATGAGGGCTTGTGGGCTGGTGAGATGGCTCAGGGGTTAAGAGCCCTGACTGCTCTTCCTAAGTTCCTGAGTTCAATTCCCAGCAACCACATGGTGGCTCACAACCATCTGTAATGGGATCTGATGCCCTCTTCAGGTGTGTCTGAAGACCACTACAGTATACTCATATACATGAAATAAATAAATCTTAAAAAGAAAAAAGAAGAATGAGGGCTTGTGCCTAGTTATATTGTAAGTTGTAATGCTATGTTTGGTTTATATCCCTGGGAGGTCTGCTCCTTTCTAAAGGGAAATTGAGGAGGAGTGGATCTAGTAGACAGGCTAGGTATCATGGGGTGGGGGTGGGGAACAGGGAGGAATGCAGTGAGGGGAAACCGTGAAGTCATGATGTATTGTATGAGAGAATAATAAAAAATGGAAGTGCTTAAATTTTTAACTATACTAAGTCACTGAATTCCCATGCCACTACCAGGTAATAATACTGAAACACTCATTTTATAATGTATCCCCATCTTATTATACATGGCTGTGAACCTAAAACAAGTGACTAAAACCCAATACCCCTTGCAGTAAATTTTCTTGTTAATTTCCTTGTGTTAGTATAGGTCCTCTAGCTACAGAAAAGAGGATAGGTTTTGTGACCGCAAAATGAAATCATGAAATTTTATTACTGCTGGGGAAAAATAAAGGGCAAGCAATGTATGAATTATTCTTAACACCGGGGTCCCAACAAAGGGCAACAGATGGCAGAAATATTTACTCAAGTGATTTTTCCATCAAAGTTTCTATCAGCAGCAGGGCTGTTAAGAAGGCTTCAAACTCACCAGCCAGCTGGTAAAATCAGCACTGTAAAAACTGACTATATACAAAGCATTCTTGTATCCAATTTAGTCTTTTACACCATATGCCTTTAAAAAAAGAGGGTTTCAATCAATCTGTATTAATAGAATACCAGTTAGCTCATATAGAGTGCTTTAAGAGAGCATATGTCTAATTAAATATTAAAGTCCATTGTAGATAGAAATCACATCCACTGAAGCAAATACAGTTAATGTCCTATACAACTCAATCACCAGCCATCAGGTCTGCACAAGTCAATTGATTTTCAGTAGCAGCCTCTGCTATAAGAGAGCTTCATGTGCTGCAAGAGGAGACAGGAGAATAAGACTGAAAACTCTTAAGCCATCCCATTAAGAACAAACACCAGGCAATTTGATTTCAGAAGATGGAACTCAAAGTCTAAGGGGTGGTGGGAGTGGTGGGGTGGTAGTTAGATATTACTAGAAAAGGCAGATTAGTAGAAAAGAGAATAAGACATTGAGGAAGATCTGAAGAAAACTATTTCCTAGTGTTCAGGTAGGTCCTAAACAGCTTGTATATTTGAGAAAACTATGAAAGACTAGGCAAAGGAGCTACATTTGTGATCAGATGTTTTATTTTTATTGCAAGCCACTATGGATTTAAAACAAATCAAAACAACAAAAACAAACAAACAAAAAAACACCATCACCACCACCACCAATGACAACAACAACAAACCATCATTTAAGAGGCATCACAGTAAACAGAAAGACATTTCCTCAGTAGTGAGACAAAAATAGGTGGCTAATAACAAATAATTATGTATAAAAGAAAATCTATAAACATAAAGCTGTTTCACACTATGTTATCTGGGTCTCAGAAGATAGCTTAATAAAGTATATTTCAATGATAAATTAGCATTTCCCAATTAAAATTCGCAACACCTAATAAAATTTGCAAGTTATAAGATATTTAAAGACACATTAAAATAGCACTCATATTGAGAATAAAATACATTAATGAAATGTAACCAAAATATGCACAGTTTGTTGCGTTCATAACAGAAATTAAGAATTGCTATATCTATATTCTACATCTATATTCTATATTCTATATCTATATTCTAAATAGGAAAATTTGATTAAACCTAGGGAATGTATAAAACTACCAAAATTTCATATCTAAAAATTTTCAATAGCAATATATGACATTAATAATATACACCAAAGGGGATTAATCAAAGATTAGACACTAAAAGTGTCATTAAACTTCACAATAAAATTATATAAAATTATGGCTGGGGTAGGGTAAGCACCAAAAAGAATGGGTAGAATAGTAGTGACTAATATTACCACTTTAAATGGGATAATATGTAATCATTTGCTGGTTCCTTAATTAAAATAAAGACTGACTCTGGATAGTTACAGACACCCATAGCTAAACAGTGGATAGAGACTGGGACTCTTTTGGGAGAATAGGAGGAATGTTTGTGAGCCCCGAAGGGTATAGGAAGTCCACAGGAAGACTAACAGAGTCAAATAATCTGAACCTTTGGGGGCTCTCAGTGTATGAACCACCAACCATAGAACATATACAGGCTGGACTTAGAACCCCCCATTCATATGTAGCAGATGTACAGCTTGGTCTTCATGTAGGTCTCAAAGAACTCGAACAGGGGCTATCCCAAAACCTGTTGCCTGTCTGTGGGATATATTCTACTAGAAAGGCTGCCTTCTCTGGCCTCAGTGTAGCCTCACAGATTTCAAGTGCCAGGGTGGGTAGGGGTGGATACCCAGAGGGGGGCTCACCTACTCAGAGGAGAAGGGGTAGGGTATGGGGAAAGGATTGTGAGAGGGTGTGACCTGGAGGGGGCAGTGAGTGTGACAAAAAGTGATTAAAATAAATAAAAACTGAAACATTTAAAAATGATGAAAATTATGCTACTATTGAAATACAATGATCAATAGATAAATGAGAAGACAAAAGTATTCTCAGCACATAAATTAATTGCGTGATCAAAAACTCACTTCTTTTTTATTAATTAATTATTTTAATTATACCCCAAGTGTTGCCCTCCCTGTCCCTGCCAATTCCATATTATGGACAGAGATTCTACCAATTGGAGTGCACATAACATAAACAAAGCCCTTATTCCAGAATTCCTCAACCTATTGAAAGTATAATGGAGTTATAGTTTTACTTCTATTTTGCTCATTTTTCATTATAATTAATTCACAGTGATTTTACAATGAATAATTATATTTATTTGTAACATTATAAATAGATGAATTATATATGCTTTTTCAGATATCTTTAAAAATTACCAAAATTTAGATATCTCTTCAAGAATATTTTATATGACAGTATTTTATATATATGGCTTTCAGGCAGAAATCACATTATGCTTCTTTAATTGAACAATCACTTTGGTGTTATTCAGAATGAATCTTCTATAAGACAGAAGATCATAAATTAATGACTTTAATGTATATTAACATCGATGTGTATACAAATTTTATTGCTAATATATAACTAAAAACTATTAAAATACCTTTATGTAGCCTGTAATTTAATATGTGCTTGAATGTTCAATTTCTGAACATAAGTTTGCTAGGTGACCACTTGAGAACAAAGAATTGCAAATTCTAATATCATATTGAATCTAGAATTTTACAATGTTTAAATTTGTAAATGAGCTACCATTTTCTTTGCTTTCTTCTATCTTAACCATTATTTTTGGTTGTTAAATGTTGGCCACATTTCAAGCCCATTTGAATGAAAATAGCATCATGAATAATGGAAGACAAAACAACAAAAATATTAAAGACTTCACATAATAAACCATATATCTTAGATTAGATCTATATATTAAATCAACTGAATTATATACTCCACAATTCAATTTATTTTTATCTTCACATTAAAAGACACAAGTTGAAATTAAATGAATCCCTGGTTATAATCCATATGTTGCATTTCCATTAACATAAACCAGAAAAAGTCAATAAGTACTAACAATTAACTCGACATTATTTTGGCCTCTAGTCTGTCTCAGAAGGCACTTTGTCAATAGGGTGTATAGAAATATTATTATATCACCACACATTGTCTTGAGAGAAAGAGACCTATAATTTTATCATGATGGATATTTGAAGTAACTACATTACTACTAAGTATACCACAGCTTCTCCTTCTGAACTGGTTCCAACATAAGAGAAACACACACACACACACACACACAGAGAGAGAGAGAGAGAGAGAGAGAGAGAGAGAGAGAGAGAGAGAGAGAGAGAGAGAGAGAGAGAGAGAGAGAGAGAGAGAGAGAGAGAGAGAGAGAGAGAGAGACCTAAACCACACTACTCTCTGCTGTAAGATGATTTCCTGCATCCCAGATGAAGTTACACTTAACAGTTCATCAGATGGACCAGTAGTGCCCAGGGAGATGGTCTCATCCTTTCACAAAGCAGTCATAGCACAATTTTCAGGCACACATGTCATGATTTTTATAACATGTTCAGTGAGCAACAATAAAGTCAGGGATTATATATTTCATTCATCCTTTTAGTTGAACTTACAGTAGTGAAATATGCAAAATATTGCTGCAAAAATAAAGCCAGCATGGAAAGGGAAATCTCAAAGTCTTACCTTAAGATACCATTTGTATTTAGCATGTTCCCAATTTTCAGGATTTTGTGTCTTTTTGAAAAACTGTTCAACTTCATTCAGCCATTGATTAAATACCTTCATATCATAATGAAAGTGTCGCCATTTTTCAACTGATCTGTCGAATCGCCTATAATTTGAAAATATGGATGAAATAAAGTGGTTTATAGGACACGTTTTGTGGACACCACCCATTCCTTTTTTTCTGACACTTACATTACTTTCTTAGTATCTTAAATTTGTAGATTTTATTTTCAACTATCATATATAATAGCTAACATTATATAGGATGTGTGAATTAAAACAAAATGTAATATTTCCTTTAAAATTAAACATATATATTGATTAAAATGAGTACTAGACAATTACTTCGAATAACTAGCATCTTCTCCCTAATGATTTTTAAAAATAATTTTTATATTTTTAAAGCATGTTAAAATTTTAAAAATTGTTTAAGAACCATATGTTCAACTTTAAAATACATGCAGATCAAAATAATCTTATCAGTTTTGTGAGTTTCAACCTTCCTCCTGATTTAGAACTCCAGGTAAGATATAAATATCTACCTGCTTGCAGAATTGCCTCCTACAACACTACCACAGCCCCATGCTGACACTGCCAGACCTTTGTTCTAACCCAGCTTGCTCCTTCCTACAGTCCCATGTTTTCTTCTAGTCTACCCCAATTCCTTTGTGTCCGTCATCAATATGTAAATACAACTTCTACCATTGAGGCTCAGTGACCATAATTCCTAGGACTAGGAAGACAATTTTCAATGTCCTTTTTGTACTACATTATAATATCTACTGTC
This sequence comes from Mus pahari, assembly GCF_900095145.1. Classification (NCBI taxonomy): domain Eukaryota; kingdom Metazoa; phylum Chordata; class Mammalia; order Rodentia; family Muridae; genus Mus; species Mus pahari. Next base: position 71,798,798 of record NC_034613.1, on the reverse strand, counting down.
TTCCCCTCAGCGCTATAGCAGCCTGCTTACTGGTGCCACATCAAGTCCATTCACTGGATACAGGAATTAACAATCATTAGTCATTGATATCTCTCAATAATAATGATTTGAAATCCCCAATAAAAATACACTGAGTTTCAGAATGAATGCAAAAACAGGAACTATCATACTGCTGCATCCAAGAAACAACTTAATAACAAGAATAAACACTTTCTCAGGGTAAAGTGTTGGGGATAGATATTCTAGGCAATCAAAGCCATTTTAATATCTAACAAAGTAGATCTCAAATCAAAACTAATCAAAAGAAAGTAAGAAAGGATCAAAGTAAAATTCTACAACGTTGCCATTTCCATTCATACCATCTATGCTCAACACACAAGGGCACTTGTCTCATTGTTTCTTTTTTTTTTTAAATTTTTAAAACTTATTTTATTGGATATTTTCTTCATTTACATTTCAAATGCTATCCTGAATGTCCCCTATACGTTCCCCCCCCCCGAAAGGACACTGATATAGCTATCTCTGTGAGGCTATGCCAATGCTTGGCAAATATAGAAGTGGATGCCCACAGTCATCTATAGGATAGAACACAGCAACCCCAATGGAGGAGCTAGAGAAATTATCCAAGGAACTGAAGGGGTCTGCAACCCTACAGGTCTCATTGTTTCTATTCCTGCACAAAACATCATGACCAAGAAGCAAGTTGGAGAGGAAAGGGTTTATTCAGCTTACACTTCCTCATTGCTGTTCATAAACAAAGGAAGTCAGGACAGGAACTCACACAGGATAGGGAACTTGGAGGCAGGAGTGGATGCAGAAGCCATGGAAGAATGCTGCTTACTGGCTTGCTTCCCCTGGCTTGCTCAGTTTGCTTTCTTATAGAACCCAGAAATACCAGCCCAGGGATGGTGCCACCCACAAGCGGCCCTTCCCCCTTGATCACTAATTGAGAAAATGCATTACAGCTGGATCTCATGGAGGCATTTCCTCAAGAGAGGCTCCTTTCTCTGTGATAACTCTAGCTTGTGTCAAGTTGACTCACAAAACCAACCAGTACAAATGACCTTTTGTCAACTTGACACACAAACACATCACTATTAAGCCTTAATCCTTATGTTCTTATCCATCCTCAAGATCTAAATAACTTTAAAATCCCACAGTCTTTACATATTAAAACTTCAATTTCTTTAAAATATTCAGTACCTTTAAAATTCAAATTTGAATTTACAATTCAAAGTATCTTAAATGTGGACTCCACTAAAATATTTTCTTACTTCTAGAGGGAAAATTATCAGGGTATGGTCATAATCAAACCAAAATCAAACTTGAACTGCCCAGTGTATGGGATCCACTCACAATCTTCTAGGCTCCTTCAAGGGCTTGGGTCACGTTTAGCTCTGCTTTTGCAATATACATTTTGTTTTCTAGGCTCCAGCTGCCTGTACACCACTGCTACTGCTGTTCTTGGTGGTCATCCTATGGTACTGGCATCTCCAAAACTCTGCTGTCTTCTGCTGCAACTAGGTTTCACCAATAGCCCTATCACAGGCCCTCTTCATGGTATCAAGCTTAAACTCCTTTGGATGACCCCATCAGTCCTGAGCCATCAATTGCATCTGAAGCTGCACCTTCACCAATGACCTTCCATGACCTCTCACAGTGCGGAGCCTCAGCTGCTCTTCATGACCCCTTCATGCCTTCAAAACCTGTACCACCTGGATGACTCTTATACATTGCCAAGATCCAGCTGCCATCACTAGATACAACCATGGCTGCCTCTGTAACACAGCTTCTTTGTGCTCTCAGGAAACACTTCCCAGAAGATTTCAACTTAGTGATACTAGTCTCCTCTTAATCACTGCTAATTTCTTAGTTCCAGCTAACCAGCATCAATTGTCCCAGTAATGCAAAAGTTTCACTTTAGTAGTTCTGATATCTTGTTAATCACAGCTGATTATTCAGTCCCAGCTGACCAAAATCACAGCATTGTCACAATCAAACAGCAAAGGCCCTGATAAGTCTTTAATCTTCCTTCTAAAATTTCACAAGTCAGACCTCCATCTTCTGCACTGTAGTCAACATTATCTTCCAAGCACATACAACACATGCCACAGTGCTCTTAACATCCCAATGGATCTTTCAGCCCAAAGTTCCTTCCATAGTCCTCTTAAAAACATGGTCAGGTTGTCACAGGAATACCCCACTTTGCTGGTACCAAATTGTCTTAGTCGGTGTTTCTATTCCTGAACAAAACATCATGATCAAGAAGCAAGTTGGGGAGGAAAGGGTTTATTCAGTTTACACTTCCACATTGCTGTTCATCAACAAAGGAAGTCAGGACTGGAACTCACACAGGCCAGGAACTTGGAGGCAGGCATGGATGCAGAGGCCATGGAGGAATGCTGCTTACTGGCTTGCTTACCCTGGCTTGCTTAGCTTGCTTTTTTATAGAACCCAGAACTACCAGCCCATGGATGGCACCACCCATAATGGGCCCTCCCACCTGTGATCACTAACTGAGAAAATGCCATATAGCTGGATCTCATGGAAGCATTTCCTAAAGGGAGGCTCCTTTCTCTGTGATAACTTCAACTGGTGCCAAGTTGACACACCAAACCAGCCAGTATAGCACTCAAGTTTGCAAAAGAAACACAACTACAACTTAAATGACACATTGAACCTGAGACACTAATGGTATAAAACTTCAATTTCCCACTCTTGCAGATTGATAGCTCATACACACACACACACACACACACACACACACACACACACACACACCACACAAAAAAACCTAAATACAGAAATACTGGAAGAAACAGGCCATTAACCCAAGTGAAACTTCTAGAATAGTATGCCTTCTTCTCAACACTTCATGGAACCTTCTTCAAAATTGCCCATATACTCAGACACAAACAAGCACAAGAAAACTGTAATAACCCCTTGCATCCTAATAGACTACCTTGGATTGCATCTGAATATCAAAACAACAGAAATAGCAGAAAGCTCACTGTCTCATGAAAATCAAACAACTCTCTACTAAACAACAACTAGGTCAATACAGAAAATTAATATGTAATATACCCAAAATAAGGGATACAATGAGGGAGGTTCTAAGAGGAAAGTTCATAGCACTAAATTCCCAGATTAAAAAAAAAAAATGGAGAGATTTCATAGCAATAACAGCACACATGAGAGCTTTCAAAAAATTAATCCATCTTTGAAAAACAGCAAGAAATAATCAAATGTGGGGCTGATATCAATAAAATAGAAACAAGGATCACAATAAAAAGAATCAATGAAATAAAGTGTTGGTTCTTTGAGAAAATCAACATTATAGACAAACCCTTATCCAAACTAAGTAAAAGGAAGACAGAATGGGCAAAGTAACAAAATCAGAAACAAACATGTATATTGACAACAGACATTGAGGAAATCCAGAGAATCAGGACATAGTTTTTAAAAAATGTATTTCACAAAATTAGAAAATCTAAAAGAAATGGATAATTTTCTTGATAGGTACCATTTTCCAAAATGAAATCAAGATCAGATAAACAATTTAAATAGATCTATAATCCCTAGTGAAATAGAAACAGTCATCAAAGTTTCCCAACTTAAAAAACAAACTCAGGCCCATATAGTCTTCCAATAGAATTTTAGCAGATATCCAGAAAAAGAGTTTACACCAATACTCATCAAATTATTCCAGCAAACAGAAACAGAAGCAACATTGATTAATTTTATGAGGCTACTGTTATCCTGATTAAAATATGCATTAAGGATCAGCAAAAAAGAAAATTACAGAAAAAAAATTCCTTATGAACATAGATGCAAAAAAAAAAAAAAACAAAAAAAAACAACTCAATAAAATACTTGCAAACCAAATCCAGGAGCATATCAAAAAGATCATTCAACATGATCAAGTAAGCTTAAATCCAGAGATGAATGGTTTGTTCAACATACACAAATAAGTAAATGTAATTGACTATATTTTTTAAAATGGAAGAAAAATAAAACACATGATACAGAAAAGTCCTTTGATAAAATCCAACAAGACTTCATTATAAAAGTTCTGCTGAGATTAAGGTTACAAAGGTCATGCCTAATTATTAGAAGGAAATTTTACAGCAAGCCTGTAATGAACATCAACTTAAGTGAATGGAAAATTACTTAAAGAAATTTCACTAAAATATGTAACATGTCAAGGTTGTTAACTCTGTCTCTACCTATTCAATATAGAATTTGATATTTTAGAAAGGAGCAGTAAGACAACTGAAGGATATCAATGAGATATAAAATGGAAAGGAAGAAGTCAAAGCATTTTTATTTGCAGATTATATGATAGTATACATAAGTGACTCTATTCCACCAGGAACTCCTACAGTTGATAAACACTTTCAGCAAAGTGTCTGGATACAATATAAACTAAAAGAAAAAAAAAATAACCTTCCTATATTCAAATGGCAAACAGTCTGAGAAAGAATCAGTGAAACAACACCATTCATAATAATATAAAATATCTTGGAGTGACACTAACCAAATAAATGAAAGACCTGTATGACCTAAAGACTTTGAAGAAAGGAATTCAAGAAGATATCAAAAGATGGGAAGATCTCCCATGTTAATGCATATATAAGATTAACTTGATAAAATGGTTGTCCTATCAAAACAATCTACAGATTCAGCAAAATACCCATCAAAATTCCAATACAATTCTTTACAGACCCTGAAAGGACAATTCTCAACTTCGTATGTCAAAGTCAAATAATAATAATAATAATAATAATAATAATAATAATAATAATAATAATAAAACAAAATAAAAACCAGGACAACTAAAACAATTCTGAACAATAAAAGCTCTTCTGAAAGTATCAACATTCCTGACTTCAGTTGTTACTACATGGCTATAGTAATAACAGCCACATGATATTGGTTAAGATAGGAACTTGTTGATCAATGGAATCAAACTGAAGACCCAGATATAAATCCATATGCCTATGGACACTGATTTTTTTAAAAATAAAGAAACCAGAAATAGAAAATAGAAAATAAGAAAGCATTTCAACAAATGGTGCTGGTAAAACTGGATGTTAGTATTTAGAAGAATGCAAATAGATTCGTATCTATCACCCTGTATGAAATACAAATTATAGTGGATAATAGGCCTGAACATAAAACCAGACACACTGAACCTGATAAAAGAGAAATTAGCCTTGAATGCATGAGCATAGAAGACAACTTCTTGAATAGAACACCAGTACCATGGAGACTAAGATCAACAATTAAAAAATGGAACCTTGGCATATGAAGACAAAGCCCAGTGCGAAGGCAGGAGCCGGAGCAGGAGCCTCTGCTCACAGCCCTGCTCCTCTTAGGCAGCAGCTTGCTGCAGTTTCCTCCATTTTTCCCTTTCACACAGAAGTCCTGAGTATTCATGTTGGCCTTGGAGGTTCTCTTTGCATCAGCCATTCTGACTATGAGCTGCCCTCAGGATTTCCTCATCTGTTTCCTGCACTATGAAGTGGTGCCAAAGGCTAATATTGTTTGGGCACCAGCAAGCAGACAGATCCCAGTGGTAAGTGAGAACGACTGCCAGCCACATGGAAGAGCAATAAAGAACTGTCCTCCAGTATGAATCTAAGGATGGAACCAGGAAAATTCTTTTTGAAAGCTGTCTCTGTGGAGAATGGCATGATCATCAATGTGCTGGAATATGATACACAGCAGGACCAGATTAGATTCTGAACCTAGATGATTATACTAATGCATAAGACCAAAGTAATTTCCTCAGGGCCTACAAGAACAGTGAAGAGATTCAGTCTTGGATTAAATCTAAAATTATCACGCCTACCTGAAAGCATAGGAGAAGGCTCTTATAAGCAGTGTCCATCTGGAGATCCTACCAGCCACCTCCCTAGAGGTAAACCCACTCAAGAATCCCTCACACCATGCTCATACTAACCAGCAGCCCCTTTGGTGTGGTCCACTGAATCCATTTGCTGTCCTGAGAAGATCCAGACCCCCTATTAGTGTCAGAGAGTTGGAATAATTGTGGATCCTGTGAAATCTTTCTCTTCCCAAATTCTGTACCCCATGGAACTCAATTTGACTCCTTTGAAACCATTGAGACTAGCCCGTCTGGACCTAAGACAGACCACCTTCCTGAACTAGGCAAGAATGGCATGTGAAAGCCTCAATAATGTAACATCTCAGCCTCCCTTGCAGTGTCTGTGTTCTTCTGGGCTTGGGACTGAGGATTCTGTCCATATCTTTGCAGGCCTGCTGGAGTTGCATTTCACCCCCTTGTGAGAGCCGAGGTTCCTGCTGAGCAACTCCACAAAGCTGCTTATAGGTCCCAAGGAGAAACCAATGTCTCTATCATATCCAGATCTTCCCCACATCCAAAGGAGACCTCTGGCAACGTAATCTTCCAGAAGATGCAGTCATAGTCATAGAGTTAGAAGAACAGAACCTATTTTAGATGTTTATTATTTAGAATGAAATGTCAATATAGAATTCATGTTGCTTGTTAAAAAGTTGGAGCCTCATGAACTTGAAAAAATCTGTAAGGCAAAATACACTGTCAATAGGACAAAAAAAGCAGCCTACAGATTGGAAAATGAAAAAAAACCCTATATATGATAGAGGACTAACATTTAAAATATATACAAATCCAAGAAACTACATATCAACAAACAAAATAATCTCATTTAAAAATGAGTTCCAGATCTAAACAGAGAATGCTCAACAGAGGACTCTCAAATGGCTGAGAAACAATTAACAAAATGTTGGACATCCTTAACTCTCTATAAAATGAAAATCAAAACTACTTTGAGATTCTGTTATACCTGTCATAATGGCTAAGACTAATAACAGAATTATTAGCTCACATTGTCAAGGATTTGATGCAGGGGTAACATTCTTCTGTTGCTGTTCAGAGTGGCAAATTGTACAGCCTCTATGAAGACTTATATGGTTCCTTAAAAAAATGGAAGTTGGTCTATGTCAAGGCCCAGTTATACCACTCTTGGATATATACCCGAAGGCAGCTCCATCCTATCACAAAGACATTTGGTCAATTATGGTCATTGTGGATTTGTTCATAATATCTAGAAAGTGGAAAAAAATTAGGTATTTTTCAAATGAAGAATTGGTAAGGAAGTGTAGTATATTTACACAATGGAGTATTCTTTATCTTTTAAAAAAATGTCATCATCAATTTTGCAGGAAAATTGATGCTACTAAAAAGTAAATAATCCTAAGTGAGGGAATGCAGGCAGAGAAAGAAAACTAGGGTATGCATTCAATTATAAGTGGATATTTACTGTTAATTAAGTTTTAATCTGGATATGACCCACAGATCCTGGGAGTTTGGTAAAGAGAAGCACTCTGCAGGGGATATTCTGCTCTCTATCAGAAAAGCAAATAGTCTAGATTCTGTGAGTGAACTAGTGGCAGGTGGGAATGAGAGGGGAAGGAATGAGGTGGAGGAGGGATGGAGAGAGACTGTGGGGAAGAAACATGTGGGACTAGAGGGCAATTGGACGGCAGTGTAAAAACTTATTTGAGAGGAATTTACTAGTAATCTATGAGGGTGAAACTAGTGATGTGTTCTAGTATTGGAGGAAAGGAATATTAGCAGGTCATCTTCTATTGGTAGGACTGGATTATATTTAGTTGTTGACTAGGGGTGGGGTGTTCTAGAGAGATCTTGAAACAATTCAGGCTGATGCTTAGATAGAGAGACATTCTCTGAAACTGACAGCAGTGTCCCATTGCCAAGGGCAATTTCTATACAGCTCATTGAACATAAAGTGCTTGGGCTGTGGGGAATTGGAGACTTCACCCTTACATTCTAGTCTCTTTGAGACAAGAAGGTATTCTTCAAGCTATGGAAGAGAAACATTGTTTAACTTGGGGCCCATGTCACAAGAGCAAGCCCATGCTCTATACTGCCTGGATGGACAGGAACTGAAGACTAGATATCACAGAGATCTAGAGCAGAAGCAAACAAGACTGCCATTACCCAAGTCAATGAAAATCATTATTAATGATATTCTTCTCTATTCATAGATCTGTGCCTTGTCCAGTCCAGTCATCATCAGAAAGGCTTCCTTTGGCAGCTTATGGCAGCAGGTCCAGAGACCCTGAGCCATATATTATGCAGAGAGGGAGGCTAACTTGCACTTTTCAAGGAATCATACAGAAGAAGGAGTGGAGTCAGACAGGATGGAGTACACCAGGAAAACATTCAAGGGCCCATTGAATCACCTAAGCAAGGCTCATATGGGCTAACAGAAACCAAGTGGAATGTTCATGGCTCTACACCATGTCTTCTCTCTATATATGTTATGGCTGTTGACATGGTGTTTTTGTGTGAATCCTAAAAGTGGGAGCTGGTGTGCCTCTGACAGTTTTGCCTGTTCTTGGGACTCTTTTCCTCCTGTTGGGTTGCCTTGTATATCATTGATGCAAGGGCTTTGCCTTTGTCTTATTATCCTGTTTTGTTTTGGTTGATTGTTTTCTCTTGTAGGCCTATTCCTTTCTGAAGGGAAATAGAGGGGGATTTGGATCTGGAGGAAAGGAGAGTAAGGAAAGTAGTGGAGGAAGGTTAATCTCTAGTTGGGATATATTGAATAAAAGAAGAATCCATTTTTCAACCTTAAAAAAATGAAATTCCCCAAGATACAAAATAATCAGAACACTAAACAAGGAGAACAAAGGAAGGATATTAAAAGCTCCTAAGGAAAAAGAACACATCAGACATAAAGGCAGACAAATTAGAATAATGGCATATTTCTGAAAGTAGTTTCTGAACACAGAAAGGTCTGTATGTATGTTTTGCAAGCTTGAGAGACCACAGATGCTAGCCCAGAGTACTGTAGCCAGCAAAAGTATCAATCACAACAGAAAGAAGCAGAAAAATATTTTAACATAAAATTAGATGTTGGCAGGGTCTATCCACCAATCCAACTCTACAGAAGGGACTTGAAAATGCCTTTGACAAAATCCAACATTATTTCATGATAAAAGTCTTGAAGAGAATTGAGATACAAAGGATATAATGTTAAATATAACAAAGACAATTTACAGCAAGCCCACAGGCCACATGCAAAAACAAATAAACAAAAACAAACAAAAAACCAAAGAGGAACACTAAAGTCAGGCACATGACTAAGGTCATTTTATCTATATACCTATTCATTATATTATCAGAAATCTTATGCAGAGCAGTAGGACAATGGAGGGTATCAAGGGGGCACACAAATGAGAAGGGAAGCATTCAATTATCCTTATTTGCAGATGATAGAATTGTATGAATAAGTGGTGCTAAAACTTCCACAAGGCACTCCTGTGCCTGATAAACATTTCCAGCAAAAGAGATGGATACAAAATTAACTCACAAAAATCTCTAGCCCTTCTATATACAAATGACAAATGAACTGAAAACGAAATCAAGGAAATACCACCTTTCAGAACAGCCTCAAATAATATAAATTATCTTGTGGTAACACCAAGCAAGCAATTTAAACAATTGCTGATAAAAACTTCTTCACATTGAAGAAAATAATTTTAAAAAATATCAGAAGATGAAAGATGCCCTATGCTCATGGATCATGGACTAAAAATGAACATCCTACAGAAGTGCCCTCTGAATTCAATACAATCAATGTCAAAATTCTAACACAATTCTTCACAGAAATTGAAAGGATAATTTTCAGCTTCATATGGAAACAAGCAAAACTCAGAATAGATCAAACTATCCTGAATACTAAAAGAACTGCTGGGGGGATTACCACCCCTGATTTCAAATTGTATTACAGAACTATAGTAATAAAAACTGCAGAGTATTGCCATAAAAACAGATACGTTGACCAATAGAATCAAATTGAAAACTCAAACGTAAGTTCATCCCCTTATAGACTCAGGAGTTTTCTTTAAACAAATAAGCCAGAAATACACATTGGAGAAAAGAAAGCATTTTCTACAAATAGTGCTAGTCAAAGTATATTGTTGCATGTAGATGAATAAAAAAATCCATATTTATCACTCTGTACAAAACTCAACTTCAAATGGATCAAACACCTCAATAAAAGGCCAATGAACTTAAATCTGATAGAAGAGACAGATGGAAATAATAGTTTTGAATTCACTGATACAAGAAAAGAATTCCTTCAACAGCACATCTTTTGATATCACATTGATTCAATTGATAGCACATCTTCTAAAATCAACAAAATTTAATCAAATAATATAAAAAAGTAACTGTACATCAAAGGACACCATCATTTGAGCAAATCAGCAGGATACAGAATAGGAAAAGGCCAATTACACATCTAATAGTGGGTTAATATTTAAAATAATTTTAAAAGAACTAAAAAAAAACCATATTGGATATAAAAGTAACAAATAGCTCAATTAAATACGAGCTGGAACTAAACAATTTTCAAAAGCTAAACACAAAAGGCTTATAAACAATTAAATGTTCAACATCCTTAGTCATCAAGGAAATGGGAAAGAACATACTATATTAGAGTATCATGGAAATGCAAATCAAAACTATCTTATATCAATCAAAATGGCCAAGATTAATAAAAGAAGTGAAAACTCATGCTGTTGAAGGTATGAGGAAAGGGAACACTATAAATATCATTGAGGCAACTCTTCAGGTATGTGGGGATTAATCTACCTCAAGATCCAGCTATACCAAAGGACTCATCTGCACTCATTGCTGCTCAGTTCACTATAACCAGGCATTACAGCCTAGATGTCTTCAACTACTGAATAGATAATAAAAATATGCTATAATCCCCAAATGGCATATCATTCAGCTAAAAACAATGAAATTTGTATACAAACAGTTGGAACTAAAAAACAATTGAGGTAACATCGACCAAGAACAAACAAACAAACAAACAAACAAACAAAATGTTTTCACTTATATGTGGATGTTAGCTTTTAGGCATTTGACAGATATTTCATAACTTATATAACCAAAGATGTTAGGTATCCAGTAAGGGACTAGGTAGGAAGGGAGAAACTCCCAAAGAAAGGGAAATGAATTATATAGTTATGAGAGACAGGGAGACAAAGAGTGGAAAGAACAGTTATAGCCTTGTATTTGGATTTAATTTGCATTTAATACATCATTATATTCTTGTAAGAAACAAACCTGAAACAATAGTTTGGTACTGTGATGGACATAGTGAATCATAGCCCCAACAAGTTTTCTAACTAGTTGTTTAAAGTAAAATCTGTCTTTAAGATCTAATAATATGCTCTTTGGTTGGTGGCTTAGTCTCATGGAGCACCCAGGGAGCCAGTTAGTTGACACTGTTGTTCTTCCAATGGGGTTGTCATCCCCTTCAGTTCCTTCAATCCTTCCCCTAACTCTTCCATAGGGGTCATGGGCCTCAGTCCAATGGATGGCTGTAAGTATCTGCATCTGTCTCAGTCAGCTGCTGGTAGAGCCTCTTAGAGAACATCCATGGTAGGCCTTGTCTGCAAGAACAACATTGTAGGTGTAATAGTGACATGGTTTGGTGCCTGACCATGGGATGCATCCCAAGTTGGACTGGTCATATGATGGTCATTCCTTCAGTCTGTTCCATTTTCATCCCTGCATTTCTTTTAGACAGGAACAATTTTGTGTCAAACATTTTGGAGGTGGGTTGGTGTCCCTGTCCTTCCACTGGGTCCCTGTCTAATTACTGAAAGTGGTTTCTTCTAGTTTCATATACCCACTGTACTGGCTAGCTTTGTGTCAACTTGACACAGCTGGAGTTATCACAGAGAAAGGAGCTTTAGTTGGGGAAATGCCAAGATCCAGCTGTGGGGCATTTCCTCAATTAGTGATCAAGGGGGAGGTCCCCTTGTGGGTGGGACCATCTCTGGGCTGGTAGTCTTGGATTCTATAAGAAAGCAGGCTGAGCAAGCCAGGGGAATCAAGCCAGTAAAGAACATCCCTCCATGGTTTCTGCATCAGCTCCCAACCAATAGTTTGGTACTGTGACCTGCTTGATTTCCAGTCCTGCATCCTTTGGTGATCAAAAGCAGTATGGAAATGTAAGCCATTCTATTCCTTTCCTCCCCAACTTGCTTCTTGGTCATGATGTTGTGCAGGAATAGAAACCCTAAGACACCCACTGTTGAGCATTTCATCCAAGATAATGCACATTGAGTCCTGTGAGCCCTCCCCATCCAAGGTCTCCCCATGGCCCAGCAGCTGCATATTTCCATTTGTATTCCTGACACTCTGGGATTCTCTCCTATATTTCCAAAAGACTGATTCTGCTCCCCTTTTCTCCTCCACTTCTCCTCTTCTGCCCAGATCCCTCCTTCTGCCTCCTATGATTATTTTGTTCCCACTTTTAAATGAGATTGAAGAGAGGTATTCCTGGATCCTCCAGTAGTAATATTTCCAATTTTCTGAGGAACCACCAGACTGATTTCCAGACTGGTTATAGAAGCTTGCAATCACACCAGCAATGGATGAGTGTTCCTCGTTCACCACATCCTTGCCAGCATCTGCTGTCACCTGAATTTTTTTTCTTAATGATTCTGACTGGTGTGAGGTGGAATCTCAGGGTTGTTTTGATTTGCATTTCCCTGATGATTAAGGATGTTGAACTTTTTTTCAGGTGCTTCGCAGCCCTTCGGTATTCCTCAGTTCAGAATTCTTTGTTTAGCTCTGTACCCCAATTTTAATAGGTTTATTTGATTTTTCTGGAGTCCAGCTTCTTGATTTCTTTGTATATATTGGATATTAGTCCCCTATCAGATTTAGGATTGGTAAAGATCCTTTCCCAATCTGTTGGTGGCCTTTTTGTCTTATTGACAGTGTCTTTTGCCTTACAGAATTGTAAGAATTGCTTTGCAATTTTGTGAGGTCCCATTTGTTGATCCTTGATCTTATAGTACAAGCCATTGCTGTTCTGTTCAGGAATTTTGCCCCTGTACCCATATCTTCAAACCTTTTCCCCACTTTCTCCTCTATAAGTTTTAGTGTCTCTGGTTTTATGTGGAGTTGCTCGATCCACTTTAGACTTGAGCCTTGTAAAAGTAGATAAGAATGGATCAATTTGCATTCTTCTACATGATAACTGCCAGTTGTGCCAGCACCATTTATTGAAAATGCTGTCCTTTTTCCACTGGATGGGTTTAGCTCTCTTGTCAAAGATCAAGTGACCAAAGGTGTGTGGGTTCATTTCTGGGTCTTCCATTCTATTCCATTTATCTACCTGTCTGTTGCTGTACCAGTACCCTGCAGTTTTTATCACAGTTGCCTGAAGATCCAGCAATATGTCTCCTGGGTATATGCCCAGAAGATCTTCCAAATTGTAATAAGGACACATGCTCCACTATGTTCATAGCAGCCTTATTTATAATAGCCAGAAGCTAGAGAGAACCCACATGTCAATCAAAAGAGGAATGGATACAGAAAATGTGGTACATTTTCACAATCTCAGCAATTAAAAACAATAGATTTATGAAATTCTTAGGCAAATGGATGTATCTGGAGGACATCATTGTGAGTGAGGTAACCCAATCACAAAAGAACTCACATGATATGCACTCATTGATAAGTGGATATTAGCCCAGAAAGTTAGAATACCCAAGATACAATTTGTAAATCACATGAAACTCAAGAAGAAAGAAGACCAAATTGTGTATCATTCATCCCTCCTTAGAATGGGGAACAAAATACCCATGGAAAGAGCTACAGAGACAAAGTTTGGATCTGAGATGGAAGGTAGGACCATCCAGAGACTGCCCCACCCAGGATCCATCCTATAAACAGCCAACAAACCTAGACACTATTGCATATGCCAGCAAGATTTTGCTGACAGGACCCTGATATAGCTGTCTCTTGTGAGGCTATGCCAGTGCCTGACAAACACAGAAGTGGATGCTCACAGTCATCTATTGGATGGAACACAGGGCTCCCAATGGAGAAGCTAGAGAATGTACCCAAGGAACTGAAGGGGTCTGCAACCCAATAGGAGGAATATCAATATGAACTAACCAGTATCCCAGAGCTCGTATCTCTAACTGCATATGTAGCTGAATATGGCCTAGTCGGCCATCATTGGGAAGAGATGCCCCTGGGTCTTGTGAAAACTATATGGCAGTACAGGGGAATGCTAGGTCCAGAAATGGGTGGGTTGAGGAGCAGGGCAGGGGGAGGTTATAGGGGACTTTCAGGATAGCATTTGAAATATAAATGAAGAAAATATCTAATAAAAAAAGGAAAGTGAGATTGAAGTGCATACACAGGCTGGTCTTAGGTCCCTAGAACATATGTAGCAGAGAACTGTCTTGTCTGGCCTCAGGGAGAGAGGATTTTAACTAATCCTGTGTACACTTGATGCCCCAGTGAATGGGGATTAGGGGGTGTCACTCAGAAGCAAATGGAAGGGAGTTTATGTGGAAGAACTCTGTGAGGTGGGACTGGGAGGAGCAACATTTGGTATGTAAATAAATGAAACAATTAATAATAATCTTAAACTATAAAAATAATTAATAGTATTATAGAGTTACACAAATAAAATACACAATTGAGCAACTAAATAAAGATGGGGATGTTTTGCAAGTTTACATGTAATCTAGAATTTAATTGTAATTAGTCATAAACAAAAGTGGTCTCAAAATAAACTTCAAGAGTTTATGTCCTTTAAGAAAGAATTATTTAAAAATTATGTCTTATAAACACCTGAAATCAAATGAACACTAGAAATCAAATGCTGCTGTTGAATAAGAGTCTTAAATATTGAAGTATAAGTTAGCACAGTTTTATATTGGTGAGACTAGGATTAATTTTTAATTAAAATTTTCTTTTCTTATGGTGTGTTCGTATGTGTGTATGTATGTGTGTGTGTGTGTGTGTGTGTGTGTGTGCATCTGTGACTGTGTGCCTGTGTGACTGTATGTCTGTGTCTGTTTATCCAGGTGTCTGTCTGTGTCTCTAAGGGTCTCTGTGTGTATGTGTCTATGCAAATATGTGCCAGATTAGGGTATTGGGATCCCTTGGAGCTGGAGTTAGAGCTAGCTTTGAGTTCTGAGGCATATCTGAGTTCTAAGAGTGGAACTTGGCTTATCCAGAGAAGCAGTCAGTATTCTTAATAAAGGAACTGTCACTCCAGCTCCTAGGTTGATTCACTTTTCATTATCTATTTTTCAACATGGTTTATATTTCATTTCTACATTTCATGAGTCAGAACAATAAAATTATTTTAAGATAATTTGAGTGGCAACCTCACTTGTAGATTATTGACTCTTCTCTGACTATCATAGTCTGAGAAGTGTAGAGTAGTTACCAGTGCATGGTTAACACTTGGTCACAATTGATCCATCCAATTTTGTAGAAGTCATGGTCCTCTTCTTATTTTGCATTTATTACCACCCAGTCATCCAAATTATTCCTTTAAAACAATTGGCTGCTATAAGAGAGCTTATGTTAAGCATTTATCTTGTAATAACTAGGCTACTGCAGAACCCAGAGGTTTCCAATCAGAGTCACCCGCTGTCACTTATCACACTGGCACCATTATTCTCCATCAGATTCTTCAATATCTCTTCTCAAGCTCACTCCTAAGTCCATTTAACTTTCTATATTCATTCAAGATTAAAAAAAAAAAAAGTCTGTAAGGCCCATACACTTGATTTCCAAATACCTAGCGTCTAATGCCAGAACAAGTTCAAAGAGAAGGAAGACAAGGTAAGTGTCTTGGGTATTCATAGTCTCTTCATTATCCAAGAAGTAAAACAGGATGGACTGTGGTGGCACATCGGATTGTGTGACGTTTCCATGTTCCTTCTAAATGCTCCAGCACTGGGAGCTGGGCGTGGATTGTCTTATTTTTGTTTCCATGTTTTCTACAACCCCTCTCAACCAAAGCTTTGCAGTTTAAACAATTTTACGTAAATAAATAAGAAACAGTTTGATAAACATATCAAGTTTTTTATATAGTATGCAAGCTCTTAAACACTGAAAAGTGTGAAGTTGATTTACCTTAATGTTAAAATTCTTGTCCAAATGAACATCTCTATCCAAAGAAAATATCAAAGAATAAAAGCATATATTGACATTTAATGTGAGTAATAATATTTTAAGCTGCATTTCAAATATCACATAAAGTTTTAATATAAATTCTTTAGCATTTAATATGCATTACTAGCAGCCTCTATTTATTCTTGAATTTATCATATGAAATTATAATTTTCATTGTGATTATTTATACTATATTCTCCCATCAAAAAATATAGTGTGTGTGTGTGTGT
>NC_034613.1:71763167-71782409 GCF_900095145.1 Mus pahari | reverse complement strand
AGAGAGAGAGAGAGAGAGAGTTTTAGTGCTTTTGCAATATTACATTTATAAAACTAGGCTGCAGTTTGTTACTGTGCTCTCTAAAGTCTTCTCCATTAACTGAACAGCCTATGAGAGAGCAAAATGGCAGCAGCAAGCAGACACATACAAGGAGACATTAAAGTAAAATTCTGGGAAATGAATGTTTAATTTTCTATGTTATATCTAAGGGTGAAAAAATGTCCAATCTCTTTCACTAGCAGTAAGAGGCAATGTAGGCCAAACTAAATTTTAAAAAAACAACAAACAAAAAACCAAACAGCAACTACTTCTACAAAAATGGTAGTATAAACATAAGTATAATAAATCAAGTGAATTTAAAATTTTGCAAATATTGAAATTCTCATTCAATATGCAAGTACTATTTAAAATTACAGTGTTTTTTTTTTCATTTATATGTGGCATAACTGATTTCTTGCAGTTCTAAATCAACTTAGTCAAGCATAAATTACATTTAGGGAGTAATTTAGGTTCTTTTGGGACATACTTTAACACTTCCAAACCATTAAGGTATTGCTCAATTCCAAGAAATAACTTTAAATAAATAGGATCTTAGTAGCTTTCCAACATATCTATTGTGGCTTCATACTTAGCTCTAAAAATTCCACACAGGCCTGCTGATAATTTCCTACTACACATTTAGTTTTTTGACAGGATGAAAAGGAAAGATCTTGGCTAATGTTTTATGTTTCAAAGTCTGGGTAATCTATAATTAAAGGTGAATTGGTTATCTGGCCAGAATACTAGTATCTGTCTATGATATGAATGTGAACAATTCCCAAGGATCCATGGGTTAAAGGCTTGGTCCTTTGTGTGATGTGGAGGTGGTAGGACATTTAAGAGGTAGAACCTAACAGAAAGTCATGGGGCAGGGGGAGCAAGGTTCTATTCCTTATTGCAATTAAGAAGTCCGCCTAGAAGTATCATAATAAAATTTGGAGCACCTTCACCTGACAGATCCCCCTGACTTTCTATTTCTGGTGATTTGATTACTCATGTGCTCCTGCCATGATGTGACAGATGATGTTCAGATCTTACTGAAAAGACCGAATCTTGTCAGAGCACACTGAATCACTAGAACTGTGAGCTAAATACAAGTCTTTCTTATATAAATATGACCATCTTACATATTTCCTTATAAACTGATGCATACTGACCCTTCACATTTCCAAGGAATCAAATCCTTTAGTAATACCCCTATATTAATTGTTGTGAAGGTTTGTCTACAAGACAAGACATAACATACTTAGAATAGTGTTCCCATAACAACAATTTTGCTCACACTTCCCAAACCCATTTTAGTTAACAATCCTTAGGTACAACCTTTGGCTAAACTCCATGCTAAACTAAAAAGTTTATAATGATGTACATACTGAGCCCAACATGTACAAGTATTATTAGTCTCCAGAAATGGAGTTTGACCTATCCTTGTGACTCTTCAGGCTGGTCAAGGAGTGAGCAGACTATGAGGTTGGAATGCTATTTATTATTATTATTATTATTATTATTATTATTATTATTATTATTATTATTATTATTGATGAACCATTTATCAGGCAATCTTGGGCAAGCAACTGAGCTCTCTGAAAACTGATGGTAAAGCTACTCCTTACTCCTCAAGGTTAGTTATGAGGGAGAAATGAATACTTGCAAACTTCTTACACAGTATCTGGTAATCACTGATACCACTTTCTAAAGCTGGACTATTAAATTTCAACCACTGTGGTTGCTATTGTGTGTATTTCATTTTAATTTTAACCTGCACGTCACTCAATACTAAGATTTACAAACTATTCATATATTTATTGGCTATTTACATCTCTTTATTTTTTGATGATGACAAGTGTGTTACAGTGAAGAGTAAAAATACATTATTGATATTTAGTGATGATTTTATGAACACCATTCAGGCAAAATACAGAATAATAGAAACATTCTTTGGTGTGCTTTCTTTTTTTTAATTATTTTATTAGATATTTTCTTCATTTACATTTCAAATGCTATCCCAAATGTCCCCTATACCCTCCCGCAACCCTGCTGCCCTGCCCACCCACTCCCACTTCTTGGCCCTGGCATTCTCCTGTACTGGGGCTTATAAAGTTTGCAAGACCAGGGGGCCTCTCTTCCCAATGATGACCGACTAGGCCATCTTCTGCTACATATGCAGCTAGAGACATGAGCTCTGGGGGTATTGGTTAGTTCATATTGTTGTTCCACCTATAGGGTTGCAGACTCCTTTAGCTCCTAGGGTACTTTCTCTAGCTCCTCCATTGGGGGCCCTGTGTTCCATCCAATAGCTGACTGTGAGCATCCACTTCACTATTTGCCAGGCACTGGCATAGCCTCACAAGAGATAGCTATATCAGGGTTCTGTCAGCAAAATCTTGCTGGCATATGCAATAGTGTCTGCGTTTGGTGGCTAATTATGGGATGGGTCCCTGGGTGGGGCAGTCTCTGGATGGTCCATCCTTTTGTCTTAGCTCCAAAATTTGTCTCTACAACTCCTTCCATGGGTACTATTTTAGGGAGGAATGAAGTATCCACATGTTGGTTTTCCTTCTTGATTTTCTTGTGTTTTGGAGATTGTATCTTGGGTGCTCTATGTTTCTGGGCTAATATCCACTTATCAGTGAGTGCATATCAAGTGAATTCTTCATCACATCATTTTTCAAGAAGTTTTCCCATTTACCTATAATTTCTTTTATATTTTTCTCTTAATGACTAATAAGAATTCTTCATAATTATTGATGGACATATCTCATGCAATTTATGTGCATTTCAAATATCTTTTTTCACTATATGGAGTTAATGTTTTGTCTTCTACTCTTGTATTTTGATATACACAAATTATTAATAGGCAATGTAGTGCAGTACATTGCTTTTTTCATTGAGGATTATTCTTCCTAAAGTTTTAATGGTCTTTGTTTACCAAATACTCATGCATATATTCGTGATTGTTTTTTGCAAAATGTATATTAATTTGCCATTTCACATTTAGGTCCCTATAAATTTTTAAGATTTTATTTTTGTATATGGATAGTACAAAAATAATGCACACATATTTTGGTAAGCCTGAATTACAGTTTTAATTTTTTAGGTAAGGCATTCACTGTGTTCAAAATAATGAGCATGCAGTGAAAAAGTAAATATGTTTACAGTGAAAAATAGTTGTCCCACTTCCAAACCCCACTCAGTAGTTACACTTTCACTGTTAATGAAAATTTCATAATTTGAAATATTTATGGAGCAAAACAAGAACTAAGCCAACACAGTGTTAGAAAGTGAGAGCTTTTCCTTCAGTTTTACTGTTTTCGATATAGCCAATGCTTGTAATTTTACAGCTCTAGATTGATATTTTATTCTGTAACACACTGTTTATTTTATTGATCTTTGATCCTCTCTAGGTTGTGAGTCTAGTTCTCAGGCTACAAATGATTTTGGATTACTGCTTTTAAGTTTCTCACAGTTTTTATAACAACAAAGTTTAGAAAAACATTCTAAGGCTTTTATTGTTTTCTTCACTGTTGAAGTTTATTAATTCTGATGCCCCTGCACTCGCTTCTTACAATAATTTTTCATTTATTTTAATATGAAGTATTTTTAAAAGTTGGACAGCTTTTGAAATTTAATAAAGTTAATTCAGTCACTAAATACACGTTTACCATTTTTAAGTGAGACAGCTATAATTTGCCTAAAATGATGTACAGGTTTCTCTGAAGCATCCCATTCACTTTAGCAAGATTCAACTAAACTTTTTAGTAGGGTTTGGAAAATATTATCTATTAAAGCTTCAAGAAATAGATATTTTAAGCTTTATACCACTCATAAACTTTTATGTTGTACAGATATGCTGTTATAACTCAAATCCAGTGTTAGACTCAATGTAAATAAATGGTGTGGGTGAATGTCAATAAAACTTTATTTTCAGAAATATATGGTGACCCAGGAGACAAACTCTGGGTAGGAATCAAACAACCCTTGATCTATAGGACTAAGACACATGTTCCAGGTCTGTCCTGTTGTATAGGACTATTTTTTTGAGCCAAACTGTGACCATCTTCAGGATATTTTCTGGAACTAATCATCAGCTGGGGTTGCAGCTTGTTCACGTTCTTTCTTGAAAGGTGGTAATGTAAGGGTCACAGAAGCATCACTTGAGACTGAGACACCTGTACCAGAAAATTACAAGCAAATCTGACTTAATTTCCTGTGTCCTTGGAATTTTTGAGAAGGGATAGGGTATATAAGTGGGGAAGGATGATCCAAGGGGCACTACCTAGTCCTGGGGTAATTATCAAACATGTTGTGTGCAGTATGGCCAGCTTAAAGTCAAACATGCTTCTACCTGTGTGTGCTATTCTTTCCTGGACATCCTTGTGAATTACAAAACTGGTATGTCATTAATTCTTATTTTTCCTTCTACATCTTTAATTTTCTGCTAATGATATGTAACGTAGATTGTTTTAGGTTAACCTTTATACTTCTCCTTTTGTATGTTTCTTTCTCCTATGTGCCTTTACAGTAAAATTGATATTAAATACACCCTCTATCCCCAGTGCCATAGCCTTTTGTGAGAACCGCTGATACCTCAGCTTTCACATATATCTGATCATCTTTCCTATTATCAATTGATTATTACTGCAGGTAATTACTATACCACCACACTTACTTTCTGCTCCCAATATTGTCACTGGGAAAGTAAACTGTCTGTGCTACACGTGAGGGTTGAGCATCTCAAAATTTGGAAAGCTTGCACTTATTTGGAACATTTAGGTATATCTAGGAATGCTACCTCCTCAACAATGACTGTCTTTCATAGTAATAGATCTCCCCGGAACACATTTTGAGCTTCTTAGGAAAACCACAGTGACTACTCCATGTCTTACTGGCACATTCACATTTACAATGCTGCTTTCCCCAAGTAGACAATAAACCTAGCAGAATAAAAAGAGTATGCTATATGAAAATAGGATTTCTTTATTAAAATATTTATTTATTTGTTTGTTTGTTTATTTAATGTATGCAAGTACACTGTTGCTGTCTTCAGACACACTAGAAGAGGGCACTGGTTCCCATTACAGATGGTTGTCAGCCACCATGTCATTGTTGGGAATTGAACTCAGGACCTCTGGAGGAGCAGTCGGTGCTCTTAACCACTAAGTCATCTCTCCAGCCTGAAAACATGATTTCTTAATAAGCATTGTTCTTGGCCTTCATGTGTTCAATGTATTTTATAAAGTTATAGATGTATGAATAGCTTCCAGAGAGAATTTTACAGATTTATATCTTCTGTTTAGGAACCATAATTGCTTGTTTTTCACATTTCATTCTTTGGAGTCTAAATACCTCAGAAAAAAATTTAAAATGTGGCTTGTACTCATTAGTGTTTTACAGAAGATAGAAATATTCTGTAGCCTATGGATGACAATATCATGTCTCCATTGTTTATATTGATACAAATTTTAGTCACTAATTATTTTTTACCAATTCAAATTTGGTATAGAACAAGAACCTACTGGAAATAATTTTTTTTAAATAATATTATTTTAGAAAATTGTTGATCTTGTTAATAAAAACACAAAATGGTTATTTAATAGAAACATTAGAGAACTGAATCACATACTACAAACAATAATAGATGCTGCACAAGCCAGCTCAGGTGTCACAGAAATATGAGGACTTATGAATACTAAAGATTTCAAATCAGTGTTTCTGACTAAAGCAAGATTAATAACATCAAACATTCAATACATATTCAGTAGTGTTACTTAAAAATAATAACTAAGTGGACTTGGGAGATGGTTTAAGGCACTTGGTGCTCTTGCAGAGGACATGGATGTGATTTACAACTAAAGGACATCTCACAACTATACTAACTCTGGCTCTGGACATCTGGTGCCCTCTTCTGGACTTTGTGGGAACTGGGCACACAAGAGGTGAGCAGAAACATGTAGGAAAAATACCCATACACAGAAAATAATATAAAAATAATAATGATAAAACCTGATAAATGCTGATAGCACCATTGACATACAAATACTTTAGGTTATTACTAAGAATGCAATAAATCTTAACCTTATTTCTATTGTACTTTTACAACTTTGCAAGTGTTTGTAGATGGGTATCATAAGACTTTCCCTTTTCAGACATGTATATGTAAAAGACACGTATATGAAAAAAAAAGCTCATAGCTTTATGAATAAGCTGAAGTTTCATTAGATAAATGAAGTTCTTTAACTAAGACCTCCTCTTCCTCCTCCTCCTCTTTCTTCTTTCTCTCTCTCTCTGTGCGCATGCGCATGCATAGGTGTGTGTGTGTGTGTGTGTGTGTGTGTGAGAGAGAGAGAGGGGGGGGGCTCTTCTTTTATGACTGTATCAGTTTCAGTGTTTGTACGCTTGCTCTTTGCCAGTCTTATGTGAATATGTGCATACTTACGATTTTAGGAGAGAGGACTGCCTCAGTGGAAGAAGAAGCACCTAATACTGGAGAGATTAGAGGACTCAGGGAACGGGGAATCCTCGAGGTTGGGAGAGTGTTAGCACCCTCTTGGAAGCGAGGGGTAGAGGGAATAGAATGTGAAATTGTATGTGCGTGGGACCAGGAGGGGACAATGACTGGAATGTAAACACATAAAATTATTAAATATTTTAGGAGAATATTATTAACATTATTTTGATTTAGGAAACACATTATAAATATCCATGTATTTTATTTATATGTTTATTTTTGAATGGTCATTATTTTCACCTCCCATTGACTTGACTGCTTAATTATATAACAAGGAAAAAAGTGCCATTGATATTATTGGTTTCTAGACTTCTGGAAATCTCTCTTGCTCTTTTATAAATAATTTTGCCACAGTCCAAAGTTTCTTTAAACCGATGAAAGTATGAAGAGTGTGATATTTGACAGTTCCATCATGTTGAGAAAATATTTAGGGTATACTATTCCTGAAAATTTTCTGACAAAAAATGCATAATGTGAGCATATGCTAATGTTAGCCTAAAAATTATTCAACTTCAACATCTCGATTTGGCACAATTAGAACTATGTAAAAATATTCAGAGTAGCAAAAATAGTTTTCTATTAGTGAGCTGTAATGCTACATTAATATTAAGGTTTTTTTGGAACGATCTGTGATAGAAATTGAATCAGCAACCCTAATAAAATAATTATAATTTCTAAGAATTTAAGCTAAATCCATTGAGAACTTGATAGATTACTGGGTCCTTCCTTATAAATGAGGCTTTAATACAGATCTAATTTACACATTATCCAGATTGCACACCAAGTGAAGATTATGTGATATAGGAGATATCAGATTCCAAAAATTAACTTTAAATTGTCAGGACTTTCAAAATAACATCTTCATCTCTATCCCGAGATGACACAGGGAATACTTGTCTCAAGCTTATGGTAAAAACTGCTGCAATACATTTAGGCCATAGACTTGTAAAGTACACTTGTAAGAATTCCACATTTAAGTATCTAAAGACATGTTGGACTAGGTACTATTATATCCACTTTGCACATGAGAGTTTGGAAAGCAGGGCTGTATACTTCTACTCAGGTTCACAAAACAAAAATATATGTTGATATATTGTGTCCCTTGTATTGTTCAGGTCACCAAACATTATCTATTAAAAGGCAAGGAAACAAACCCCTAGAGTAGACTCTTCTATTAGGTACAAATAATATTGTTACAAGTCAGTTCTATTTCTAAGAAATATAATTTTATATTTCAAAGGAAAGGATTCATAAATGATCTGAAGTTCTTGTAAAGTAAAATTTTATCATACATGCCATCTAAAATGTTTTTTCTTCTACATTTTCTTAGAGTTATACCCTCTCAATTTGAATTTTTTTTCATATTCTCAAATAGAAATTCTTAATATTTTCTGTGTTCAAGCCTAAAACATCTTTTCCTTTGATAATGGTATTCTCATTTTTCTCTTTGAAATCACAGTAAGCACATGTATCTTAATGACATCTACCTGTGAAATCAATACAATCCAAAACATAAAAATATCACATATGGACAAAGGTTATTCTCAACCTTTTCAGTTGTTGTTTGTCGTAGTCAATTATAATGTCAGGTATACATTATGTACTTGATATCCATATGCATTGCATTAGGTAATAATAGATTTACACAGCTTATCTTGTATAATTAAAATTTTGTTCCTTTCAATCTAGTACCTTTTATCTGTTCTGCTTTACATAATTTGTCCAACTTTGATTTCAGTTGTTGCTATTGCTAGTAAACTATAGTAAATATTTTCTACGTCAGAAAAATGTATCAGTGACATTTTAATTTTCTTTAATAGTTACCAAACAGATAGTTAACCTATACTTTTAGAAATTGAATTAAAGTAGCCAAATAATTGATTTTAATACAAATGATAGGTATTTATTTTGTATTACTATATGCTTCAATAGAAACTTGTTTTTCAGATCAGCAATTTCATGTTTTATGATTTAATGTGCTTTTATTGTTAATATTTAAATGTTTTAAAATTTTATTTACACAATGTTCCTATTTCTTCCCCTATTTCATCCCTTGCACTATTTCTGCCAGATTCCATATGCATAGTCTTCTCTTTAATAGCCACTGTTGTTAAATTTAAATGACTGAACATATAAATACAGCCTGATAAGTCCACTTAGTGATGCC
The DNA here is from genome assembly GCF_900095145.1 of Mus pahari. Classification (NCBI taxonomy): domain Eukaryota; kingdom Metazoa; phylum Chordata; class Mammalia; order Rodentia; family Muridae; genus Mus; species Mus pahari. The sequence goes on along the minus strand of NC_034613.1, from coordinate 71,773,695 downwards.
TATATGTATATGTTATGAGGACTGAATACTTGGTATTAGAAAACCCAATCATGGACTTCACTCCTGAGAAAGATTTATTAGTCCTCTCTCAGCTATAATGACATGCAAATTTCAGCAAGTTATTTGAATCCATCAATTTTATAATTGACATTTGTTAAATAGCATAATTTCTCATTCACAAAGTTTTTGTAAGAATTTTAAAATATACAATAAAGCTGTTGAAATATATTAAGTATGGAATCAATGAAAATAATGTTCATAAGACTATATATAAATATATATGCATATACATATATTTATATAATTGTCACATTTATATACTATTCTTAAATTATAAAATAAATAATATACACATAAACCTTTCAAATGCACAGCTAAAATATATAACTATGAGAAAGGATATATGAAAGTTATTTTAGAAAATTAAATTTTTCTTTTCACAAGGATTTTTTTCTTTTGGAAAGATTAAAGTCAAAGACATATGATACCTCTGAATTTTTAAATGCATTATTTAGAATTATAGTACATTCATACACATAAAAATGAATTATTTCTAATTGCATAGGTCTGCAATCTCAGATGATTATTAGGTTGCTATAAGAGGATTGAACATTCTGAGATTTCTTGGATAAGATTCTGATTTAAAGTCCAGCTTGTCCAAGAAAGAGAGACTCTATCTCAGAATAAAATATAAGAAAAGAGAACTAGAGATACAGATCAGTGGAAAAAACTTGTCTCACATGTCCGAGGTCCCTTTTCTCAGTCCCTTATATGGCTTCATAGTAATAACCATCATTATTAAAAATTAATTTTAAAATAATTTGGAAGAAAACACTTCTATTTTAGCTTTAGTCTACATAGGGATTTTTATTTTCTCTTTTATATAACTTTCTTGGAATCATTTCTTTGCATGAGACTGTCTATTATGTTAGTTACAAATAACAAGAACACTGTACTCGTAATATGTGATGTTAATGGGTATACTAAGATATTTTACTGTCTTAAGCCTTAAATTTTACAAAGTTTTGTTTTTATAATAACCATTTGTAAAGTTTGTGGAAACAGAACCTTGAAACAATAATCCTTATATATAACTAATCATATAATAATGTATCTGCTAATATAAATCAATTATCTAAGAAAGAAAATATTCTGTTGTTAATTTTGAAACATGTAAATATAGCAATATTTTTTTTAAAAGGTGACAAGTGGCATTACCAGAGGAAAAACTGTCAAAAATGACAAATAACACTCGACTAGAAATAACAAGATTTTTTTTAAGCTTAAATAGCTTAACTGGTCAAAAGTAGTAAAGAAAATAACAAATATTTTCATTGATATGATGAGTGTCGTTGGGTTTTTCACTAATAATTTAGAGTGAGGGCGTCTATAATACATTCTTGTTAAATTACAGATGAACCAATTAATTACAGAACACACTTAATTTCATACATGCTTAACACATTTCCCAAATAAGTTAATATCTGTCAGAAGTGTCCCATGAGCAATGTAGCTGTGATGCTCATTTTATCTTGAATATACTGATGTGTTGACTACTGGGATGCAGGGTTCTCTGACATTCTCCAGTCTAGATGTACCCTTGGGAGCAGAACTGCTTTAAAGTGAAACTGCAGAAGAAACACAATCTCTAACTCACTGAACTAAAATATCTGACATTAGCAACTTGGAGTCAAAGCAGTTTTTATCATATCTGAGTACCTTATGAATAAATATCGTCATATAAATCAGGAATCTTCTGCTATTTTGAATTCCATCTTATTAAAACACATGTACATGAGGGAAATATTCTTGGCATAAAATTACTACATTCATTTTTTTCTTTCTTACACCTGAAGGCACATGTCTCAACCTTCCAAGGTACTTTATTATTTAATTAGAGCAGATACTTTGGTACCATTTTAGATGTTTCATATAAAGTTTGATTAATTTCAGTATATGCTATACTCCCAGGCAAGTATATATGGCTGTTGCAAAACGAGGAATAATCAGGACTATCTTTTAAATTAAAACACAACACAAATATGTAAAAAGGTAGAATGTCGAAGTGAAAATGACAACTTTCATAGATGACTAGAAATATTTCATATTTTATTTATTCATTAAATACACAATTATTGTATGATTAGTACTAGGGTTAACAATGTACTAATTATCAATGAAAAGAATGGTATAATCCTACCAATCAGAATGTATAGTTTAAAGAGTTATTAAATATCATCAAATATCATAGGGAAGATAAGTAGTGTAGTTGTAGCAAATACTAATTTTGCCCTGGGCATGTGGCCTCTAACTTCCATTTTAATTATACAAGCCTAAATTTGAAATGCCAGCATTTGGATATCAATACCTAAGGACCCACTCTGGCTGAAGAGGCCTATTTTAACTACATCCATGGCAAGCTAAATTGCTCAAGAATGAACACCCCTGGGAGCTCCTCTCAGACATGATTGATAAGAAATGTTGAATAAGTAGTAGAGGTTGCTAGCAATCACGACCAGATAAATCTAAGCATTTGTTTTGTGCTGCTTCTTAGAGTTTTCTGATGGGGACTGAACTCTTGAACCATTAATTGGGTTGAGAACACACCTGTTTTATTGGCTTCCTGTTTCCAGTCTTGTTTTACCCTCTTAAGCTATTCTTTACACCTTTCAAACAATCTAAAATTGGCATATATTTTCTGAAGTTTTGCTTTTGGGAGACTCTAAGCAAGGAGAAAAGTTTATTCCAGTAAAGAGGATATTACCTCGCCAAAGAAGTTGTGAAAGTAGCATGCAGGCATTGTGAGCAAAGTCTTGCCAGTGAGAAAACTCTGCAGGAGATGGGTGCCTATAAGGATGGTCAGAGTTTGCCAAGGCAGAGAAGGGAAGAATGGCACTTTATGAACCAGAGGAACCACATAAAATGTCATAATACAGTTTCTCAAATTTAATATCAGGCTTTTCTAAGCACAGATTGATGGATCCTATTCTCAATTTTCTTTTCTATTTTTTTTACTTATTTATTTATTTATTTATTTACTATTTTCTTTATTTACATTTCAAATGCTATCCCGAAAGTTCCCTATACCCCACCCCGCCCCTGCTCCCCTACCCACCCACTCCCACTACTTGGCCCTGGTGTTCCCTTGTGCTGGGTCATATAAAGTTTGCAAGACCAAGGGGCCTCTCTTCCCAATGATGGCCGATTATGCCGTCTTCTGCTACATATGCAGGTAGAGACTCGAGCTCAGGGGGTACTGAAATTTGTTGCTTATATTTGTGTGTGTGTGTGTGTGTGTGTGTGTGTGTGTGTGTGTGTGTGATATTTTTATTTAGGTTTGGTAGATAACAGTAATGCTTATCATATTCCTACTTGCCCTATATCTCATGAGTGTAATGTATTATAATCCCTGATTCCTTGTTACAGCAACACACAGTCTTATGGATTGCTGTGAACAGTGTTGCAATGAAATTGGTATTGAGGCATATCTAGGTAGAAGTACTTGAAAATCACAGTGGCATGTTTAGACATTTTCTCTGACATGGTCAATATTCCAATTTATAGTGTTATAGTAGAATGATAAAACACTAAATCAGAGATCCCAAGGGACGACTTAATCAGAACCTTTGGCTGACTTGCATTGGATTTACTGCAAAGAAAAAAGAATGACCTGTGTGTTTCCAGTCACCAATACCTGAGTGGCTACTTGTTACTACAGCATAAAATAGGTAATTATGACTAATACTTTATCTCACTCTTTCATGAATTTCTTTCTCGTTTGGTATCTTGACTAAGATATTTTAAAAAGAAGGCAAGTTTTGAGGCTCTTTAAAATTGACTTTTCCTTCTCTTCACATTCCATTTTGATTTTGTCTGGATAACTTGCATATTGATGAGAAACAAATTACCCCGTGACTTACAATTTAAGACCCCAAACACATTCACTACCAAGCACAATTTCTGAGGGTTAAACATCTTAAAGTAGCTTGTCAGCCTTGAAACTTCATAGGACATGTCACGAGTTTTCAATAATTTACTGCCTATACCTACAAACTCTTCAGATTAAACCAGAGTTGAATGACTTACTACTAAAGGAATTTCCAAGTTTCTTTAAAAAGACAATAGTTCCTCATACTGTGGCCTCTACATTGGGTGGGGCATGTAATGAAACAGTTTCTCAAGGGAAGAATTGGTGACCAAGAAAAGTGGGGTGGTGGAAAGAGGAAAGAATATAAAAAAAACAAAAGTCACAACCTTATATAATCTAATTACCCAAGTGCATATCATATTTTACTTATTTTATTTATGAGAAATAATAAGTTAGTCTTGCCTATACCCAACCAAAGAGAATATGGGAAAATGTGCATAGCATTGATTGTTAAGCACAGAGGGAGCAGAAGCAGGGGAAAGGAGAAAAAGGAGGAGAAAGAGAAAACTAAGACCACAGCCTTTTTATAACCTAAATTTAGAAGTGGCTTATGATTGCAAGAAAACTACTAAATGCAATACACATTGAATGGAAGGATATTTTAGTATCAATCCCTGCAGAGAAAAGTGTTAAATAATCTGTGAACATAGTTTTAAAACTATCACATATGGTCCAGAAGCAAGGTTAAAAATTACTCTGAGAAGTACGAAGGCAATGCTTCTTATTTCTCTCAGATTCTATTCTTGAACCATGGAAAACTGTCACTGGTTTCTGGTCCTTATCTTCCTTGTCTCTGTTTTCATAAAATTTTATCATGATATCACTAGCTGTGGTTTTAGATATTTATTGTGGTGGAAATTCAGTACAACAAATATGTAAATATTTTTTCTCTTCTAAGAGAGATTCATAATTTCTTTAATAATTTCCTTTCACGGGTGTTTTCATTTTTTTTCTCTAAATCCTATAATTTAGATATTAGAAAATGTGGATCACAGTTTATCAACTGAAACACTATTGACACTTAGCAGGATAACTACTTGTTAAGAATTACCATACAGTACATTGCCCCTTTGTTGGTCACTCTTCACAAGGTGAAAGTTGCATATTGGTCTCTTATCTTCTTAAATGAGGCTGTATATTTTTAAATGATCTCTGGTGTATAATAAAATCACCCTAATTTGAGAACCACTTTGACTAACCTTTAGAGACTCTTGTATTTCCTTCCTGTTTTCTGTTTTCCTTTATGCTATTTTATGAGAGTGTTCTTCAAATTCATCCTTTATCTTTTTTATGAAACCCATTTTGCTTATTCACTTTTATTAGATATTATTTTAGTTTAGTTTGTATTCATGACAAAACTGAAGAGCATACAGACAGATTATCCATGTACCCTCTATATTTAACACATACATCTCACCCATTGTCAAATCCCAAGCTATATTTAACAAATGTTGAACAGACCATGGCACATCATCCCCAACTCTATACTTGACTCCAGAGCTCACTCATGGTATTATATGATCTATGGGTTTGGATAAATGTCTAAGCATATATCTACTATTGTGTCATACAGACTGATTCCCCTGGTTGTATTGAATTCAGTGTATATATTTTTTAAAAACTCCATTCTCTGAAATATATTTTACATAGATTCTTGGGTTTTCTTTTCTCATATGATTGGCTGAGTAGTCTGAGATTTTAATTATTTAAGGTAAGTTTAGAATGTGTGCCTTTGTGTTTTTCTTTAGATTTTCTTTCTCTGTGTAGTCCCTCACACCCACCCCACCACATTTAGATATGAATTTATTTTTATGCTGATTTAGTCTTCTGTGTTGGAGAGGATTGCTTTCCAAATAACTGAAAATTTATCACCTCCCTGTATAGTGAATGTCCCTTAGACAATTTAGTTCTTTATAGACTTTATAAGTCTTTGTAGGTGTTTCTTCATGTTCTTCAATTTACAATTAGATATTTTATTATTACATCAGAGTTATCTTAAAACAATTTTTGACAAAGAGGAGGTAATTGCCATTTTTAACCAAAAAGTCTGCATTATGTCTTGTTCTCTCTCCTCTTTTATCCCCATTTAGAATTTTTTTGTTGCATCTCCATTACTTCCTAAGGTCTCTCTCAAAGCCTCTGAAGGTTTAACATTCTTGCAGTTTGGAGGAGGGCTAAGATAATTGTGATCTATTCCTCAATCAAGAGACAGCATTCACAGTTGTGGATTGTAATGCTGTGGCATTGTTTTCAGGCCTCTACAGTCTCACAGCTTTATGTAAGCTGTAGCCTCAGGCTATACAGTCGGAAGCTGCATTTTCTTTCTTTATGTTTACTTTCATGCATGGGACATCCATATGCCAACAACTAGTTTTGAACACTCACACTTGTCTCTGATTTCACACACTTCTCTGTAAACAATTTATTTACTCCAAACCATTTCAACTATGGGTCTCTACAGTGTTAACTAACCTGGACCCCAGGGAGCTCCCAGAGACTGAGCCACCAACCAAAAGACTTTTATGCAGGCTTATCTGAGACCACTGGCACATAAATACCAGAGGACTGCCTGGTCTGGTCTCAGTGGGAGAGGATGCCCATAATCCTGCAGAGACTTGATGCCCCAGCATGGGAAGATGCAGGAGTGAAGTGGGGGTGGGGGAGGAAAAGTAAGGAGATGAAGGAGGAACTCTGTGAGGGGGCAGCATTAGAGATGTAAATAAACTAATTAATCTAAGTAATAAATAAGTAATTGGTCTCAATTATTTTGTGGTTCAAAGTCTAGTCCGAATGAATAATGTTCCTTTTGATGATTTGTACTTCCGTTCTTTCAGAAGATTGAACTTTTTCTTTCTTTCTATCTTTCTCTCTCTCTCTCTCTCTCTCTCTCTCTCTCTCTCTCTCTCTCTCTCTCTAATTCATGTTTTGTTTTATATATTTTCAATGCTATGCTTTAAAACCACAGAATTTTCCCCATATATGAAAACAGTTTTCTCTCACCCTGGGTTTGTATTGATTTTCAATGATGTTTATGCACTCCACAAATTACAGTAAGAAATGTGTGTACTACAAAAGGTAGCTTTAAATGAATTTAATAAGGGACATTATGTGACAGTGGACCTGAAATTATATGGCAGTCATGGATCTATGATGGAAGTAAAGACTCAAAACTACATAAAATCTGTTTATCATTTATAATATAGTTGTGAAAATAACTTGTTAAGTGCTGGGTGAATGAATGATACCCACACAAGAACTGCCTACTGCAAACTGATGAATAAATCACATATTAAAATTGAAGGAGTAAATCCCGCTTGTATATTCTGGACTCCAAATTTAGAATTAAGGAATAGTCTAATTCCTAAAATAATGGGTAAATCTCACAATCAGCTCTCTTTAGAGAAGGAATTATGGGCTATTATCAAATGTACAGCTAGTTCTACAAATTTGGTAATAGTATGTAATTATATTTTCATTCTGCTGCACAAATTTCAAGATAACAGATATTATTGTATCTGAAATTAATTAGGAAAATGACTATTAAAGGTCTATTTTAATTCCAAAAGCTAGACTCAGGGTGTGTCAAATGATCAAATGCAGTAAAGGAAAAATTAATTCCAGATAACTACAGGTTTTGCAATTTTCCCACATCCATTTCCAAAACAAAGTACTCATTTTCATGCACATGATAAAGATTATAAATTTTCTTTCAACATTAATTTTCCATTATTCCTGGAACAAGATACGTTTTACCAGAAAGCATACAGAGTACTTATATTTCTCAGTAACACTTGACACTTCAGAATATTTATGAGACAAATCATTGGACAATGAAGAATAAACAGAAATACAATATAGCAGAACCTAGAAAAAGTCTTTAAAGTGTTGGTTATACAATTGTGGCTAACTGAGTTTGCATTGTCAGAATTAGTATAGAATTAGCTGTGGTAGCATGGTAATATCAGGGGTTCTACAAGGAGAATGGGTAGTTAAAGGAGCATCACAGGAAACTCAAAGGTCAGCTAGTCTGATGTATAGAGTGATAAACAAGGGTTTCTCTGTGTGTCCTGGAACTCACTTTGTAGACCAGGCTGGCCTCGAACTCAGAAATCCTCCTGCCTCTGCCTCCCGAGTGCTGGGATTAAAGGCATGCGCCACCACACCCGGCTGCATAAGGTTGTTTTCTAAGTGTATGTCAGTGCATAAATACCTGTCATAGCAGATGTTTCCCCACTAAAACATGAGAATATCCACATATACAGAGTTTTTAAAGACAATCGGTATACAAAGTTTGTACCTTCCCCTCCCCCTTTTCTATATTCTTTAGAGTATAAATTTGGTGCGAGATCCCTCCTGCAACAAGTGGGTAAAGGTGCAGAATGTATGGATAATTAAAGTAGAAAACAAGAATTAGCATTCACCAATATGCAGTGATTGAACATACTCAGCTGTTTCCAGGAGGTACAAAGTATGATTTCCTTAATTCATCACTGTATGAACAACTGTAAATCCTGGCATTAGCAAATTGTAATGGAGCAAAGAACATTGCTGAGAAAAGTGTATTAGCAGAGATTTCATGGTAGTACTTTCAATACTCATCAATGGCATGTGTTTTCTTTAATGTGCATTTAAAGCAAACAAGTTAATAATTTGACAAGGTAAAGAAACACAGAGTGAATAGAGTCAGCAAAATTGTCTCCAAAATGTGGCTAGTATTATACATACATAATTTCACTATTTATACGATGAAGAAGGGAAATGTATATATGCAACTGTCTTGGGGAAAGATGCACAACTGCTATAAGAAATACTTTTTATGCCCCAGTACAGGGAAACACCAGGGCCAAGAAGTGGGAGTGAGTGAGTAGGGGAGCAGGGTGGGGGGAGGGTATAGGGGACTTTCGGAATAGCATTTGAAATGTAAATGAAGAAAATATCTATTAAAAAATTGAAAAGAAAAAGAAATAGACTCGGGCTAAATTGCTCCATAGTTACCTCTAGAAATATGTGAATTTTATGGCTATCAACTTTCTTATATTATGAAAGTAATAAACAAGCCTATATGTGATATCTGATATATGTGACATATAAACCAAATGATATATATGAAATGTAATGATTTCTAAGTATCTGAAAAAACAGAGATGTAACGCAAATGATGTTGTGTAAAATGGCAACCTGGAAAAGGCTTTCTGTATAGATCAATAGATTCCATATCCTTCCCAGCAAAGCATCCCTGGAAAATGAAAAGGTGCACTCAAAGGTTCAGTATGAAATGTTCGAAAGAGAAAGAGAGGATACTGGAGAGATGGCTCAGTGGTTAAGAGCACTGACTGCTCTTCCAGAGGTCCTGAGTTCAATTCCCAGCAACCACATAGTGGCTTACAACCATCTGTCAAATGGGACCCCCATACTGTCTTCTGTGTGTGTCTGAAGACACTGACAGTGTACTTATAGGTATATAATAAATAAATCTTTTTAAAAAGAGAAAGAGAAAGTATCTCTTTATTAAAATTATTTTTTAAATTCTGTTTGTATCCTTCTTATCTTTATTTTTACCCTTTGCAATTTTAAATGTCAATTTAATTCTAATAGAGCATTTGATGTAGAAATTTTACAGAAATATTCAATATTGCAAACTTTCTTAAAGAAATACAATTAGCATCTAGATAAATAAATTGAACATCATGCAGTACCTAGAAACTGCTCATGCTTGTATTTAATGAAGGCTTGTCAAATAGAAGAAGAAGAAGAAGAAGAAGAAGAAGAAGAAGAAGAAGAAGAAGAAGAAGAAGAAGAAGAAGAAGAAGAAGAAGAAGAAGAAGAAGCAAGCAAACACAGGATCTTCTATCTTCCTTTAACTTCCAATGCATTCATCTTTAGTTTTTAAAAAAAGGTGTCATACAATATATATTCCTTCAAGTCTGACTTATGTAGCACAGAGCTGAATAAATGTTCTTGCTGTAAGTTATACTGCTGTCTCCATACATATTTATTCACCAATATTTCATTCCTTTTTATATATCATAAATAATAGATTTACATTTTAAAAACATACTTATTTTTATTTTCTTATCCATTTAAAAGGAATTTATGGTACAAAATTCAGCATTATTTGAGTCAGTGTTCTTGAGTTTATGTTCTCTTATGATCGTACATAAAGCTTGGAAGCTTGAATTTAGTTACGTATACGCATAGAGGATATACGAAATAGAGGACCCTGAAATGGCAGACTAAATGAATTTTTCAAGGAGGAATAGTAAGTTTTATAACAACACTATCTTACCTTATACCAGAACCTTGTAGTAACACAATAATGCCATCTTATGGTTGTATTGCAATTTGACGTCTAGAAAGTGCTTCACTTTTTTTTTTTATTATTATCTTGTTTAAACTGTGGTTTACTTTGAGGTTGTAAGGAATAAATTCACGGACATATGACAAATTCATCAGTGCCTTTAGGAATCATAAACATGACCTCATAAAAATACAATAATACAGAGTGTCTGTCATTTGTAGGGCCTTTTTAACAATCGTATTTTCATTCTTGAGAATTCTACTCTCTCTCTCTCTCTCTCTCTCTCTCTCTCTCTCTCTCTC
>NC_034613.1:71734354-71763107 GCF_900095145.1 Mus pahari | reverse complement strand
ACACACACACACACACACATTTCAACCCAAACTACTTTTTTGATAACTCATTAAGTCCAATTAATGCTGCCAATATGCTCATGGGTATGAAGCCATGCACAAACATGCCAGGTTCAAGTGTTTTCTGAAAGAACAGAGGATGTTATTCCTCTAATACTGGAAGACATTTCAGTTCTTTGTGATTACCATATTTCCTACAGATCTGTTGACCTATCTACAGGTTCTTGGCTGCAATGAAGTCATGAATGGACCAATCTCATGGATTGAAATTCAATTCTGAAGAGAATATTGCTGGTTAAATATATAACATTGGTGCCATTATTGGTAGTTTATCATTTCTATAATTGCTGTAAGTCATAGGGTTCACAGGTATTTTTTTTTCTGGTAGTGAGATTTTTGTTATACTAGATTACAATTAACATAAAAACACACAGAATGTCACTATGCAAAGAAGAAGACACCAAGGAATGTTCAGCCCTAAATGGGAAATCTGTATCATACACTCTCCCCCACAGCTCTGGGATCATCACAGTAGATGGATAGGAAAGATTATAAAATTTGAAATGGTGGATTAAAGACCTCTTTTTTTTCTGGACAAAAGAGGAGAGTTGCATATTAACTAACAATTGTAATATTAGTCACAAGGTGTATACATGCCTAAACAAGACAAAATTCTACCACAGAAGGCAAAGACGTGTAAAATGTTCTGCCCTTAATGAAGAACTACTGGAAAATAATAGCTTCTAGGAGAAGTAGAGTCTGCTAAATTAGTGATTTGGCCCTGGTACTTTGACCATATTCCATGACAGGGACAGGTCTCACTCCAAAAGCATTTGGACAGCATAAAAAATATTTTGCTTTTTTTTTTTTTCTAAGAAAACAAACTTGAATAGGTAATAAAATAGGGTGGATCTTGGAGAAGATGTAGAAGGAGGTGAATATGAACAAAATACTCTGTATGATAGAAATAAAAAAAAACTGGTAAAATACTACTATAAACATAGCTAAACATAATTATCAACAATTAATAACAGAGTATTCTCAAATGGCAAAGAAATACTTAAACATTTTTCAAAATCCTTAGTCATCAGGGAAATGTGAATCAAAATGACCCAGAGATTCCACCTTATACCAATCAGAATGACTAAGTTCAAGAATGCAAGAGAAAGCACATGTTGGTGAGGGTGTGGACAAAGGGACACACTTCTCTGTTGCTGGAAGAATTACAAACTGTTACAGTCTCTCTGGAAATCCATTTGGCAGTTCCTCAAAAAATTGGAAATAGTTCCTTAAGACCAATCTATACTGTACCTAGGCATATACTCAAAAGATGATCCACCATATCACAAGGACATATACTCCATGATGTTCATAGTATTCTTATTCATAATAGCCAGAAGCTAGAAAAAAGCCTGGATGTCCATCAACTGAAGAATGGTTAAAGAAAATGTGGTATATTTACACAATGGAATACTATTCAGCTATTAAAAACAAAGACATCATGAATTTTCCAGCCAAATGAATGGAACTTGGGAATACTATCCTGAGTAAGGTAACTCAGATCCAGAAGTACAATCATTGCATGTAGTAATTTAAAAGTGAATAATGCCTTAAAATACAGGATACACACACTACACTCCAGAGACTCAAAAAAGCTAAACAAGAAGGAAGCCCCTTCAAGCAAGAATGCTTAAATATCACTTAGAAGGGGAAATAAAATAGCAGTAGAAAGCAGATGGAGGGAGGGAATGGTGTGGGAGTGTGTACAGGAATGGGATAAGAGGGTCAGGATCGGGTATGGGTGAAGGAGAGAGGCCCAGAGGACCAGGATAATGAATGAAAATATGCAGCTGCCACGGGTGTGGAGTGGGGGGAACTTTTAGAGAGTTCCAGAGACCTGGGATGAATGAGGCTCCCAGGATTCAATGTGGGTGGCGTTAGCCGAAATGTCCATCAGTGGGGATATGGAACCTGAAGTGTCTACCTCCAGATGCCAGAAAGAACCCTCAGTGGAGGGATGGTAGCAGTAATACACCTACAAAACTTTCAACCCCAAAACTCTTCTGTCTAAAAGAAATGATGGGACAAAGATAGAGCAGAGACTGAAGGAATAGCTGACCAGTGTGACCTGTCCTCCTTGGGATCCATCCAGTGGGCAGGCAACAATCCTTGACACTATTACTGAGCCTATGTTGTGCTTGCTGTTAGGAAACTAGTGTTGCTGTTCTCTGAGAGGTGCTCCTAGCAGATACTCACAGATGCAGATACTCACAGCAAATCATTGGACTGAGGTCAGTGACCCCTATGAAAGAGTTAGGGGAAGGATTTAAAGATCTGAAGGTGATGACAACCCCACAGGAAGACCAACAGTGTCAACCAAAGTGGACCCCTGGGTGCTTTCAGAGATTAAGTCACTAACCAAAGAGCATAAATGGCCTTGTCTGAGTTTAGGGACATAGTTACTTGATGGAAACATAAATTATCAGAAGTATATTTGAAATTTCACCAACTTTCTCCATGGACTAGCATTTATATTCCCACTTTTATTATTGCCTTTGTAGTTAAAGGCGAATTGAAAAGAAAATAACTGTTTTACCCTGTTAAAGGTGAATACACAGCCTATATGTCAGCAGAAGTTGTATGATTACAATGAAGTGTATCCCCAGAAAGGATTCTACTTGTTTGCCAAGATGGTATGTGCCTAAAGAAACATAGTAATTTCTGAGTTTTGAAGAAACCTCAGTTCTTAGTAAGTTCATACTCCAGAATGATGCAAGAAAGAAGAAAAGCACAGAAGACAGTGAAAAATGAACACATTCTGAAAAAGTGATGGCTCTAACCTCACTTTCAGACTCTGTCAGTGATTGACAATTGGCACACAATTATTATGAATGTATTGTAAAGTAACAATGTAAGATTGTATCTTATGGTATGTATACTACAGCACTGATTTTTCTCCTTTTCATCAACAATGAAATTAGACATTTTATCATATGTTAAAATAAAAGTATTATTTAACTGAGGAGAGATATTTTCACATTTGCAAAAATAAATTTACTACATGGTAAATTATAAGAGAAGATCACCAAAGAGTAGATATCATATACAGTAAAAACCAAATTTGGAAACTCATGTACATATAAACTTATTTATATATATAATATCATATTAAGTGGTAAGCTAATATTCAAATTTCCGGGTAGCTTGAACCACTAATAATCTTGAGTCATCAAACATTTAAAGTGAATCTTGTGGATATCATGAGCAAGATAGAGAGGAAACAAAATGCTTTAGAAACTGCAAAGCAATTTCATATTACTAACTCATAATATATGAGGGCCGTAATGCCACAACATGTGACAAATTGCATGGCTAAACAAACCTAGGTGAATAGGGGTCATGTGAAGGCCTTTTTAAGGTACATTAATGAGTCAGCACTTTACTCATTGGGAAATAAGATTACAGGAGAAAAGTTATTATACTTAAAAAATTAAAACTAGATGAATGATAATTGGAAATATAGTAAAGACAATCATGAATGGCAACTGAAATTAACATCTGAAACTTCTGTTTCCAGGTATAATGTAGTAAACTAAAACCTATAGTACATGGCTGGCTATAAATAAACACACGAGAGATGCAAAATAATTTGAATTCTTCCTAAGCAAATGAAGAGGTCTATCTTTAAACTACAGAATTTCAAATTGGTTTATATGATTAGAAAACATGTATTATAAATTTGTAAAAGAAGAAACAATACACCTTCATGTGACGAGAGGTTACTGCAGAAGAATACCTTCAAAGGTAATTTAAAAGTTAAATACTTAAGGTAAGCACTAAAGCTGATTTCAGATCAACTAAATAAAATTTTCACATTAAAAATAGGGAAATACAGAGAATGAGACTTCAAAATGGAAATAATAAATTAAAATGAAGGGCTTTTATATGTTGAAATACACTGCTTTAAGTACCAAACTTATAAATACATAGGCAGCAGATATAATTAGATATATTTTAAACTTTATATAAGATTAATTATGAACAAAACAGCATTCACATTATGTTCANTNTTAGAGGATGATGTAATTAATATACAAACATGGTTATCTCAGTAAGAATACTTTTAATATCACTTTACATTAGTAATAATGTCCTTGTGTGTTACAGTAATGTTTCTCCTCTCCTTTTCTGTCATTTTAACCAAGGAAACTACTTGAAAATGTTTTAGAGTTTCCCAAAAATTGCTATATAATATTTCAGTAAAATTAAAATGCTACCTACCCTTGTCGTTCCTTGTACATTCTATTAAGTTTTTCCCACTGGAAATCCATCTGTGAAACTGCTTCCTGTACTTTCACCCTTTCCATGGGGGTGGCACTTTGTAAGGCTGCTGTCTTCTTCTTGTGAATAACATCAATACGACCTGAGATTTGTTGCAAATTGTCTTTTATATTCTGAAATAATAAAATACATATAATAAAATAAACTAGCTTTCTCTAGGGAGTAAAAAGAAGTAGTCCTAGAAGAAATAGTTTTACAATTCTAAAATATCAACCTTATACATGTTAGTCTTTCATTCCCATATGTCAACTGTAGTTCCAGGGGATCTGATGTTGTTGTTCAGCTTTTGCTGGCTTCCGCGTGCATATAGTTCACATAAATTCACTCAACCACACAGTACATTTATGAATTAATAACAATGGACAAAAGACTAACAGTTGGCTAAGAGATTACCCTTCAGGAAGAAAGTTTCAACTTAAGCTATGCTAAAGAGATAACAATTTCAGATCCATTATAAGGTTCTGATGAGCCTGACTACTTTTCTTAGTCCTGACACAAAAAGGCATATCTTTTCCTTTTTCTTATCTTCTGACTTTTTCTCTTAGATGCCAGCCAAAGGCCAAATATACTTTCTCTAGTACTTAGATCAATTGTACTCTTTTCTAAAATTTTTGAGAAGTTTGGAGAAGGAATAATGTCTCATTTGGTCATGAATAAAGTTGAATGTAGGGCAGTCATACTCAAGTAGCAGAAGTAGACTTTATAGCCCATATGTCACATAAAGTATGACATTAGCAATCACAAGAATTTTATTTTATAAAATGTAAAGACCTATGGGAAAATAGGCTAGTATAGAGAGGTTAAAGATACTTAAAAATGGGCTTTGAATCTCAAACTAAAAATTTTGCATTTAATTCAGTAACTAATAGTGAAGCATGGTTTTATAAATTATGAATTATAGAAACCAATCTATATAACCTAGTGAGAATATAGATTATGCCAATTGTAAGAAAATGTTTGAAATAGAATTCTAAAATTTAAAAAAAATACTTATGATCTGTATATCTGCCCAAAGTTGGGTAGCATATGATAAGTGATGTGAATTAATTTTGAGTTTCAAAGGTTTTCTTAGTAATTATATGGTATTCTCTTCAACTCCATGTGTACCTTATGACGAGAAACTTAATTTATTTATTCAACACCTCAACTGAACTCTGAGGAAAAAGGACATATCTGCCACATTAAGTACTGACATATGAGGGAAAGGAGGGCGTGATAACACAGAAATAGCCTGTGAATTTACTCATCTTTAAAAATTCACACTAAAACTCCCTTCCACCAGTTTTACTTACAGAAATGGTAATCACAGAAATATGTTGTGTTTTAATTGCATAAGAGATGGTTACATGGCTAAAGGGAGATTTTAAGAATAATGTGGTGGAATAAAGAGATCCATTTGTTCAAAGACTAACTCTAAAAAGTGGAATATTATAGGTTGATTTATTTAGCATGAGAGGTATGTTTATTGATGTAATATATATATATATATATATATATATATATATATATATATATATAAAATAAAACACAGTAGACACTATAATTGAAGTTATAAAAAGTTTTAAGACAATACATTGGATTTGCTATTAGTATTTTAAAATCACTGGACCTGATGTGTATCCAGGAGTCTGCTTTTACATTTGTCAGTTTCAATATTACTGCCATGTTTTATGGCTTTGAACTATTAGCGTGTTTAGGGATGTTGCAATAACCTGACTAGGTCACATGCCAGGAGTTTATACCAAGATGAATTCACTGTAACTTCTGACAATTTGCTTGACCAGGGGAACTTGTGTTAAATAGCAGATGATCAGATGCAACTTCAGACTCTAAAGGTCATAGATGTCTTTTTCACTTGGCTACTAATCCATTACCAAGAATCAAAAGTCTGGTAGGCTTTTTATTATGTTTGTTGATTATTTGCATTCATATTAGAAAAAAGATAGCATTTTCCCATATTTAGTAGCCAAATGCTTAAAGTAGAAAGCTATAAGGACCAGTAAAGGCTAATATAAAATAAAAAGAATAGAATCTTACCAACCATCATACAAAAATTATCTGCTTCTGGTTTAATGTGATGTGTAAGTGTCTGTGTGTGTGTGTGTGTGTGTGTGTGTGTGTGCATGTGTATGTGTGTGTGTGCATGTGTGTGTGCTTGTGTGCTCCTACTCACAGGGGAGCATATTATAACTCACAGCATAACCATGCACTATACATAAAATTTCTGGGTATTTGAGCTTGAGATAATTCTTGATATAATTTAACTTTCAGTTCTCTGGAAAATAGTAGAAGTTCTCAGAATAAGTTGTAAACAGTTCTAGTATTCAAAGGCAGGAGAACTTAGAATAAGAACAGCAGAAATTGAGTCAGGGGATGTCAAATTCCCTGGATATCAAGATAATTACGCCTTGGCACATTCCCTAAGAAGAGTGTAAAGTGACTGGAATCCAAAAAAACAAAAACAAAAACAAAACTCTTCAAAGACTCTATGAACAATATCATGCCCTAGGCACTGCATACAGAAAAATGAAATAAGCACCAAAAAATTAACATTCTGCAGTGTTTACACTAAATAGACAACCTCTTATAGTTTTGACTATTTTAGTTTGTCTAGGAATAAATGATCTTTACAGTTTTTGACCCTACAGAAATGAAACCATAGTCCCTATAGTTGCTATGGTGATAGAAAAAAATCCCTAGGAAAATTTTCATTTTATTTCCTGAAGAGTTTCTTACAATATCTGAAAATATAATGTAAAAATGATGAAGTACCCAGGTTTTGTCAACTTCCTTTGTGATTTTTACATGTCTTTAAAAATTGACTACCTCGTTTCCAGATTACTATTGATAGGTCATTTTTTGCGCCACTTTAGTTGTAAGTAAAGAGCTTAAAAATTAAAATAAAAAGGAAACTTTAATTTCTAGAAGGTAGTTGTTCCTGAATTAAACATGCCACATTCTTAAAAATTAATAGTTTGAACTGTTATATATGACTTCAAGACTTTTAACAGTATTTTATCAGTTAAATAATACTTCAATTAATATATTGTGAAGAGAGAAAAATCAATTTCATAAAGGAAGATAAAATCCGGGTACCAATGTAATTTTTTTAATTATGTGTGACTCTGCTATTGTTCTTGTATTTAATTGAAAATCATGTTTAACAGATTCATTCATGGCTTAGACATATGTATTGGTTTGAACTTGAATTATATAATATTTTAAAACACGAGCTTTTCCCAATAACCTATTTCAAAGGAGATATGTACACAGATAACGTATGCCTGAAGTAGAGCACTTATTCAAGCTGATAGAATATGAACATTAACAGGCTATATAGAGAAATAAGTAGAAGATTGCAGATAGCATAGCTAGGAGCCTAAGCAAGGAATTAACCAGCTCATCATATTGAGATAAATGTCTCCAATAACTCTTAACTATTTAATATTTTCTCTTATAATAGGTAGATATCTCCAGTTTAGAACATAAGTCATTTAATATAGAGGGACAGTAATTCTTTTTGCTCTAAGCATGTTTACTATAGTGTCTGTTCCAAACGAGATGGCAAAGTTAATTATACAAATATCAGAGTATACTGTAGAAACAGTCAGTCAAGAACTGGAAATAATTGTATCTAATACATTTAACTTAGTTTTAATTGCTTCTGAATGAAAATTAAACATTAAAGAAATTATTTTATTTTAAAAAAGGTTTTGTTTTTCTTACCTACACCAGTGTCCTCCCTGGAATATCATGAAACATATTAATATTTCTTATATTTTAAATAGAACAATTTGATCCCAGGTCCTTTGGAAAAGCAGCCAGTACTCTTAACTGCTGAGTCATTTTTCCAGTCCTTAATATTAAGATTTACATAAAGCAATTGTATATAAAATATAAATCTAATTGCTAAATATTATTTTAATAATAAAATATTACTTCTAAAATTTCAATTTTGTTATACAATAAGTTACATGTTATTAGCATTATAAAATTGCATATATGTAAAGACATAAGTTTAAAATGTGAACCAATATGAAATTGTTTCATTTTTTTTATCCTAAGTGATTTACATGTTCAAACCTCAGTACTAAAAAAATATATTGAACTCAATGGTTTAAAAGAATGTCAAATTTTTCTTTCCAATGTTTTCTTAATTTTCATTTATCAGGAAGTTTCATATCGACTAATTGGATGAAACATTTGGATTTCATTTTTTTCATAAAATTAAGAACAATTTATTTATTTTTATTTCGTACATATGAATGCTTTGCCTTCATGTATATTTGAACAAATTGTGTGTGTAGTGCCTCTAAAAGCCAGAAATTTCTGGCAAACCCTTTAAACTGAAGTTCCAGGTAGTTGTTAAATACTATGTTGGAGTTGGGAATATAATCCCGGTCCTCTGGAAGAACAGCCAGTGATCTGTGGCAAAGTTATATCCCAAGATTCTTCATGGAATTTTTTTTAAAGTAAATGCTCATAAAATATGTATAGCTTTGTGATATTTCATTCCCAGCCCTTTTACCTCTTAACCTCACCAATGAGAAAATGTTCAGTTATAATATTTATCACTTTGATGCATGTTATATTGAGTTAATAAAGTAGGAATCAAAATAGGTAAGATTTCAAGCAATAAAATATATTCATAGTTAATGGGAACTAACAGAAGACATATTCTTCAGGCAAAACAAGTAACTCATCAATATTTAACCCAACTTAAGGCAGTCTAATTACAAAAAAAGGAGATATTTCAGTCCATGAATTGGTAGATGACATAACTCTTTAACAAGATATTCCAATATTATCCAGTAAATCATGGTTCTAAGCTCATAATTTCAAAAATATGTTTCCAGTTCCTAAAATAAAATTAGAAAACATGAATTCAAATTCTATCATGGAGAAGGGAGGTGTGCAGGAATTCTTAATCTAGCTTTTGTTAGGTGGTGGGAGCAAGAGTCAGTTTTCCATAAGATCATGATACTTGCTGGGTCAATCAGGCTTTGTTAGATGGCAACACAATCAAAAGTATATAGGCAGTACAGATTGTGTGTGTGTGTGTGTGTGTGTGTGTGTGTGTGTGCTTCTCTTGATTTTTCACTCTGTGCCTCTGTTTCTCTCTCTCTCTCTCTCTCTCTCTCTCTCTCTCTCTCTCTCTCTCTCTCTCTCTCTCTCTCTCTCGTCTGTGTGTAGGAGCCCACAAATTTTGGTAAATTGGGGGGGGAATGGATATGTGAGGAATTAGGAAAGGAGGGTTAATACAAACAAAACATACTATAGGAAATTCTCAAATAACTCATACAAAAATGGAACAAGTTAAGAAACAAAAAGTAAATAAAAAACAAGAAAGTTGCATCTTTTATTGTTAAATATTATACTTGCTCCAACTTTCAGTTATATGATCATTTTACTGCAAGATATATATTTTAATGATGATGGGTTTTAAAGAACAAAATAAATAGCAGGGAAATGTTATATGTCACTAAGTAACACAAAATAGAAATTTAACTAAAGAGATATATGGTTCTCCAAAAGCTATTTACTTGTTAAACATTTTTATATTATGTATATTCTCTTGTACCACAAAGTCCATGCCTAGATATACAGATTCGTATCCAAGAGAAGTGTTAGCAACTGCTCTTAAGAGTTGCAGAGGCAGTGGTGAAGAAGACAAACAAGGTACAGTTTTCTGTATTTGTTAGCAGACAAAATAGATGTTGGTCATCACAGGGAGCAAGTGCTGTAAATCATATCATAATGATGTTGACTCAGTCTCACTGCCTTGAAAAATGAAGCTATAGGGTTACACAGATTTACATATTAAGTATACTTAAATTCATGGTGTTTTTATATTCATAAAACCTGCATTTCAGTTACATTTTGGGGATAAGTTAGGATAATAGCTTTATATTGTTTAAGGTATCAAAGGTGTCTGATATACTTTGTTACTTTGTTACCATAGAACTTTTTTTTTTTTTGCTAAGAAAAACGTATTATTGGAACTCATTACTATCTGTTAGAGCAGCAAATGTAGGGAGGTAAGCCTATTTCAAAATTTAAAATAGCATGGAGCAGATTTGGTTCACACCTTTAATCCCAGCAAGTGGATAAAAGAGGCATGTAGAGCTCTGCATTTAAGGCCCACCTGGCCTACAGAGTAAGATCCGAGCAGCCAGGAAATTTTAAATGGAGAAAATGAAATACAAATGTGTCAATGAATCAAAGGGCACAAATCTTTAAATAGCACATGAATACAATGAATACAACACCCTATTTTAGTCTAATTTTTATATCTTTTAAAAACCATTTTACTACAGTATTTCCTTGTGTGTGTATGCATGTATATGTGTTTGTTTGTAGGTTTTAGGAAAAATTCTACCATGTATGTTTATTTATTTATTTATTTATTTACATCCCAAACGCTGCTTCCCCATTGAGCCACCATCCATAGAAGGTGGTCCTATTACATATGTAGCAGACATGCACCTTAGTCTTCCTGGCTGTCTTGTCTGGCCTCAGTGGGAGAGGATGTGCCTAATCTGGTAGAGATTTGATCTGCAGGGGGTAGGGGAGATACCCAGGAGGCTCCATCCTCTCCAAGGAAAAAGGTAGGAGTTTGTGAGGAGGGAATCAGTGAAGGAAGGACCAGGAGGGGGAGCAGAATTTGGGATGTAAATAAATAAATAAGTGTAGATTTAGCTCTAACATTGATACTGTTTGTAACTTGAATGATATGAATGTGTCCAAAGTTTTTAACTAGCAGGAGTGTGAATTTTGCCCGTCTTTTACATTTTTTATATAATGACAATGATAGAATAATAGATGCCTTTAAGAGGAAATACATATTTGTTGAAAAGAGCAAGTTTAAAACTATCCCACATCAAAAAACAAAACAAAACAAAAACAACAAATGTATGAAGCCCATTTTCTTGCTGCAATTTTGTTCTGAGAAATGTGAAATTATGCCTACTATCTTATCTCCTAAGGATTCAACTATCCAGCTAAATTAAAACTAGAACAATTTTGGTTGTGAGCCTAGCCTTTAATGGCTCACAGTCATCTACTGGATGGAACACAGGGCCCTCAATGAAGGAGCTAGAGAAAGTACCCAAGGAGCTGAAGGGGTCTGCAACCTTATAGGTGGAACAACAATATGAACTAACCAGTACCCCCAGAGCTCGTGTCTCTAGCTGCATATGTAGCAGAGGATGGCCTAGTTGGCCATCAATGGGAGGAGAGGCCCTTGGTCTTGTGAAGATTATATGCCCCTGTACAGGGGAATGCCAGGGCCAAGAAGCAGGAGTGGGTGGGTTGGTGAGGAGGAGAGGGGAGTGTATAGGGGACTTTTGGGATAGTATTTGAAATGTAAATGAAGAATATATCTAATAAAAAACCCTAGAACAATATTTTGTTCATAAGCAAAGCTAAAGTAGTAAATGTATCAAGGTGAACCAATGAATAAGTCTGAGGGCTTATTTTGAGCATTAAATATTAAGAGGCACAGAATCAAAGTTATTTATCATTCAATTTAGTAAGTTTACAGTCACTGCTCTTCTGACCAATATACCTAGTAACAACAATGAAGGATAATTTGACTATTATTAATTATTTGCATATTGAACAACAATAATGAGCTTACAAACTGTGCTGTCATAAGAGATTAGTTAATGTGAATAATGTCGTATGCAGACAAATCTTCTTTACACTATGTTCAATCTGCTTCTTTTCACTATAGACATAAAGCATTTAACTTTCACTCCAAAGATCTTAAGATAACATCATCATAGTGAAGCAGATGGACTGGATCCAGACATACATGAAGCTCTCATTTTAGTATGTAATTTTATAGTACTTTTGATTTAATGTATGACATTAAATTCAAGTCACTCAAGATATTAAAATGCTGCTTTCTAAAACAAATAATATTATCTATTTGCTTACTAATGCAGAAAATATATGATATGGAATAAGCTCCCAAGAAATAATTTGGAAAACAAAATACTTTAGCTAATATATGCTGTTGATAGCAAACTTACCTGTGTACACTATTTTGCCTTTTTTTCTGGCAAATAGCAACCTGTATCCATAATATATTTCATTTGAGTGTGAAGTATAAGATTGCAAAAGTATCATAAGACACAAATGTTTATGTATACTTTTCTAGATTATACATTCATTTATC
Organism: Mus pahari; assembly: GCF_900095145.1. Taxonomy (NCBI): domain Eukaryota; kingdom Metazoa; phylum Chordata; class Mammalia; order Rodentia; family Muridae; genus Mus; species Mus pahari. The sequence continues at coordinate 71,750,584 of NC_034613.1, read as the reverse complement.
TATATCTACATACTTAAAATTCATACATTATTACTTCATCATAATTTGTTATGGTTCAGAATTCAGTTACAGGCTGCTATTTGTTTGGTAAAAGTTCAGTTTGATAGGGAGTCTTTGCCTGGCAGTTTTAAAGAAAATATTTAAGGATAATACCTCCTCCAATCTTCTCTACATGTTGGTGTTAGATATATTACCATACCTGGGTTATGGAATTAGTTTCTATTCAATTATATCCTATATAATAATAATAATAATAATAATAATAATAATAATAATAATAAATTTTATATGAATTTGAAATGGAATACACACACACACACACACACACACACACATATATATATATATATATATATATATATATATATATAATATGAAATAAACTAAGGCAATGTAAATTAGATACAATTTAAATCTCATTTAGTTTCCCANATATATATATATATATATAATATGAAATAAACTAAGGCAATGTAAATTAGATACAATTTAAATCTCATTTAGTTTCCCAATGGGAAAGGATAAATAAATGGAATATACACACACACACACACACACACACACATATATATATATATATATATATATATATATATATATATAATATGAAATAAACTAAGGCAATGTAAATTAGATACAATTTAAATCTCATTTAGTTTCCCAATGGGAAAGGATAAATTAAAGTAATATACTAGTTGTGAATAAATAGTTTATCAAAACTTGCTTCATGATTCTGCCTTGACTGAATGCTGAACATGCAGCCTATTATATTTATTTAGTCCAGTGTTTATAAAGCCATCTGCCAACTCTAAATGTTTTGAAATATTTCTAGTTTATACATTACCTACAAATTTTTTATTTTTTTTTTAAGAATTTAAAAAATGAGTAAAAGGTTCTTCAATCTGCAGTAATGATCTAGTAAACATCAATGAAAACTCTGTGCATTTACCTTAAGAGACTCCTCTTGCTTAAAAAGATCTTCAAAATCTTTAGCACAGAGTTCAGGAGCATTTAGAAGATGATCGACTTCCGAAAGAGCTTGTAAGATATGACTGATTTCGGTCAAGTAAGTAGAAGGCACATAAGAAACATCCAAAGGCATATCTGCAGTCGTCACTACCATGGTTTCTTCATGGAGAGTGTGCTGGTACAGATATATAAAAGAACAATTTTTAGCTTTCTAATAGTGAAAAAGGTCTTTGTGTTGATTCCAGTATATTGTTGACAGCTAGAAAGTGATAAGAAATAAACACATGACATAATGTCTAGTAAAATGGTTATATATTCTATTCACATATTTTCATTTTCCAAAACAATTTTAATGAGCTCTACACACTTTAACACTCCACATAGAAGATGAAAGACCAGAGTCATAAATATGGGAAGAAGGTAGTTTTACTCTAAGAAGAACATAATATCAGAAATTACCTTTTACTCTTTAATAATAACCTGTTCTTTTCATAAAAGGAAGCACTTTGTGGTTTTTGTAGTCTTGACTGAGGTACAGGATTTAAAAAAATGGTTCAATTAAGAATGAATGTATCTTTTCCCCAACATGCAGACATTGGCTCCAGCCTTCAATGCTACTTTGTTATTAAATTAATCTGCTAATGAAACTGTTGAATAAGTTTGATTAACTTTAAAATTCCTATTATTGCAGAAATTCCCAAGGTCTTAGAACATCGGTGTTGATTTTACATTTTCTTATCTCATGTCCAAATGCTTAGGATAGTAAAGTTCCAGACTATTTTGAGTTTTCCAGTAGTACTTGTTTCCCTATTCTTCATAAAAAGCAGCGAGTAAATGCAACTTGTCCTGCAAATTCTGAAAGATGGATGACCTCTGCTCTTTTGGGTCTACACTATAGGCAGCAACACTCTTATAATTGAAATTATTCTCCCAAGTAACTTTGTTCTCAATTGATCAACTGCCAGCTGCCTGTTGATAGGATCAGCTGAGGGCATCAGTAGAAGGCTCTCTGGGGAAATTCAAAGAGTAACATGCTAACACAGTCCTTTATTATTGCTATCTTTTTGACAGAACCACATGCATTTTTTTCAATAACATAATTAAATGGATTGTGGAATCAGATACTGAACTCAAGTCAAGATGTGTAAAAACTATAGGCTGATTAATTTGGCATCATATTAATTTCTCAGGCTTGGGATTTCTATACTTAATGTGTGAATGACAAACAAGTAAAATTTATTCTAATTTATTTGTCTCATCTAAATTATGTTGTAGCAAACTCAAAATTGCACAGGTTCCTTTTAAAATCACATGTAATTTGTGAAATTGGTTATGTTTAAATGAAATTTGTGACACATTTTTTCTTTATCATCAATGAAATGATAGCATATATGCATTCCTAACATACAATTAAAATGATCAGAGAAAGTTCAGCTTATATTTGATGAAGACAATTTACAATTTAACCATAGATTTTAAAATCTCAATTCTATTTTTGCAATTTAAATGAAATATTTCAGTAATTTAATACATATGCACATACATATGTAAACAATTTAGTAGGGTATTTGAATGTGAAATTTGTAATGACATCATGTTCAAGACTATGTAAGAGAGTTAGTACAAAAGTCAAACAAATTTATTATGACATGCATGCATGCATTTAGGCAGGTGATTATTTTGATCTTAAGATCTTTAAAATAATTTTTCTGACAGGACCCTATCAGAAAAGCTATCTCTTGTGAGGCTATGTCAGTGCCTGGCAAATACAGAAGTGGATGCTCACAGTCATCTATCGGATGGAACACAGGGTCCCCAATGGAGGAGCTAGAGAAAGTACCCAAGGAGCTAAAGGGGTCTGCAACCCTATAGGAGGATCAACCATATGAACTAACCAATAACCCCCAGAGCTGTGTCTCTAGCTGCATATGTAGCTGAGGATGGCCTATTGGCCATCAATGGCATGAGAGGCCCTTGGCCTTACAAAGATTATATGCCCCAGTACAGGGGAATGCCAGGGCCAGGAAGCAGGAGTGGGTAGGTTGGGGAGAAGGGTAGGGGGAGGATATAGGACACTGGTTCTGTTAGAATTTTTTAAGGAAATTTAGAAAAAAGTTTTACATATACTATTATCAATTCATTAATACATGGCATCCAGCTACCATATAATTTGAACAGAATTTTAGGAATACAGATCATTTGAACATTAGAACATCTTTTAGTTTTTCTGAGATATCAAAATTATAAAAGTAACTCTTCAATACCATTAGAAATTGGCTGTTCATAAACTTTGGACACTCAACATTTTCAATATGCAATAATTTTACATATAAAAATAAATCACAATTTTCTTGTGTTCAAACTTTCTGTTTATTCTTTAAGGGTATATGATTTTTTTGACAGAGCTATGTAGATATTCACTGAATGAAGTGGATCCACTGTCTAACTTTCAGTTTGGTGCCATAAAAAGTTCAGACAGTCATTATAAAGTCAGTGTAAGGAAGTATCATGTTCATTTTCTCTTCTTTATGTAAAATACAAGCACTCACATTCTAATTAAGCCTTTTCATTTGAATTTCATTAACTATGCTTTAGGTAATTATATCCTCCTTAATTCTGACGTGTGCAAATCCTATTTAACATTTTGAAATTTGGCTTGTTTTTATTAATGTTCTTTACCACATCATATTACTACATATATGCATATATCAATAGGAAGCATGATATTGCCACACTAAACCATATTACTTATCTTTTTGCCATTTCTAAATACATATAGACAAAATAAAATACTTTCCTTATTTGTAAAAGCAAGTACAAAAATTTCTATAGGTATTTAGAATTGGAGAATCTAAACAGTGTTTATAAATAATTATTTTAGAAAAAACCTACTGTGAGTTGTAGTATTTATCTCAAAAAGTGTTAAGAATTTGAGTTATGAAAGTAGGTAGGCATATCATTTATGATCTATTAAAGTTATTTTCTCAAAAGTTTAGTGATCATGTATTTACATTACTTTAAATCGTTTAGTGTATGGCCATCTAGGTTTATGAGCAATAAACCTAGATGCAAATTCTAAACCTAAAGCAAATTCTGTTTGAAAAAGACCCTTATGTATTGTATGGTTTAAACAATGTTTTCCTTTACAATTTAAAGTATTCTTTCTTCAAATGCCTGTGACTACTGAGCCATTTATGCTTCTGTGAGGTCAAAGTAAATCAGAAAGAAAAATGCTATACCATATGCCACACTATAAATTTTTTCTCTCTCTCCCCATCTCCCTCAACCTCTCTCTCTTTTCTCTCTCTGTCCCTCTGTCCCTCTCTCCATCTCCTTCTTCTGCTCCTCCCCTCCCCATTCCACTCTCTCTTCCCTCCCCATCTCCTCACTCTCCCTCCCCCTACCTCTGTGCATGTGTATGCGTATATGTGAATATATATAGTAGTAAAAAATGTCGAAACATCTTATGTAGGCCATCAATGCGAGAAAAAGCCCTTGGTCTTGGGAAGATTATATGCCCCAGTACAGGGGTATGTCAGTGCCAAGAAGTGGGAGTAGGTGGGCTGGGGACCAGGACAGGGGGAGGGTATAGGGGTCTTTCAGAGAGGAAACTAGGAAAGATTATAGCATTTGAAATGTAAATGAAGAAAATATCTAATAAATTTTTTTATTAGATAAATAATAAAATGAACATATACTAGTATTTAAAATAAGCAATGGAATGAAATTTTGTGTGTCCTCAAGTGAAATATTTTTATTTTTAACTGATTATTTTCTCAAAATGCCATTATTAAGTACTGCACATTATTTAAGGGTTCTAACAAAATGGTATATACGTCCAAAATATGATTGCAAGTTTTAGATTCATATTGATGGGTCACAAATAACGGGGAAATTTGGAAAGACAAGTTCTATTAGACAAGTTTCTTTAGCTCTAGATTTCAACGGTCTTCAAAGACAGGCAAGTTTCCTTCTATAGATCATTACAATATTATGGAAAGACACATTATTATTGATTTCCCTTAGATAATTATATATGATAAACATATAATGACATTTGAAAACTAAATTTAGACCCAAATCATACTGATATGTGGGACCAGGTTCCAAGAACAAATCATTTTAAAATGAAAATATGGTATAGATGAGATCATTATGTGTTTAATTAGCCATGTTCACTGTTTCAGGGCAGAAAGATAATGTGGCAAAAGCAGTATGTTGAGAATTCTTGGCCTCATTTTTTATGAATTTTAAATAGGCTACTGTGTATAATACCTTGAAGTAGCATTCACTTAACTGTACACAAAGTGGTTATGCCCTTGTATAGAAAATATGGCAAGAAGAGGCTGTTTACTCTTAAGTACTTCTCTTCTACATATTGTATCATCAAAAGTTTTTTTTATGTGAGCCTACAAAACAAAATTGATATTTACTATAAAATGATCACTAAGTGATTCATCAATAAATCATATTAATAAAAGTTTACCTACTTGTTTAAACAAATAAAATCCATTGAAATACGTAAAATACTATAAAATTAATGTTTTTTCTTGATTTTATATTTTCTAAAACAAAAATTAATTTCTTGAGGAGAACACTTTGTCATTGAAAGCAGAATGCAAGTTAATCTGAATTGGCATGGTTTGGCTTATGTCTCAATAGCTAGGGTTTACAGTACTCTATATAAAAAATAAAAAGTGAGGTTACATCTCCAGATTAATCTGTCTCATGTAGATGCCTCCTTTCTACATCATAAAATCTACCTACTTACTCAGGGCCAAGCACAATTACACCTAATTTATCTGTAAATCAAATCTTGCAAATGTGCTAATAGTTTAAAGTGATTACTCTTCAAAAGACCACATTTACATTTTAATCAGGAATTTTAATGACTGAATAATATATTTTGTTGGTAGAATTTCCAGCACTATTGCCAGCTTGGGAGATAAATAAAGAAAACATCTCAGAAACGAACCAATAGAAAGCGACAAAACTTATTTCCTGTCATATTAGAAATCACCAATAAAATAAGTGAGGTTGTATGTTCTTTGTAAATTATAAAACAAAATAGACACACATACACATGTGGAGAGAGAGGGAGACAGGGGAGGGGAGGAGGAGGGAAGGAGAAGAGGGAGAGGGGGAGAGGGAAAGGGGGAGAGGGAGAGGGAGGGAGGGGAAGAGGGAGAGGGAGGGAGGGGGAAAGGGAGAGGGAGGGAGAACAGCTAGCATATAGTGGGTTCTCTAAATCTACTTGATAACTCAAAAGCTTCTGAATAGGAAAAGCCTTCATGATTTGAATGAAGCAGCAGCTAACAAAAGGAAAAATTATTTATCATTTGTATAACTGAAGAATATCATCAAGAATATAAAAAAATAAAAAACAGAAAAACTAAATATCAAGAAAACAATAAAATTGAAGAAAAGTAAGAAGTAAACAAATCAACCCAATTAAAAACTAAACAAGAAAACAAGCAGTACAATAAAAAAAAAATGGGACAATAGATTAAATGAGTGTTCTCAAAAATAAAATACAAGCGGTCTAAAATCATTTTAAAAATTCAATATTCCTAATCAGCTCAAAGATGTCCACTTAAACTACCTTAAGATTTTTATCTTATTCTACTTAGGATTGATAGGATCCCCAAAACAAATGACAAGGATTGCTGGTATAGATATGGAGAAAGATTGGCTGGTAGGAATGAAAAGTACTTCAGCCACCCTTGATATCAGTGTGGAGGTACCTAAGAAAGCTAAAACTGAGATTGCCTCATGATTCATATGTGACACTCTTTCCATAGTCTCAAAGGCTCATATACTACTATTGAAGTAACGGCTCATCAATGTTCAGTGCTTCCATATTTACAAGAGTCAGAAAATGGAATCAGCCTATTGTCCACCAACTGATGAACAAATAGTAAAAATGTGGTGTATTTACACCGAGCACTCTTATTCACCTATAAATAAAACAAAATTATTAAATCATTTTAAAATTATTAAATTATATTCCATAAGTTAAATCTTATACCTGGTACTTATATTCAATCTAAGAAGCTGTCTCTTGACAAGGCATAGGCCCTAGAAGGAATCTATCAGTTTTATTCTGCTAAATGAGCATAGTAATAGGTAGATATCTAATGACATACTGTTATACTCATAGATGAATACATTTCTCTGTCCTTATCAGAGAAGCTTTTATTTGCAGTAGATGGTGATTATCACTAAGACACATGATTAGCTAAGATCCTAAGAATAAGAAAATGCAAAATGCTTAGCTCCAAAAAGGATATCTATTATCACATACCTTCCTCACAATGCCCAGGGGTGCTGGTGAAACGGGGGGCAGAAAGACACTAAAAGGCAGATACTTTTGATTAAATAATAATAATAATAATAATAATAATAATATCCTCTGAACACAGCAGAACCTGAACATACAAATTCTTAGCCAATGTGACAGCAGAGTCAAGGTCTATGAAAATTCAAATCAGACTAAATAGCAGCCTGAGAGAGGATGTGAACATGAAGTTTCACACTTAATGTAGGAGCTTTAGGCAGCTGAAAGCTTCTGGGAGAGAGAGAGTCAGTTTTTTCTAAGAGGATTTTGTTTTAGAAGTCAAACATTTCTAGTAGAAGGGCACAGTCCAAGAATATATAGGACAAACAAATTAGACGAAGAAGAAGAAGAAGAAGGAGGAGGAGGAGAAGGAGGACGAGGACGAGGACGAGGACAAGGAGGACAAGGACGAGGAGGAGGACGAGGAGAAAAACAATGAGATTGGGTAAAATTTCATTAAGCAAGTTGGTTAGATGTGGGAGGAGTTATGGGAAGGGATGTATATGATCAAAATGAATTTTATGTTATTACCAAAGAATAAATAACAATGAAATCATACCTATAGCCCCATTCAATGAAAAGAAAAAAATTTAAAGATTAAGAAACAAACATCCACTAAAAAGAAATTGTTGTATAATGATAATGGATTTATAAGATAGATATTTAACTATATTATAAGGCTGTATAGTCCCCAAATAACATTTTATTTTGTGACCTTGGAATTCAAATGGCAATAATTTGTACACGTTATAGTGAAGTCTATTCAGATATAAGTTTAGGGATATTTGTGATTTAACTAAGGTACTTCTCCACATTATAAAATACACTTGCAAAAGTGTAATCTACATATATTGTGGACTTTTTTCTGTTTTCAAGAGTTAATACCTGCACAATGTTGTGAAGAAAAATAAGTAACTATTTGTTATAGTGTTGTATAATTTGAAGTTTTATCTGAAGGCTGAAAGTTCTGTGAGGACTTGCGAACAAGGAATTTATCATTTATAACACTTGCAAACATTTTTTATATTCCCTAACTTTGTGTTTTTGACAACTGCATTTAATAAATGTATATAGGGCATTGGGTTCATGGTCAGTTATCTCAAGTTCTCTTTCTCTCTCAGTGTTGTTATTATCTACTCCCTACAGGATTCGATTCCCACCCATACCTTTTTGTTCTTTCATGTACATATCAATTACATGTCATGGAATTTTTGGAATTCTTTGGAATATCTAAAAACAATCTTTTCCTATGCTTAATTGTATAAGTAAACACATTTGTATGTATAGTCTGACATTTATCCTCTTATGGAAATAAAAAGAATACAAGGGGAAAAACAACCTTAAATTCTACAACTGTATTTAATTCACATGTCTGTTTCAATTGTAGTGACTCACTTAAAGTGACTCACAATGTTACTATTATACTACCCTTTTATATAGGAATTGTAGTTAATTTTGATTTTTAATATTAGAGGTCTGTTCCTACAAATGAATGTGAATGGTTCAATATTTTGATTTTCAATATTTTATTATGAATATGAATAATGAAGTTGCTAATAGCCACAGTGTCAAATTTGGCAACAATAACTGTAATTTTTATATTAAACCTACAATATCTACAATAAAAATGGAAAATTTAGTATACAAGTTGTAATAAATTTATTAAAAATAACATTTGATTTCATTTTATTATATTTTATATTATTAAAATTAACATTTCTTTAAATTTACAGCCTACTTCAATGTGTCTCTCAACCTAGATCATGTTAATCAAGAAAAGCATCTGAAATAAATTTTAACAAATGACTAAGCATTACCTATATATTTAAAATATTATTTCTTATAAATCTATATGTGTATAAGCAGAAAAACAAACACACTGAGAAAATGAAAGACTTTCATCACATACATGTATTTTCAGTCTTCTTTCTGCTGAACAGACTTAGACTGAAATAGTCATAAGTAATTACTAAAATCCAGTAAACTACAAACTCCAAGACTTTCAATACAGGTCAGGCAGTGGTGGTCCATGCCTTTAATCCCAGCACTTGGGAGGCAGATGTAGGCGAGTTTCTGAGTTTGAGGCCAGCCTGGTCTACAGAGTGAGTTCCAGGACAGCCAGGACTACACAGAGAAACCCTGTCTCGAAAAAAAAAAAAACCAAACAATCAAAAACAAAACAAAACAAACAAACAAACAAACACAACAAAAAAGATCTACAATAGACAAACTTTTAAGTGGAAGGTTCTAAGTCATGATTTCTGAAAGACATTCTAACCTTTGACATGAAAAGCTAGAGAAAGTACCCAAGGAGCTGAAGGGGTCTGCAACCCTGTAGGTGGAACAACAATATGAACTAACAAGTACCCCCTGAGCTTGTCTCTAGCTGCATATGTAGCAGAAGATGGCCTAATTGGCCATCACTGGGAAGAGAGGCCCCTTGGTCTTGCAAACTTTATATGACCCAGCACAGGGGAAGGCCAGGGCCAAGTAGTGGGAGTGGGNCCAAGTAGTGGGAGTGGGTGAGTAGGGGAGCAGGGGTGTGTGTGTGGGGTATAGGGAACTTTCGGGATAGGATTTGTAATGTAAATAAAGAAAAAAAAGAAAAGCAAAAAAAAAAAAAAAAGTAAAGTAGATAATTTTCACTAGTGTGTGGGGGATGGCTATAGGAGCCACTGAATGAAGTTCTGTATGACTTAAGTATGAGTAAATATCTGTTTGTTTGATGAGTTAATGAACAGAACAGTGTCTTCAGTACATGGATTATTTCCAGTTCTTGTTTGTGAGAACAGGTATGTATACATATTTTCACTGGAAATGTCCTAGCATGTAAAACCATTTCATTTTTCCTCAGAAAACATTCAATTGCTGTTATAGATCTCTCATTCTATAGTCAGTCAACAAAGCCCTTTAATTTGAATTTCATTTTGGACAAGAACATTCACATGCTTTCACTTCAGTCTGATAACAAACACACAACAACCAAAAAAGACCACCATCACCACCACCAACAACAAAACAGAATTTCAAGAACTGTATGGATATGACATGAGATAAAACCTGAGTGCAGAGAAAAACATGCACTAGAGCAAATAGAAAAGACATCTCTTAAAATTAAATGACAGACTTAAATTTAAGTGTGGAAACAGGAAGTCAGTTGGATCTTTGTGTTTTGTTTGTTTGTTTGTTTTAAAGTTTCTAAGATGACTTGATTGAAGAAAATAGTGATGGCTAAATCAAATGGGAGTTCTGGGCAGTCTACCAAAGGAAAAGAACTATTTATTGCTCAGAATAAAGAACAGAATGAAGCAGAAGTACTGAGCTGAGATGAATAGAAAACAGATACAGGAGAGTAAGTAAATAATAACAAGAAAAAGAAGGAAGAACATATGGAAAAGAAATTATACTGTATTAGGGACAACTTTCCTGTGCCAAAAATCTTATTATTCATTAAAGTTAAAAATATTCCTTAAGGCTGGAGATATGAGGCAGTAGATGAAGGTATGTGTTGTAGTGACAGGAATAATATAAATATAGGACTTACATATGAACATCTCAAAAATAATAAAAATTTAATTATAAATATGATTAAAAAACAGTGTTCTTAATTTCAAATTGCACTAGCAATCTTGAGATATATTAACAGTTTTCTACAATTTAAGTCAAAATAGAAAGTAGCACATAATACCCAACATTCTGTTCTCTTTTTATATATTCACAATAATTTTACATCCCTGCAATAATGTAAAGAATTTCAAAACATAACTTTTGTAATGTAGCTAAAAGCTAAACGGGAATAAAGTTCAAATAAATGCCATCAGGAATTTTATTAAAACCATGCTGTATATTTGCTAACATTTTTATAATATGTATAAAAGTATCTTCAACAATATAAATAAGATTATATGTTCCATATGTGATATTGATTAGTAAGTATGTGCATTTTTACAAGGAGAAACTTAAACAAGTAAGTAAGCAGCAGTAGTGTGTGCTGTGTGCTAAAAACCATTATGCATTAGACACTTTCATGTATTAGTAGAGAGATATGTATTATATCAAATTATTTGCAAAAGAAACTATAAAAATCAAATGAATTGTCTACAAATATAAATGAATCAAATATTCATAAGAAATTCTCTTTCATGTTAAAGATGTCTAGTGCTTTCTCTCCTCTCTCTTTTGTGCTGTTCTGTGCTAAAGAGTGCCTAATGAACATGTGGCCCCTTCTATTTTTCTCTCACTTCCTGAATGCAGGTATTGTTTCCTGTTTTGGTCACTTAGACTTTCTCTTTCACTAGTTAGTCTACTGAGGACAGCGAGAATAAACTTATTAAATTTATTAGAGATAACCCTATGATAAGAGTAAAAAAGAAGCATTTTTTTTTCAAAATTTAAAACGTCCTATCACAAGAAATGGGAATAAGTTTGCCGACAGTTTAGAGAATGCAAAGGTGTCTTATGCCTTTGTGAATTTGGGGCTATTGATAGCCTTTTTCTCAAAATAAGGTAAGACATAACCTTACTTTTATTTTAAAAATAAAATAAAAGTACTTTTACTTTTAAAAATCTTGTTACTTTAAACATAGAAATGCTAGTGTGCATAATGAAACTATCATGTTTGATAATATTTTCTCCACAAATATACTTTTTGTAAACGTCATCAAATCAGTTTCCAGTTATTGAAAAAAATCAGTTTTTCTCTTACAATAATTATACTCAGTTTTTCCATAGAGTTTTTGGGACATAATGAAAACTTCGGCTTAATGTACTCCATACTTAAAACCTGATCGTTTCCTGTCAATTATCTTGTTCTGTCAATGTTCCAAGAAATAATTGACACTGACTTTTTTAATCAGGAAGAGACTTACAATATCACTATGTAGTGATCTGCAAGTGAATTTACAAGATTTAATTCTAAGAAATTATATGCATATGACCCACTTTGGATTACATATATTAAAACAGTAATTTATTGAAATATTAGATGTATCTTTTATTACAAATTCTGCCTGAAAATTTAGAGTAATATAGTGGTTATCAACATATAGGGGTTTTTTTGTTCCTCAAAAAGTTCCCAGAAAACTGATATACTGTGCTTTCAGTATCCAAACAAATTATATTCTAGAAAGAACATTGAGTAAAATGATGAATATTGTGACTTTTTGTATTCAATTAAAGAGCTATGTTAAATATTTGTCATCATGTCTATTTGCAAAGGACAAGGATAATAAAAGCATGAATATTAACATAAAGACATTGTATTTCTCCAGTTTTTACACTCATATTTTTTTAAAAAAAATCTGGATAAAGCATAGAAAAATAAAATACACTTGTCTCAAAATAAATTAACTTAGTTCTGTGTTTTCTTGCATATAATGCTATTACTAGATCATATTATCCCCAGACAAATATTTCATTTATGTACAAAGAATAAAATTCATAAATAAGAAATTACCACATTGTTACATTGTTTTTTCTGTTTATTTAGAAAATGTATTATGCATATAGTGTGATACTCTAATTATATCTTCTTTGCATATTTCCTCCTATATCTTTTCATTATATGATATAACGAAAAATTTATTTTCATTGCCATGAATTACTTATATGGGATAAGAATTTATGTCTAAAATGTTCGTATAAATGAGATATAATGTTGGGTTTTGTGATTTCCTTGACTCTAAGTTTATAGCATAGAACCTTATTGTAATAGTAGATTTTCATCTGAATAAGTTTTTCAATGTTGGCCATGTAGTTGGTCATGACACAGTATGCCACAGGACAATGAAAACATTACTAACATTCAGTGAATTGTACAATGTTTCTATTCTTTACTTGTTATAGTAAATGGAAATATAGCACCAGTGATATATATATATATATATATACATATTGTATATCACACAGAAGCAAAGTATAAGGATGTATGAATATTCATAAACATGAATGAATAAATAGATAAAATTAAAGTTTTCAGAAAGTGATACAAGATAAATACTGGGCTGATATTGTAGAATGGACATGGCTGAAAGATTTCTGTGGATAGTATTAGACAAAGCACTGCACTAGGTAATATATAGATATTATATGCATCTTCATCTGTAAAATGATAGAGAATAGCAAACATCTTAGGTAAAAAGCTGAATATGTTATTGTATACAACATTTGGTGGAGAAACTGCCACTTTTATTCTATACATTTCAAGACACTACCACACCCAAATTAAATGGGGATAGCTGTACAGGTTTATTTTTGAATCTTCCAGTCTATTCAACTTGTTTACAAGTCTGTTGTTGGCCAGCATAAAGCTGTCTTTGTCAATGCATTTCTGCTTTCTAAGTTAGTTATTGAGATACTTTCAATACTGTTATTTATGGTTTTGATCACTTTATTTTAATGCTTTTAGTGTTTCCATAAATTTAGGAATTATTTTTTTCTAGTTCAGTGAAGAAATCTTTCATAATTTAGTAGGTGTTGTGTTGAATCTGTGACCATTTAAGGGGATGTAACCATTATGCACAATGTCAGTCTATCTAGTCCATGAGTATTGATAGTCTTACCAACTTTTGTTGCCTTCTTCAATTAGTTTCTTCAGTGTACTTATTTTCATTTTAGACATTCTTTTTATTGTTTGTTTGTTTGTTTGAGACAAGATTTCTCTGTATAGCCCTGGCTGTCCTAGAACTCATACTGTAGACCAGGTTGGCCTGGAACTCAGAAATATGCCTGCCTCTGCCTGCTAAGTGTTGAGATTAAAGGCATGCCACCACTTCCTGGCCCATTTTAGATATTCTTTATCTGCTTTGTTATGTTTATTCCTAGGGAATTTATATGTCTTTGGAACCCTTATGAATTGGGTGTTTCTGTATTACTCATGCTAATTTTGCATCTGATAATTTGATGATAATATTATCACTTTCAATATTTTTCTGATATAATGTTTAGTGTATTTTAAGTACAAGATGATATATTCTACAAATACAAAATTTTATCTTCTTTTCATACTTATAAACCTTTTATTTCCTTATATTGTCATATTGTTCCATGTAAGTATCAGGGAAATATACTGAATAAGAGTGAGAAATGGTAACTAACAGTGCATAAGTCCCTCTCAGAGACACTGGAGGGTAAAAAGTAAAAAGCCCAGTCCCCCAAAAAAGTTATTATTTTTGGAGTTGTTGACCAGTGAGAACACAAAGTACCCTACTTCAAAAATTATAGGATATTGCCAATGCTCTTAGTTATTCTCCAGAATTTGACAGTAAGACCCTTTTGCCAAAGGGTCCAAGAACATCAATCACAGAATATGAAAAAAAAAATTAACCTGGTATTGACTGGAATCTTCCTCCTGGTAGATACCTTCATAGTGCTGGAAGGTAATATACATATCCATCTGTGAATCTTAATTACTGGTCTGGCAATATATGTGCACTGGTGTAAGAAGCATAATGTTTTAGGAGTATACAAACATTTCCTGATTATAATTAAGGTCAATTCTAAAAGATGAAAAAATATATGACATTATTACTGGGTCAAGAGCTTGTGGATAGAAAAGTCTTGGGAACTAGAAAGATCATACTACCTTTAATCTGCAAAATGGATGTAAAACTATAACAACATCTAATAACTTATCCTTGTACCAATAACATAAGTTATCTTGTAATCATCATCAGAGAAGCTTTTGTTTACAGTAGGTAATGAACAATACAGAGAAAAATGGCCAAGGTATAAAGAATAAAGACTACAGCATACTCATCCCTAAAGGAAATGAATATTCTATATCCCCCCCTTCCAAAGTTGCAGAAATTATTGTGAAAGAGGGTCATAATCATTTGGGAAGCAGAGCATAAAATGTAGAAGAACACATGGTAGATGGCTACAAAGAATCAGTGTCTTCTGGAGGGCAGAAGACACTACCATCCAGGGTACTGATGAACTCCTTCATATATATGTGAAGATATAAATACATATATGTATATGAAGAGATATGTATTGATTATTTTATATGTTTATTTCATACTTTGCCACTAATAAAAAGCAAATAAAATATAAATTAATTTTATAATCTAACTCAGAATAGCTAACATTTAGAAAACAAATGATAACTATTACATGTGTATGAAACAAATAGGAATCCTTACTCACTACTGCCAGAAATGTAAAGTGGTTCATATTGTAGGGATACCAGGTCGAATTTTTTTTTCCAAAGAAATAAAATGAGAACTACCATAAGACTCATCTGTACCCCTCCTGGACATATATTTAAAGGAAATTAGCTCTTATGACAAGGATATTGTACAACTTTGTTTGTTGCAGTACTATTCTATTCAATAGCTAAAAGGTAGGATTCACCTAGAATGCCCCAGAAAATGGATAAAGAAAGTGTGGTCTATATACATAAAATGGACATGTGGTAAGTGGAAAATCATCATGTTATGTTTTATAAGCTTGCCTTTCTCTCTCTCTCTCTCTCTCTCTCTCTCTCTCTCTCTCTCTCTCATCGCTCTCTTCCCCCACCATTTGTGTGTGTGTGTGTGTGTGTGTGTGTGTGTGTGCATTTTCACGTACACCTGTATGTGTATATGCTTGATGAAACTACCAAGTGGATCATGCTGGGAAAGGACAGACCATAGGCATAGTAGATAAAGGAGGACAATGGAATAAAAGTAGCATGAAGCTGATAGTAACCTACTGTGGAGCAGGGAAGGGTAATAGCAAGATGGGGCAGGGCACCTACTGAAGAGAGTGAGGCATATGAAAAGACAAATTTAAAAAAAATCTATATGCATCCTTATTAGCAAAACTAATTTTTAAAGCACAGGAAAGACTAAGATAGTGTACTTAATAATCCTCATGTTTCATGTATGTGTGTGACCACTTAGAGTATAGTCATTTAACATGTTTGAATCATGTTCAGATGCAGA
>NC_034613.1:71694354-71729354 GCF_900095145.1 Mus pahari | reverse complement strand
AATAGATGGATAGAATCTTCGCGTGTGTAATTTCTTTCTTCACCGTTGTGATATTTTAATTACAGTATTGAAGCTGAGAGGATGAGAATTCTATAAGCAAATAACTCCTAGGTCAATAATTGCCTTGGCAACTATTAATAGTCTTTTATATTCATAACTGCATTTACAAAAGAACATGCTGGCTCCAAATAAGTACACATTATTTTCCAATATTTTCCAAAGATATTACATTGGGAGCTGATAATGTTTGTTTACATTTCAAAGTGAAGACAAAAAAATCTGTGTGGTGTTTATGCAAAGAAAATGGTCCTCCCCATTTAAATCACAATAGTATCTTTTCATTATTTAGTAGAAGAAGAAATATGAAAAATTTCCTTTGTGTATCAGCATGAAATCTAGGTTCAGGAATCATTTTACATTACGTTTTAGAAGTAGACTCTGGCATGAATTGTATATTTCTATTTAATTTTAAGAGATTCAAGCAACAGATGCATAAAGGTAACTTGATGCATCCCCCAGAGTGTTTTATAAGGGACAATAGTTTTTGCCATCAAACATGAATCCTTTCAGCATTCTCAAATGGCATTTTCATTTTTTACCTTACTTGTCCAAATGTGAGGGTGTATAGAATCTATTTCTTTCATAAAAGTTAAGACACTCTAATATCAGATATTCTGAGACATTCTAGAACAAGGAGACATTGCTTAATTAATTATGTGTCTCCTCCAAATATATATATATATATATATATATATATATATATATATATATATATATATATATTCCTTCTGCAAATCATTGGACCTATTTGATGTATTCTGTTTTGTTTTTTTTTTTTTAGGTATGATTTCAGATAATTTCAGTGGCAATAAAACAATACCGAGGATTTCAAAATAATCAAACTAGATTTTTAAAAAAACAAGAAAAAATACTAATGATTTTTTAAAAAATTCATGTTAGTAGAAAAATGTCCACAGTATAAAAGTGTTTTCATTTTATAAAGTTACCTAAAGAATGATTTGACGTCATAGTTTCTGTTACATTTAATGTGAATGTGTACAACAATAATTTCTGCCAACATTTTAGAAAGATACTTGAGGGCATGCTATGTTTGTGATACTTCCTAGGCATTAAAGGTAAGAAACTAAATTTGATGTTTGACGATTTAAATTATTTCATTATGATATAATATACTTGGTGCTTTATATCAAGATGCTCAGAACTACTGTAGTTGTTTTAGAAAAAAAACAATTTTTTGTAATTTTGTTACTTCAAGGAAGATATCTGTATGTTTCCTTTGTTGGATAAGCCATGTATGCATTCTATTTGAGTATTTATTCAAACTGGGTACTACCCTTTTTATTTGAAACATAACATAATAATTCATATTAAGAACATGGATATAATATATATGACACAACGTAAAAGTTTCACATCTTTACAGTGTTATGTGGGATTTAGCCAAATTTCTTCTACATTCACATAATACTATGTGTTCTTTACAGCATTTATCAGAATTTTATTATAAAATATTTTAATTTTATTACTTAAATAGGGAAGAATAATTAACAATGTTCAATTTCATATTCTATTCTGAGTTAATATTCTTCTTTACAAAATAATAATTTTAACCCTTTATTCAAGAATACATATTTTCTATACACGATACTAGCACATAGGAATGCCTTACCTCTAGCATATAGAAAATTATCTAACATCTATTGTATTCAACATCTAATTTTGATGAAAAGTCTGCTGTATCGTTAGTCTTCAGCTGCTTTTGTGCATTCTTCGTCATTTAATATATAGAGATCCTTTAAAGGCTATATAGGTGTGGACTCACTGTTGTTTTTCTCTAGTAGGTAGAATTCTATTTAATGTAAACTCTAATTTGATCATATTAAATATCACCTAATTATATAAAATAATTGTTTCCTTGTGTTGTCCCCTTATACATTTTGGAACCCCTTTGATGAGTACTACAGAGCACTTTTTATTCTAGTCTCCATGTCTTTTATAATTTTCAGCAAAGTTTTCTTAGTTCATTCTAATTTGTATAAACATATTTCTACTAAAATGTATAAATGGCTTCCTACTAGGGAATTTTGGAGGATATTAAGACTTACTGTCTATCAGAAAGCTTAATAATAACCTTATTAGGAAATTTTCATAGACTCCTACCCTCCATTGATTGAATAACAAGATATACCCTCAATTTCTGCAAATACTCTTTGATACTGTAGATAACTGCTTACCTATGAATTTCATCTAACTTGTATCATGGATTGATCACAACAGACTGGATAAAGTTATTGTTCCTACCTTATAAAAATTACCCACAATGAGCTTAACTATCTAATGGTTCAAAATTGAGTGAGTGTGTGTGTGTGTGTGTGTGTGTGTGTGTATCATATACCATTTATGAACAGAAAAATGGATTTCATAAGCTATGAACTGTTTTCTAAATGTCCTATTAAATAAAAACAAAATGATTTTACTAGGATATAGTCAGGTAGTTCCAAATGGAAACTTTCCTTTGCAAGGATCATGACTAGGATTTGTTTTCAAGCTCCAGGACCAGATACAGTTATATTATTTGAAATTACATATGCTCCAGAGTAATTAGAAACCCAGTCTCCTCACCACCACCAATTATTGACGGCTGTGACCTGAAGAATAATATCTGAAGTCTTCTCATATAAAATTTGACCTGCACTACACACAGGTACATTTAACCACACCTGCATTCATGCCCCTCTGAACTCTTCCACATGCACACAAATTATTTTACTAGAATTTTTATACTGTCTATTGCAAGTCTCAGTGATTTGTGATATGTTAAATGTGCAAAATTATAGACTTTAATGTTCAATCATGTAAAATTAAGGCTTAAAAGAGTGCCAATATTTTTCATTTTATTTTTTGGACTAAAGCACCCACCAAAGAGTACACATGGTTGGACTCGTGGCTCTAGCTGCATATGTAGCAGAGGATGGCCTAGTTGGTCATCAATGGAAGGAGAGGCTCTTGGTCTTGTGAAGGTTCTATGCCCCAATGTAAGGGAATGAGATGGCCAAAAAGAGGATGTGGGTAGGTTGGTGAGCAGGGGTAGGGGGGACAGGATAGGGGATTTTCAGATGGGAAACTAGGAAAGGAGACAATATTTGAAATATAAATAAAGTAAATATCTAACAAAAAATTGAGAGATTAGCTGACCTTGAACTCCTGTTTCTGCTATGTATACCTAATAACTTCCGTATGTGCCATCATGCCTAGTTAGTATTTCTTAATGTTTTTTTCAAACTGTTTGCAATAGTTAGCTGCAATTAAACTTTAGATTATTACATTCATAAATAACTGTATACTTGTGAATTTTCAAAAAAGTATAAAAGATGTCACAACAATATGTCATGTATTTTCCCATACACATTCATAAAATGATTTTAATTACCTTACACATCTTACATATACACTGTATTATGTGGAGTGAATAATATCACAGAAGAAAAATCATTTTTTAATTGAACCTCATGCAGTTAATAGTTACAAAATTCAAAATGGTTGAATTACTGTTTCATATCCTCCAACCTAACATTTCATCTCAGACATATATATCTTGGTTTGTGATGAATACTTTCTGGAAATTACAGATGGTGGTCATTCTTCTTCACCTTCTAAGAACTTCAAGAAGAAATGAATGGGTATTCGTCAAAATGTCTCTGTAGTATCTACTTTTTTTTTTTTTTTTACAAAAAATCATAACTGATTATACAACTTTGAATTGTATTTTCAAAGAAAGTATCAGAAACTTTCCATCCTCTTGATTTCTCCATCAAATATCAACATATCATGAGCTATCTTGTTTGCCTAATGAGCAGCATGACACACTATGTGCCTAATCCAAAAGTAAAGTCTGTAGTAATACACTTCAAGTCAATAAGATAAGATCTTATGTAGGTTGCGATAATATATTACATAAAGTATTATTTACCATGTATACAGTAAGAAAGTAAAATTAGCATGGGATGATCTCAGGAAAGCAATAGATATTTCTGGATTAGACACTGAAGTAAAATGTATGAGAAGTTGAGAAATTCACATTGCTAATGTTATGAAAAAATGATGTAGCAAAAGAAATTAAGATGTATATTTTTCATTTTGAATGAGGGTTTTTTACCTATCACATGTTCTTTTGTCCTTATTCTTGAAAATTAAACTTTTGAGTTACAGAAGCCCAATGTGAAGGAAACTACTCACTTTTAGAATGTATACTATTTGTAATTGAGCCCAGATTTTTGATGTTGTTAGTAGGCTTCTGTTAATATAGTAGTAGTTGCAAACACATATGTGGGTTTGCCAGTAACAACTCACAATTTGTGCAAAGTTGAGTCTTCGAAACTGAGCAAAATTGCTCTCAATTTGCCGCCAGCGCTTGCTGAGCTGGATCTGAGTTGGCTCCACTGCCATTGCGGCCCCATTCTCAGACAAGCCCTCAGCTTGCCTGCGCACTGCATTCAGCTCCTCTTTCTTCTTCTGCAATTCACGATCAATTTCCTATTGAGCAAAATCAATACAGGGCCCAGGGCAGTTAGCTAACCATGTCAACCGAGCTACAAGAAGCAAATACTTCTCTCAGAACTTTCATAGGCTGTTGTTCCTTTATCTTTGTTTTTCATAATTTATAAATAATAGGTGTCACTGTCATCCTCACCCAATAAGCCAAATAAAATTTTAGGTATCATTTGAATGCTCAGTTTAAGGTATTCTAATTAATTTACTAAATGTTAGTTAACATTTTGGCTCATGAATTGTTTTGGTGCTTTGAGAAGTGACCAAAATTGGAGTGATTTTTTTTCATTTATCTATCAGGGATAATCCATATAGAATATAATTTAGAGGGTAAGTGACTACAACTTTTATTTTCTTTTAAAGGTTTGAGGAACTCAACAGAGAATGAAGCAAAATAAAATGAAAATAATAAGAGAAAGAAAACATCTTTGGACAATTTGCAAATAAATTTATAGAGATTTGACAGTGATATGAGAAGATGCTTGATGAAATGAATGTGCTAACATGAGAAAGAAGTCATCCATGTACCGATAAGTCATTAGTTCATCTGGAACAAAGATACACAAAGTCAATTACAGTTTTACCAGAATACACATGACAGTTAGTTATTCATTTCACATTGTCTAAAAGTAAAACCTTTTATTCATTCAACAATATGTCCATTAAAAAACACGTAGTACAATACAATCACTGAAACAAAACACAATACAAAGAAATACATCAAAACACAGAGCAATATAATAGAAGAAATCAGAATATTAATATTTTATACATGATCAGCTTAGGTAATATTAAAGTAGTTAAAATCTAGCATCAAAATCTAGTATTGTCACTCTAAAACAACTTTACCTTTAATTTCCTTTCATCTCTGGGTTCAGGTAGGCTGGCTAATTTTTTTTCAATTTCATCCAAGCATTTCAGGAGATCATCAGCCTGCCTCTTGTACTGATACCACTGGTGAGAAATTTCTAGGGCCTTTTTTCTTCTTTGAGACCTCAAATCCTGTCCATGATGTAGATATTATTAAAATATCAATCTATGCATATAATATACTCTTTGCTATAGTTATTTATAAAAACTAAATTCATACCCTTATATTTCAAATTGTTATGTAAAATCATTTAAATGAAAAACATGAATAAATTATTAAATTATGTATTAATGCATTAAGATCTATGAACAGAAGCTAAGAAACATGAATAACATGAAATATTGGTCCTTTAAATATTAAACCTAGCTTATACTTTTTACATTTAATTAACTATTTAAGAAAATTATTTCACAAAAAGTTTGAAAATTTTTCATATATGAACATAATAAATTTAACCAGTTAACAAAAGTAATTAGTTACACTTGAATTTTAAAATACTGAAAAAAATTCTAATATGTAGAATGTTCAGGTTGGGGCTTATCAATAAAAATTAACCTTATAAAAGACAAACTATACATATTTATGATTTTAGAAAATTCTATAAGATTAGACCATTCATATTGTTGTTTATAAATTTTATTACATTGCAAGCTGAAGAAATGCTTCAGGAGTTAAGAACATTGGCTGCTATAGCCCATGTTTAAGTACTGAAGTTTAAGTATCAGTGCCTATATGATCTGACACCATCTTCTGGCCTCTGAAGGTATAGGACACACATGGTGCACAAAAATTATGGATTAATCTACCCATCTACATAAAATTAAAATCAAAGGCAATTTTATTAGTTATTTTAAAGTTTTTCTATTTATATGTAGAACTATATATATTATTTCTGTAACTACAATTATACATGATAATAGGAAATTAAATATTAGAAATTTCTTTTTTCTTTAAATACATATTTAGACCACATATACTTATTATACTAGATCATATTCAAAGTATAAAAAGAATCAGTATTTTAAGCAGAATGTTTTTCAATCAACCTGTTGAGAAAAAAATAACAAGAAAACCATTTAAATAAATCATTAAAGGACAAAGTAGTAATTATATAGCTCATAGAAGTACACTAAATAATTTCTGTAATAAGTAGAATTACATAAAACACCAGCATGTACCCCTTGGAAATATAACAGCTCTATATACATGTTTCATTTCTTCAAATAGGCAGCAATTGTATTTTATGCCCAAGTTAATATGAATTAAAAATACCAATGAATAGCTGAATGTTTCATTGCTTTGAAAAGTCTCTTTTGAAATATTTTGTAATAATAGAATTACAAGTACTTGCTAGGTTAACTTAATAACTGTATTTTATATAAGTTGATTTAGCAATAGCTTGATTACTATTAATCATGTGTGGCATGAGGATTTAAAATTTATTTCAGTTTGTACATTTTATGTCATTTCTAAGCCCCATGTAGTGGTAATAAATGCCTTGGAAGAGTCAAATGGAATTCTGCTACCCCCACTAAATACACCAAGATCTGGTCCTATGACTTACTGAACTGTGACTAATTCATGATACAATGAACATATTTGCATAAATGACTTAGATTTCCTTAGAAAGAGATGACATGCAATACAGGATACTGCTTACAAAAATTATACTTACTAGTTAGATGTATGCAAGATGACTTCTAGACAATGCTAATCAATGGTACACATATTGTCTTGTAACTAGTCTATAAACTTACAAAAGCTTTATCCAGAAAAGTGTGAATTACACAGGATTCTGATCTTCTGGGCATATTATGATTAGCTTTTGCTTTCCCCTCTAGGAAGATGTCTTTTCTATTTACTAATATACTTATCAGCAGTTACTTTCCGAACACCTGCTAGCCAAATAGACTTTATTGTTGACTCCTTGCAGGAGCAATATTGTGTAATTACATTCTCAGCAGTGCTTATTTGGTTAACAATAGGGAAAAGATTTTAACCACTTATTTGCATTTAGAAAGCAGACTCCATCTACCTACTAGGCGAATCTAACTATATAGCAACAAAGATCTAAACAATGATTTACAATGTAAAACATTACAATTAACAGTATTAGATAATCAGACATAAAGGAGAAAAGAGAAAATTGCAAAGCACATAGAAAGATGTTTCATAAAATATTCAGCATGTCTAGTTTCATCTCAAGAAATTCCTAGACAGCATTAAAGGAGAAAAAACAGTTTATTCTCTTTATCCTGCACAATCAGATGAGTTGCAAGGATACTTGACCACATATACTAATGCTGATAGTATTTCTTCAAATGCTTTACAAGCATTTTGAAGGATTTCTATGTGAATGAAGTTAGGCTTTTGTAGATAATTAGTTTTACAAAGTACCTATTATAAGCCCAGTAAAGTTTATTTTTTTAAATGGCAAAAACCCCCACGTCTTTTTAGAGACATAGTTTACCAAAATACTAGATGTAATATAAAAAAACAACAGTGGAAGAACTTCAATTGATTATTCTGGCAAACATGACAAATACAAAAATGAGCTTATAGAAATAAAGCATATTAGAAAATAACTTTGTAAGTACTGTGAATGATAATTGTGGATAGCTTTCAATATTACTAAGAAAAATAATGAAAACATACCGTTTATGTTACATATCTTTTGAAACTGGTAGCATAAAAGAAAATCATAACTAAAGCACATATATTAAAATGGAAAAATTAGTTTACTGGTAACTAAAATTCTTAAACAGATGTTATTTATGCACATGGTATTTTACCCTATATAGACAAAACCACAGGCAAAGAGAAGTATAATTCAAGCTCTAATACCTTGAGAGCATTATGTTTTGTCTGTAACAGCTGCTGTTTTATCTTTATTTCCTCCCGCTTTCTCTCATCTGTGATTCTTTGTTGTAAGTTGTCTCCTCTTTGCAACAATTCATTTACAGTACCCTCATTGTCTTCACTCTGATTAAAAACAACAAGTACAGTCTTCATTTTGGTTTTTTAAAAGCTGTACATTGATATCAGGGATAATAAAACATTATATAAATATACTCAAAAATCCAATTTAAAATGATTAGGGAAAGCAATCTTAAAATACCATGCTCACAGTATTTCTTTTGAGTTTATATAGAAAACAGTTCCTGTACATCTCTTCTGAAGAATACATTTTGAGTGAGATATGTATGAAGATGGGGAAAAGAGCCCTTTTAATGGTAAAAGTAATTATTTGCTGTAACAATATTCATTTGGGTTTTATTTTTATTACCCTTAAACCAACTAAAAATATATAGAGAAATAAACTAATCTTGTTACTTTCAATGTTAATTGATCTATATATAAATACTCTATTAAGTAAGATTTAAAATATACAATAGATTTACATAGCAATCTGTTTTTATATTTGAATTTAGTGCTCAAATTTGGGATGTAGAGCATTAATGAAAATGATGGAGACATTTTTTCAAATATTGAAAATTTAAAATGACATATATTATGCTGACTTTAAGAAAATAAAACAGTAATCTGTGTATTAAAATAACTTTAAAGTTTTCAATAATCATTTTGTTATACTCTCCAAGAACAATTGTTTTATTCTTTAAGAAGAATAGTTTGATTCTATTTACTTAAAGATACAATTTGAAAAAACATGCTATTATAATATCATTGCATATAAATACACTTGTGTATCTCTTGTTTCCTGTCATTCAACTCCAAATATAAAAAATATCTACTACAAAGGTGTACTATGCAACAGTACCTAAGTGTACCATTGAGCAAATAATAAATGACATTCAAACTTCAAAAGGCACATTGTATGTATTATCATGTGTAGTAATAAATATAATATATGTACATCTATAAAATATGCTTACATTTCACAATACAACTGAGGACTTAGCCACTCTAAGAAATTTTTTATCAGCTATTAATAGACTAGGGAAAGTCACTTGAACACACACACAAACACATACACACATATGTTTGTAGTCTATGAAGTAATATTTTACTATGCCTTTTAAAACTTTGAAAAATTTCAGTGGCTTGGACAAAAACAAATATGAAGAAAACTTTTTAATTCATTTCCCCCAAGTGAGGGTTCTATGGCAGGGTTGGTAGTGAAAGTGAGTTGTAAGCAAGACTTTTGATTTCTTCACCCTGGACTTCCTTCATTGACAATGAAAGTAGATGTAGCTGGAACTCTGCATTTCTGGAAGTTTCTTCCTGTCCTTTTTTCCATGAGCTGAACTTTGAAAACCACTAAACTTATATAAAGGAGTACTCACTGAACCAGCTCCAAGTAAGAATTAATACTTCTCATATTATTTTATATAACTAGCATCTAAAAATATCTTGCCTCATAGTGCTGTTTTAAAGCACTATCTAAGAAGTTTTTAGACTTGATGCATGTATGAAAATCTTTGCTTATTGATACACGTGAAAGATAAGAATGCTTCAGTTGTGATAGCAGTGGGGAGAGGAGAAAAGAAGATGTGAAAAAGTAAAGTGAATGTAGAATAAAAATATTCAATGAATAGTGATGCGATGTAGAAATAATCAAGCCAGAGAGAAATTAGCAGAGATTAGAAGATGTTCTAAGTTTATGTACAAGGTACATGGGCTTATTTCTTTACTCCTATTAAGTAAATAACATGGAATTATTTTACATACATACATATGTATTCAATATATATTTTACATTCAATAATAGTATTACATACATCATACATATATATTCAATATTAATACACATATATATGTATATATGTATAGTCGCATTTTTCTCAAATATTTGGTACAACCACTTCATTAGAAACTTTGGTAGAAAATATTTACATTTCATTCACTTGTCTTTACTATTCCCAAAAACATCAGAAAAACAAAATATCAGATGCATAAGAAGTTGGAATTTTATATTATATTTTAGTTCATTTCCTGAATTGCTATTTCCTTTTACATTTTGCCTTCTCAAGATTAAATAAGAACAAGCCAAAACAGAATTGAACTATTTATTAGAAGTTGAGAGTGTTTCTATATGTTCATAAGGTGGTAATTTGGCAGTAGTAATAAAATGTTCAAAAGAATACTTTCCATTTAATAAAATCATTAAAAATAACACTATATGAATGGTAGTATTCTGAGAATTCAGTTGGAGACATAAGCTATATTATTTCTTTCCAAATATTTACTCATTTTTATTCCCAGTTCATTCACACTTTCATCATAAGCAATTTACCATATCTTTATTGAAGTCTTCCTCTTTCAGATTCACCCCCTGCTGAATTTCAGCCTCCAGTGGTTCAAGCAATTTTTGTATGTCTGAGTTAAACTGCTCCAATTCCTTCAAAGGAATGGAGGCCTAAAAAAAAAGATAGTGCTAATTTAAATCAAAATTACTTTTTATTAGAAACATAAACCAAATGAAATGCATTTATTCAAACCCCCATTGCTAAAATAATGACATGCATTATGTTTCCACATTAAAGCTTATGAAGGTTTTGAAATACAACTGGAAAGTACCCGAGGACACATATATGAAGAAACACTTTTCACCATAGCCGAATATACATGCAAGAAAATGTAATTCATCATTCCAAAATATCAAACGAGTCAATTTACATACATTTGCCTATGCTAAATTTTTAATATTTTATAGTTAAATTTAATCTTACTTTAGACATTCTGATAGTACAACATTTAAATAAACATGTCTTTCCAAAATTTGCCTCATTCATCAATAACAGAATCTTTGGATAAACACTGGAATTTTCAACTTTTTCTGAGAACAACCATGTGGCAATCCGTTAAAATATTTCAAATGCTTCTTTTTTCATGGTACAAATTTCTGGCCTGTTCTCCTAAATCAACATTATTAGCTTGCCCCAAGAACGTTTTATTAAGTGACATAAATACGTACCTATGACTGAAACCCAAATATTTCATATACTTCACAATGTATTTAATTTTGAAATTGATACTGACCATGGTTTCAAAATTATCAATAATCCTTTGAATTCCAAAATACAAGATTTTTTAAGTGCATGGAAATATATTGAAAATAAAATATCCAAAGAACCATGCAATCATTAAAATTCTGTTAATAAAATCTACTTATTTTATTCTCTTGAACATTATTTTATATTGAATGTTAATATTATAATAGTAGAAATCACTTTACCTGACCATTTCATAAGATTATAACTGTAACATATAGTATAAATGATGGTACATCTTCAATGTTCCTTTCCCTCGCCAGTGAATGATTTATAGGATCCTCTTATAATCATAATATTTCAAATTTTAATTATTGTCTGTCATTTAAAATACAATAATTTTTGAAGGGGTAGAAACTGAAATACCCTAATCTTAAAGGAGATTACAGTCTTTCAATTATTATCATACTGACACAGTTCACATGCATATAAGGTCCAAATATATACATGATACTTATCTGATGACATTTTAAATTATTGAACTATTGTTCATCTTTGCTGGTAATCTGTGAGAGCAAGTTGCTGTTCAATAAGACTTTTATAGATACAAAATAAATATGTAAAGTAAACTTCATTCACTGATTAGATATCAAAATTTCTATTGGCAGTTAGTTTTACCTGTTTTGCTCCAACTGCTTTTTTGCTAGCTCATCCATTGTTCAAATACTTAAACAGAACAAATTAAAGGTCTTAGAAGGTGGATTTTTTTGACCCATTTCTCACTGTTTCTTCTATACTTAATTAATTGTTCTTCAAAACACCATGACTTTCAAATTGTCATATTTAGCTATGACATCACTTTTGAAATATAGTCTAAAATTTCCAACAGCTAACTACATGCCAAGGCTGGTTGATATCCATGGAAAGCCTCCCCTTTTGGGAGGAGTAGGAAAGGCAGGGTAGATAGGAGAGAAAGGGAGAAGGAGGGAATGAGAGTAAAAGAGAGTACTGGATAGTTCATATTGTTGTCTAGCCAGTACCCCGCCCCCAGAGCTCCCAGGGACTTAACCACCAACCAAAGAGCACACATGGTAGGACTCAAGGCCCCAGCTGCATATGCAGCAGAGGATGGCCTAGTCTACATGAGGAGAGAACCTTTGTCCTATGAAGGCTTTATGCCCCAGTATGGGGTAATGTCAGACCCAGGAATTAGGAGTGGGTGGGTTGGTGAGCAGGGGGAGGGAGGACAGGATAGGGGTAGGGTGTTTTTCAGAGGGGAAACCAGGAAAGGGGATAACATTTGAAATGTAAATAAAGAAAATATCCAATGAAGAAAAAAAGAGCAAAGGAGGGAGATGAGGCTGGAATCAGGTTGTAATGTAAATAAATAATTAATAAAAAATTCAATCTTTAAAAATAATATTTTTAATTTCACCTGGAACTGTGCTTTTTAAAAAAATGGGCCAAGAAGTGGGAGTGGGTGGGTAGGGGAGCAGGACGAGGGAGGTTATAGGGGACTTTCGGGATAGCATTTGAAATGTAAATTTAAAAATATCTAAAAAATAAAAAAAGATATTTTCTTTATTTACATTTCAAATTTTATTCCCTTTCCTAGTTCCTCAAAGTATATGTAACACCATTTTACCTAATTTAGTTAACACCGTATCTTTTATTATTAGCCATATATTCTCAAAACACAAATCCTGTTCTTACTGGATACATTCTCAGATATTGTTTATCCTTGAATCTAATTAATGTCAAATATAAATTAATTGCCTATGGTCCACTTTCTTTGTAAACCCACTAATACCAAAAATCTTCAAAGAGGTATGTGATTCCCTTCCTTACCCCAAAGCCCCATCTTGTGCACAATGACCAGATCAGTATGTCACCAACTACTGCAATTGTGCTTTCGCTTAACAGGGACATTAACCATCTACTAAAAACAAAACTAAACAAAAAAAAAAAACAACCAAAAGTAACAAACAAATGGCAAACTACAATCAAGAATAATAAGGTATAGGCTCCAGCATGCTCATCAAGCTCTCTTCTAATTTGCTATTGAGAATCTTTCTAGACATAATTAATATAGGATTGCTTTGTAGGTTATTCACTTTTATCTTCTCTCAAGATTCATTTAATGCATCTTATCTTCTAGTAAAGAACATAAGCTCTTGACTTAATGTTTCGATATTGAAATTGGATTTCATATACTAGCCGAGGAAACTTAGTCAACATTTGCTTATATCTTTTCTAGCGTGTGGATTATATATTCATAACAATGAGAAAATCTAATTCATAAGAAAGTTATGAAAATCAAGTGTGTTCAGTGTTTATCAGAAATACAATAAATATTCAGTAAACATCTATTATCACATTTTCCCAAACTCTATTCACCTGTGTGACAGGAATTAATACTCAATAATCTTACCTCAAATGCTCACCTCTAAATCATAGACATTACACAATTTTCCTCTTTTGAAAAAGTTTCTGAAGGATAAATGCTTCTTGGTTTTATTTTATTTTGTTAATGAATTATAGATAAATAAAATAATTTAATTCTAATGTTAGCATGGAGAAATTTAGGTGCCACTTTGTCAAACTTTATCAAACTCACTAAGAAAAGTTGACATATTAGCTTGTAATATTATTGAAAATAACCCCAAAGAAAATGTCAATGTACTAATGTTTTGTACTCTTAAGTATTTTTATTCACAGTTATTTGGAGAAATAACTTCAGAACCAGTGAGGGAAAATCCATTATATATTAAATGGGTTGGTTTCATTATATCTAGAATCATTCATTATGTGGAGTAGGTATATAAATTTTTTTTTTCTAGAAAAGGAAGTAAACTTTTTATAATGCTTTAATGTCATAGCAGAGTGGATATTTAAAGAAGTACAGTAATTATATATAATTATTATATATAATTATATATAATGTAATTATATATAATTAATTATATAATTATATATATAATTATATATATTAATATATTATATTAATTATTATATTATATATATATTATATATATATAATATATTATATTATATTAATACATAATAATTATATATAATGTAATTATATATAATTATTATATATAATTACATGTATAACTGTTTTTGATCAAATCCAAAGTACTTTCCATGATTGGTAAACACTCCATCTCGACCTATTTATCTCCCAATATACACAGTTTCTAAAGACAAAATACAAACGATCTTATTGGTTCTCTGCTATTCATATGTAAAATATGTCAATAAGGGTAAATGATACAAAGACCATCATATAATAATATACAAAAAGTAGAATCCAACTGTAAATGAAAAACAACCCACCACCACCAAGCTACTGACATAAAACGTATTTTAGACAATACTATTTCAAAAATGAATGTAAATTCACATGAAAAATAGAAACTTAAATACTTTTTAGCAAAATGCACCGGGTTCAGACTTGTTGTAACACCACTCTACATTTGGTAAAGACCATTTTGAGTGTTAGAGATTAAATACTACCAAGATGTTCTTCCAAATTCAATAATATACATTAATAAAAAATTATTTGCAGACTGACTGCACTTTAGCCCAACATAAGAGTAGATTTTGAATTTGGACAGCTTCAAACTTTAGTAGAAGCTGCAAATTTTCATTTCCAAAAATATACTAGTAGATGCTAAATAGTGATGATTTTGGTCATATATTTAAAATATGACTATTTTACCATTGGCCTTACCTTAAAATCTTACACCTCATGATTAAATCTAACCTCTAAGTTTCAGAAACATGTTCTGAATAGTGTTGCTCAATAGAAATATAATGAGAGTCATAAATTCAATTAAAATGAACTAGTTAATAAACTAAAAACAAAATCAGGCAAAATTATTTTATTTTCTACAAGAGCAAAATAGTGTCTTCCAGTACTCAGTAAGATTTTTAGTTATGTAATCAAAATGTTATCTTCCAAACTACAAAATTTAATAATTATATTTTATGCTTACTATTTCAAACCAAATATTTTAAATATAGACATGTTTTATATGTCACATCTTAATTTAGATTAGGCAAATTTTAAATGATTAGTAGACTCTATTCAGTGCAGATCTAAACTATTGTAGCAATGCCAAATAATAAGATTTAGTTTTCATTATTAACCAAAAATATATGCATGGAATATAATCATCAATAATATGGAAAATCTGAATAGTCAAATATTTTTGTGTTGTAATTGTTTTTATAGGCTGTATATAGCATCAGTTTCATTCACATGCATTTTAAGATTTTTGTCTGTTACTTTTTAGATTATATTTTTGAGAGAATTTTTCCCAATAGTCCTTTGGGTATGAGAAATTTTAAGTGGATTTTATGAGGAATTTCAAGATTACCTATCCCACATTTATTTGTGATCCTAAACTACATTTTTTTACTCTCTTACCTATTAATAAAGTATTATATAACCAGTGGTATACTTTTCCAAATAGATTTTCAGTCTTTGAAAATAGCATCACCTCTTGTGTAGTCTGCATTTTGCTTACCAAATATGACATCCTCTCTTATGGAAAATAAAAATATGTTTATCATATACATTACTAATTTAAAGGCTACTTGCACACTTATAAATTAGTGAGGTTTTTTTCATTCAAAATGACAATAAATAATCAAGCCAATTATTTCATCTGTTGACCAGAAGAAATCAGGCACTTAGTATACTTGTAATCACTACTTTTTGTGTATAACAAATTAGAAAAATTTAATTGTTGCCTTAAGCATTCACTAGCTCACCATTATAGCACAGTAATGAATTATAATAAGGAAGCCATGTTTGATTATTAGTGAAAGGTTTTACTTGCATGTGCTTGTAGTTATCCATAATTTTCTATTCTTTTTTTTTTAAGATTTATTTATTTATTATATGTAAGTACACTGTAGCTGTCTTCAGACACTCCAGAAGAGGGAGTCAGATCTTGTTACGGATGGTTACAAACCACCAGATGGTTATGAACCACCATGTGGTTGCTGGGATTTGAACTCAGGACCTTCAGAAGAGCAGTCGGGTGCTCTTACCCACTGAGCCATCTCACCAGCCCAATTTTCTATTCTTATGAAAGCTATTAGAAAAAATAAATAGTACAGGAGTGCCTGTTGTTTCAAAGTCTATGTGGATCTTGTTATGGTGATGCACACTTATAATATGGATACATAGAGGCTGAGATAGAAAAATTACAAATTTGGATCAGTCAGGATTCCATAATGAAGTCCTTCCTCATAAAACAACAAGAAAATTGAATGCATAAATAAATAAACTCAGAAGTGATTAAAGTTTAGTTCAAGGTACCATGTTATTGTCTATAGAAGTTGAAGGCAAATTGCATTAAATATCAAATAAAATACTTTTACTTACTTAAAGAAAATGTGTGACCACAGTAAAACTAGAATCATAATTATGTTACATAATATTAGACACTGAACACAAGATTCGTTTTAGTGTACATAGAAAATCAAAGAAATGAAGATATATTGTAGTCATAGAAGTATATAACAATTATTACTTTGCACAATTGAATCTTCTACTTACCTTTTTATTTTAAGAACTTTAGCATGACCGTGCAGTTACACAAAAATACATAGAAGATAGAACATAGAAAGCTTTAATAAACAGATAAATGGACACAAAAGAAAGGAGAGACAGAGAAACTGAGAAAGACAACACTTTGTTTTCCTTGATATTTTAATATTCTTTTAAATTGCTTAACAACTACTAATTGTGCTTTGTTGAAAATTTTAAGGATTGACGAGACTTAAGGCTCTACTGAAGCTTTTGCATTAATGGTTCACGCATATCACAAGTCGACAAAGAATAAAAAACTGAACAAAGTAAAAACAATTACAAACTGAATCACTAAACTTGAAAGCATTTATAATTATTTAGATATACTTTATTTATGTTGAAATGTTAGCTTTCTTTTGGCTAAATATTACTTTAGCCTGTACATATACAATAGCATTATAATGAATGTGTTTACACAGATAACATTGTAAACATCTGTTATTTTTAATTATGGAATCTAAAGCATCAACATAAAAGTACTAGAAGGGAAACACACTGAAATCTAAACTGAAAATAAATAATCCGAGTGCTACAGTTTAGGCTGAACTTCTTTCAAATCAATCAATATATTTTTCAATTTTCAAGTTTGAAATAGCATTTTTCCATTACAATTACTAAAACAAGAATAAAGAAAAAATAGCTAATAACAATCAAGAGAAAAGGTTTAAGGACCACTAACATCTTCTAATACAGAAGAGACTAATGACAGATATGGACAGTAATTTCATATATTCCTGTTTATAGAGGAAATATAACTTACAAAGGTATATAATATCCGTTAAAGACCTTTATTTGTGTTAGAAAATAGATAACCAAATTAATAACTTGTTGGCTTAGTGACTTTTTAAATTTAAACTATGAGAAAACTTTGAAATAGTTGTAATAAATTTAGTGGCTCAAAAGAATAGCATCCATTGGTTGGATTATTTTTGTAATAGATATGGTAATTATGGGTAAGGTACCAATTTACTTTGAATGCTTTATTTAGGAAAGTATGGCTAAGTTGTGAAGCTCACTGAGAGAATTGTCCAATATATTTCTATAGATTTGTGAGTTGCTAAAATAAACTTCTGGGTTACTCACTTCATAATTGGATAAAAATTGGTTGTATAAAATATTGGAGGATTAAGGTTCATTAGCTATTTATGTTAAGTATTACTAGAAGTAGTTTTCTTTTTCATGATTGTGAAAATTCTGTATGTCAAATAAAACCAGGAAAGGGTTTAACTTTAAATTATGGTGCAGGTTGGGGTGGGGCTAGATAAATGTAAAATTACGTTTTGGAAAACTGTAATTTCAACTTTCTATATTTTATACTCACAGGCATTATGCTCAGCACTTTGTGATTTTAAAATAAAGAAGTGCACTAATGTTACAATTTGAAATGGACTTAAATATATTCACATAAACATATCACAGTATCAATCATGATGATTTTCTGACATAAACAGAAGTAAGAAATCATATTGGGAATTTGCAAAACAGAGTGATCTATGCTATAGAAATGATATCTAAAAATTTCTATCCAGTCAATTTAACTGTGAGAATAGGAGATATACAACTTTTCTTATATCATCATATAATTATCTAATACTCTTTTCTCCAAAGAATAACTACATTTGAATGTGCTTACACTAATTGGGAAAATCATTTTGTTTTTAAGATCAGTAACTGTCAAATAGCTTTGCTTATAATAAGTGCCATGATAATAAAACACAGTTCTATCAAAAGACAGTGTTCACTGTATTCAGCAGTTAAAATAATTATAACAGATTTATTTATAATAAAAATTTAAATATAATTTACTCTGCTTGTTGGGTAGTAAAATACAAGTGTCAAACAATGCTTTTAGATTAGAAACTATACGGATTGGTTTGATTCTTGTTAATTTCAGTTAAATTTAAATAGCTTGTATATTATTTGAAAATTTACCTGTTTTTATATCTGAAGTTATTAATTATAAATACTATATATTGTGTAGTATCTGCAGTTTTTCCCTTACTCTTCATCTTCAAACATTATATTTTCTTTTTAGAAAACTAAATCAGGCATATATTTATATAAAATGAGCAAATGGGCCAAATTATGCATTTTGGCTCTTTCTGTCAGAAGAGGTTTTCTTTTAAAAGGTGATGACAAACAGGGTGTGTAGGGGAAATGATCAGTACATTCATATTAATAAACTGATCACAGAAATTAAATTTTCATTAAATTACCAGATCTAGTAAATATTTATTTATTTATTTATTTATTTATTTATTTGTTTGTTTGTTTGTTTTTTAAGATAAGGATCCAGTAAATCTTAATTTGATATCCTAGGTAGGTAAGTTGCATTGTTTATTTCACACTGATAAAAATAAAATTATAAGTCTAACATATGACTTAATTATTTCTCAAACACAAAACTATATTTTAAAGAAGCCATGTATTTTATTGTGTATGTTTTATAGTCTATATTATATAGATTCTTGCCAGCAGTGTGGCAGGTTGTTTCATAAGCCACTATAAATATCTAAATGTTTTTCATCTACAGAAAAATTAGTTTTATATCTGTTGATGGTGATTGAAGGTTGAAAAACTGACACACATAGTTTATTATGTAAATAAAACAATGAATATTTAAACATATGAAGCCAGGTCTTCCAAATCTGGCTTTACTGTTATATTACATATATTGAAACTTATAGGAGAATTTTAATTGCAAGTTCTAAGGCCCATATGGAATATAAAAGAATATGTGGTAATTATATACTACAGCAAATAAGTTTTATTGAATAACTAAAGACACTGACAAATCATGTTCACCCTCTTTGAACTGCTTAATTTTTATCCATTTCAGGGCCAATATGTAAATTTTACAGAACATAAAATATTTTGAATATATTGATTTCATATGCAAATAGTTTGAAATATTTTCCATAAAAAGAAATAACTTTCTATGTTATAATAGAATAGAGTTTTATGAAATATAGTAAAAATTAATTAGAAAACATTGAAGAATGGAAAAATATCTATGCATATTTAATTATTGAAATTCAAACTTAGACTTTCTCACCCAATCAGTTTGGATTTCTAATCAATCATTTCAATTCCATCTTCTTGTCCTTTTAATACAAGATCTCTATGATATTTCCCAATGGTGCTAACTAGGAAGTTCTGGAGTTGGGCTCTCTTAGACCATTTGCATTAGCATCACCCAGAAATTTGTTAGCAATATGAATTTTCAGGTTTATCTTTACTTTTACTGCACTTGTATCTCTTGGTGTGAAGCCTTTGTAATCTGTGTTTTATAATTTCCCAAGTTCATGCAAAATTTAGAGAATTACCTCTAGATTAACACTACTTTTCATTCCTATAAATGCTCTATTATTTGAAGTCCCCTTTGTATGTCATACAAACTATTGTGAAGCTTTCCCATTCAGTTTCCCTCATTCCTGACAAAATTCAGTTGTGTTCTCCTCACATGTAACTGTACTAATCATTCAAGAATGCATGAATCAGAACTATTACAAAGCCCTCACTGCATGTTAAATTAAAGACAATGTATTATTCTTATTGGCATGACCTTTGTATGACTCCAATCAGCCTCTTCACTTTTATCATCCACAAATAAGCTTCACGTTCCATGCTCGCTCTCTCTCTCTCTCTCTCTCTCTCTCTCTCTCTCTAAGGAATTTTAATTTCGTCTCTAGTAAAGACTGTATACTGGAACCTTTTCATTGGCTTTTTCAAAACTGTTATCTCTTTAAAGCTCTTGGAGTTACTATTAAATTCATGTATGATGGAAATTATTCTCAATCCAGCATTCATGAATATATCTTGAATATAGTAGTAATTTTTTAAAGCTATAACATTTGAGCTAACAAGAGTTCCCGCATGACCAAATGTGCTTTTTAAATAATATATGGCTAATGAGAATTTATCTAGTCAGGTCTTTTATTCTCAATTCTATCTTTATTAACTCTTTGAGACCCACCAAAACAACATTTTCTTCAAATATTAATCCCTTTCCTTCCAATTGTCTTCTAATAAAATGAAGAATAGAAGGTTCCTAAGTAATCACGTCAAGATTAGATTCCTTTCTAATTTCTTTCTTATGTGTCTGTTTCATGGTACCTGTTACTAAAAGTACTACTGTCTGACAATCATCTTGTCTTTCAACTCAGATATTCTAAAACAAAGACAGTTTAGACAAGGTATCATTTCAATTTTTTTTTCAACTTTGCTAGGGGTTATAGAAGGACCTGTGGTTTAATTTTATAGTTATGAACTACTTTAATAGAACTACTATATCCTTAAACTAATCTCATAATGATTAAGGAAATTTTCGGGTTCTCAAAATGTTGGAAATTTGATAAATTTAAATATATAGCAAGAGGTAGCATTTTAGATATTTTAAGCGCTGCATTAGTTGAGGTAGAACTTTCTAGAATTTTTTGTCTAGTTGATTGCCCTTTTGTTGAATATATATATATATATATATATATATATATATATATATATATATATATGCAACTGTGGAGTTGCTACTTAAGAACTCCATTCTTCATACATTGCCCCATCCAGTACTAACTGGGAAGGCCAGAGCTCACTGTTTTGACTTAACACAATTTCTTATGATAGAGAATCCAGGTCAAAAGAATGGATGAATTTTATTAATTACTAAATATAGCATAGAGGAGTAATCAGTGACTTTTCATGATAGTTTCTGCTCTAATTAGTTGTCCTTAAATTTGACTGAAAAGGGGATAGCCTAAAATAAATTCTTGAATTCATAATTTCCTTTTTTTTTCAGTAACAAAGGATTTGCATGTTACAGTTATCAAAAAAGATTTTATCCTAAATTATACTTTTTCATGAGATAATCTACCCAGGGAATTAACCGCAATTTCAAACAGCAGCTAATCTGGTTTTAACATCTAAGATTGTGGTGACACTATCAGAATCTTATTCTACAAGCAGAATCTTGTCTAAGACACAAAATATCTTGAAAATGCAATTTGTCAAGACAAAAATACTTAAGTGTCCAAATCAAAAGTAGTAAGATTTTGGACTGACTTTGAAAAAGTTAACACCATATTCCACAATTATAATTTATATTTCTTGAGTTAAACATTAAAAATAAAATTTAAAAGAGTATATAGTCCCTCCCTACCTAGTAATGCCACTTTTTTATACTTTTTACATTCAGTATTGAATAATTATATTGGAGGGTCATGGTCATTTTCCTTTGGGTCTAGAGATATAGGTGTACACTAGAGCTACAAGTAAAACAAGATTCTGAACAATTATGACCATAGTATTAAAGTTTATACCTTTAAAATTGTGTTCTTTTTCTTATATATATATTTCTATATCAAATTTTCAGAAATGTTGCTTTATATGATGACTTTATAATCATTTTTAGAAGATAAACATAATTCAATTTTTTTTCTTTTTCCATTGTAACGTAAGGATACACTGGTGTTCTACTAACAATTGCTATGGAATCCTTGTTGATATTTTAATTTTGTTACATTTAAGAACTTTATGGCACAGGCTGGCTGGTAAAAGCAATTTAAATCTCATTGTGCTGTAGTCTTTCATTTCGACGGCTATGCCTTTTTATAAAGTTCATTTTAAATTTAATTGTTTAGGAAGAAATATATCTTTGTTAGGTGCTATTCTACACTTTAAATTTTTTAGACTAAAATAAATAAACCTTTATTGCAAAACAAAACCATTCAAACAAAAACAAAACAAAACACATAGAAAACTGCCTTATATTGAAAACATAGACATTCAGAGGGATTGCCTAACTCCAGGCAAATTTAACTTTGTTTCCTCCAACTTAGAGGTGTTTTTATAATCTCATTGAAGAAATTTTAAAATTAAACATATTTTTATTTTTGCAATTTGGTTTTGTGTTTGTAAATAGACATTTCTTGACCAAATATTTTAACATCCTTGCATTTGTACAAGTGGAAGTTCAATATCATTTTTGGTACAACAGAAAATCAGACACATTTTATCAAAGTAGGTGTAGTTTTAGAATGATAAAGCATAATTATCTTTTCAGAACAGTATCAATATCATATCTAGTCATTTTTGGTAATTAAAGGAAAACAGGAATACTCAGTGAGATGAAGTATGATTGATTTGTCAATATATGTTTCAAACAATTGATTTGAAATATCTTATGCTTTGCTTGGAAGGATGAGTAAAATATTAGATTTGAATGTCCTACTTGATGCATAATTTCTAAATTACTAATAACTATTTCATGCAGAATACAGAAAACTTTACTTGAAAACTTGGTTATGAAATTCTCTTAAAGAGAGTTCTATTATAAAGGATAAATACTCTCTTTTCAATGTATTATCTGGGAGCCATAATCTTATGACATAATTTCTAGAAAAGTACATCCACATATTCTTTTATATTTCCTAAAGCTTAGTAGTTTATCAAAGTTATATATGCATCATGGGAACAATATAAAATTTAATAACATTATTAGGGTTGTTGAAATTAAAGTAATTAAGTTATTCAGATTATTGATATCATCAGAAATAACAAGGATTGCTATTTAAGAACAAAATTATAATCTTAAAGAAGTATGCATGCCAAAAAACAAAATTTAAGAGCCTGTTTAACATTTTTAATGTCATAAATTATACATTTTTGAAAGTGAATTTTTAGGATAATTGATGATATAAATTATTTATAATTTCTGATAATATATTATATATATATTTTAAAACATTCTTCAAATATATATTATGACTCACTATAATACCTTAAACACTTCAGAAATTGTCATATATATATATATATACAAATATATATATATATATATATATATATATATATATATATATGATTTGATGGCCATATTGATAAAAATAAGTATTAATGCATTCTATTTATCTGAAAATCAACAAATAAATAGGCAAATAATCAGGTATACTTCATCTCTGCAGTTTTAGTTTTATTGTGATGACAAATTATAATTATTCCTTCAGAAGACTAGCATAGTATCACTATCATATCTAGTCAATTTTAGTAAATAAGAAGAAGCAAATGAAACTCAATATGGTAAAATCTGAATTGTTTTATCAATATATATTAATTTTTCAATTTAATTATTCCAATATTTAACTATATTTATAAATATGTGTTTTTGTACAGATATATTTGCATATTTTCCATATTAGATTGAAAAATGGGCCAGACTACAATGTGTAAATTTTCAAATAATTCCTTGCACTTTAAATCCTCCCCAAAACATTGAAATTCTATAATTTGGTATTTACATATTTTGGCAAACTATTTAAGATGATTTTATATCCATTACATGTTATATAAACATGAAGATTATCATGCAAAAATACTATACTCTCCAGTTCTTAATTAAATCGACTAGAAATAGGCATACAAAACTAAACAAAATATAGAATTTAAGTTTCACATTCATTCGATTTCAAGGCTTGAGTATTTCAATATAACCTAATGGATTTTGTCACAATGCTTTCAATTAGCATGAACAAATTATATACACAAAAGTGCATAACAAGGAAAGAGGTACAAATACCCTCGATCATGCAGATGTACAAGGCCTTATGGTGGATATATGATATGCATTACACACGAGCAATATTATATTTATTAAAATATTTCAGTAGTGCTTGGTTTAGGTAGATGTCTTTTGTGCTTTTTTAAAATTACTTATTTATTGATTTTGGCTTGTTGCATGCTCTGTTACTGAATTATAAGCGATCCCTGTAAGTACAAATTTAACCATTGCATTGCAGGGTTTAGTTCTAGCATAGCTGTGGCAGGAAAACGTGGGACAGAAAGAAAGATAGAAAGAAAGTAAGAGAGATGTATCTCCATTATAGTCAGTGGCAAAATTTCCTTAAGTATATTTTGGGCTTCATTTTCATTTTTCTTTTCAAAACCTTGTTGTGGGGATTCCTTGCCCCTTTCAGAGTATTGCGCAACCTTCTCAAGAGATCATTTAGGACAAGTTTCCACCTTGAAGTAGATCTTCCTACCTTTCCAGTCTTAATTCTGTGAGAAATAGCTGCAAATCGACGGTTGAGCTCGGAGATTTGGGGCTCTACTACTTTCCTGCAGTGGTCACCGCGGTTTGCCATCAATTTTGCTGCTTGGTCACGTGTGGAGTCCACCTTTTGGCGCATGTCATTCATTTCAGCCTTTAAACGCTATATTCCATGAGCAAGAAACAGGGCTTTAAGTTAGTAATCAAAATTGCAAAAGACAGAAAGGAAGAGAGGGAAAGA
Source organism: Mus pahari (assembly GCF_900095145.1). Taxonomy (NCBI): domain Eukaryota; kingdom Metazoa; phylum Chordata; class Mammalia; order Rodentia; family Muridae; genus Mus; species Mus pahari. The sequence goes on along the minus strand of NC_034613.1, from coordinate 71,704,073 downwards.
GAGAAAGAGGGAGGAGCAGCGGAAGAAAGGGAGAGGAAGACAACAAGAAGAATGGCATGCATGCAGAGGTAGAGAGTGAAAAGAATAAAACCAATTTCAATAATAGGGAAGCAGAATTAAGCTGTGTATCATCTTAAAAATTCTAGGACACCACTTTTTATGTTTCATATATGTCTGTTTAATCTGTCTACTTAAAAAATTCTCTGGCTTCTAGTTATTGTCTGGAAATAAGCATATTATTATGCAGTTAATAGTATTTCTTATCCTTACTGAAATTTAGTTCCATAGCATCACTGAATTGTTTGCTTAGGAGGAATAGTACTTGAAGCACACTTTCCTATTCTTTTCTGATACTTCTAAGAAGCTCTTTTTTTTTTTTTTTCTATTTTTTGAATATCATGGTAAAGTGTGATTCTCTAGTACATAGATCTCTGCATATAAAAGGAGGAATATTTTGCATGAAACAAGTAGAGAAAGACCCCATATTTCATATGAACTTTGTCATTATATGCTACCCCTTGATAGAATAAGAATTAAGACTACAGATTATAGCGCAGATAGACACCTAGATACAGCCCAGATAATAAGATAAATATTTTTAAAGATATCCTAGAAAGTCTTTAGTATTTCATTTAAAAACCCAAATCTACAGCACTAAAACATAAAATGAGAACTAAAAATGATGGTATACTACGATGATATCAACAGTCTTGAAATACTGACAGGAATTTGCAAGTTAAAAGACGTTATGTATTCTATAATAATTTGTGTAACATAGGAATAGCCTAAGTTTTCAAAATCTCGTAACCACAATAAAGGAAAGACAGAAAAGGAAATAATAGCTGAATTTTTAAATGGTAATAGTAATCAAACATTACCAAAATTTTCAACAAATCAAAGTAGTGAAATATGAATTTAATCATATCTGTAAAAATCAACACTTTTAATTTGATTAGTATAAATCATCAAGTAGACACTACTTTTGTTTCACACATCTTGTTTTATAAACCATATTTTAAAGCAAAGGTTAATTTGTTCTTGTGATTTAAAACAAAGGATGCCTGAATGATAAAAATATGAGAAAATCATGTTGAAATGTGTTACTTTTCTTTAAACGTGCACTGATTTATATAAACTGATGATAACGAACAATACCATGTTGAAATATCCCTTATTTAATTGCTCTAAAAAGTATTTTATACTTTAGATTTTGTAATAATTGCCCTTGTACAATGTGGTATCTTGATAATTTGCCTAAGAACAAACAAAAATTGATTTGTATTTCATAGATATCTATATGTTTCACTTGAAAGTAAAATTGTGTAATAGTTTTAATCATTTTTACATGAAACAGTGTCATGTGCTGTTAAATAATCTATTGTAGAATGACATAAATATTTAAAAATCTGGGAGTTTACACCACACTGAATTTAGGGATTTTAGAGCAACAAAACTAAAAGTATACTAAGATTGATCTATGACACTAGCAGATAGAAAAATAAGTATTTAATAAGGGCTATATTAATAAACTAGAAACTATGTTGATGGTATATACAATAATACTGCTATTAAAAAAGAATGACTCACAATATGGCAGAAAAAATTTTGTAACCCTTTATGGGTTAAGCTCAGGTATAGAAAGGTCAGATATGAAATTGGACAAATATCTAAGTTACAGATCTCTATAATTATGTTAATTTCTAAACAACAAGAAAGAATTGAAAGGAATTAATATCTCAAAATAGAAAAGAATGATAGATGATCAAAAGAAGGAAGCAAGAAAAAATATGAAGATTTTAGGCTTTATGAAAAAATCTTTGGTATTTGTTGTTCAAACATTATTGTTATAACAGGTACAGTTTGAAAACTACTTCTCATATAATTTCATTTGCTACCTTAAGAATGTCTTCCTTTTGTTGTGGTTTCTTCATTTCAGATTCATCTAAAAGTTCATCCGCATGAATGATCCACTTTGTGATTTGTTCTATGTTCTGATCAAAGGTTTCCATGTGTTTCTGGTATTCCTGAATTGTATGGAAATATACCATGTTATTGGGTGGACAAAATTCCTAAAACAGTTGCTCAACTATCTACAAAGAAAACAGTGAAATATTTAAATTCCCTTTAAGTAATATATCAAAAATAGAAAGCAAAGTTAAGTACTGAAAAAATCTTAAATTTATGAGCTTCTCTATCAGTATATAGAGAGATCAGTTGAATTTTCAAACACAAATATCACTCCTAAATTATTATTTCCTTGTTTTTTGTTTTATTTTGCTAGGTTGTTGATAAAGAAGAGTGGAACAGTGTGGTGTTGTAAAAGAAAATGGTCCCCACAGGCCCATTGGAAATGGTCCATAATATTAGGAGCTGTGGCTTTACTGGAGTAGATTGGCCTATGTTGTAGGAAGTCGCTCACTCTGGGGATAGTCTGAGGAAGTCGCTCACTCTGGGGATAGTCTTTGAGGTCTCATATTCTTAATTTTTGCCCAGTATAGAAACACAATCTCCTACTCTGCTGCCTGCAGATCAAGAATTAGAACTCTCAGCACCTTGTCTGCCTGCATATTGCCATGTTTCCCACCATGATGATAATGGACTAAGCCACTGAAACTCTAAGCCAGGCACAAATAAATACTTCCCTTTAAAAGAGTTGCTATGGTCATGGTGCCTCTTCATAGAAATAAAATCCCAACTAAGTCAAAAAGCTTCCAGCCTCTATTCTTACCAACAAAAGATTTAGCCATTCTTCTACTCTGGAAGTGACAGCTATCCAGTTACTGTTCAGAAGACTCAGTTTATCTTCTACCAAGGTTTCTTTCTTGCCCAACACCGTTTTCAAAGACTCTCCTAATTCTGTGACACTCTTCAAGTGAGCCTTCTGTTTCTCAATCTCTTTTTGAGTAGCCTGTAGGAAAAAATAGCATTAAGCCTCAAGTAATTCAATGTTTGTAGCACTAAGACATGAAATTTGTAAAAGGGTTGTGAGATTGGTTGTCATGCAAAGATTTTTGTAAGGTCATGAACCAAAAAACATTTGTTTATGAACCATGAAATTTTTCCATATATATTGTACCTTTATTACTGGGTATAACAGGTATACATTGTTCACATTGTTCTATAAATGTAATAGGTATTTTAATTAATTAATTAGATATATATATATATATATATACATATATATGTATATATGTGTGTATGTGTGTGTTTAATAACTAAACCTAGATATTTTTAAATGAATATTGCATGTTTATTAATTTGACCATGTATTTGTTAAAGACAGACAATTTAAGATTAATCTGTGAATAAATACCTGTATTTTGAAAACTAAACTACTATGACTCATTTTTCTGCAGCAGTATATTCAGCCTTTTAGAGACATGAATATTTTTTGGCACCTAATTAAACTTAATGAACCCTTTTCATAATATTTTCTTAGTATAAAATAAATGTACAAAGAAACTGATACGAAGAAGAAAAGTCATTAACAAATGAAGCCAATATCTTAACAACCACAGTCAAAGTCAAAACAAGACAATATTACAGTTGAATAATGACAAATCACAATAAATTCACAGAGATTCGAATAAACTTTACATAAGCACAGTCATAGAAGTGTTAATATAAAGAAGACAAGAATATCAGACAGTAGATTTCTTACTTTTGCGTATTTTCAACAAATAATCATTATCATTTATAGATTCTTATATTTGTATGTTATTATTATGTTTATATTAATATACAATCACTGAAGAAAATCATGCCAAATGAATTTATCTGCTCTAAGCCAAAGGATTATATTTCATGTAGGGTTTCTTTTTGTACAAGAATGAGACTAGAATTGCCTAAAATCAATTTGTTCAGATATCAGTCATGACTATTTATTACATTCCACTTAGATACCAGATACTATTGTAGATTTGCCACAGATAATACTATTAAATGTCTTTTGGCATAAGAAAAGTTCCAAGTTTGGGCAGATAGAACTCATTTAGAAATGAATAGATATAAATTAAAGTTAAACCCTTTAAAAACCTGTACACTCCACGGTGAAATATATACTCTATAAATGTAGAAGGTAGTCATTGTTTTATGTACAGAAATAAAATAATATTGTCTTTATACTCAATTATACTTAGTTTTCTCCCTGAAGTTGTTATGTGTAAGCTCCTCTTTTATTTTAAAGCAGTGAAAACACAAGATTATATTCATTATATTCCCTTTGTTATATCTACAAAAGTAGATATAAGAATAGCAACATTGGAACTGCATATGGTTCATCAAGTGTTATTGGGTATAGGAAATTTTTTACTGAGAAGAATTTTACTGAAACAACAAATACTGCAAATGTTAACATTTTCTGGGTACATCATGTAATCAGGTAGGTTGAGAAATATTAACCAATAAGTTTGACGGTTTCCAGTAAATAAATCTACTATTTTCTAGTCCCCAAAGTATTTTAAAATTACTCTGCTTTCTTTATCATGAAGGAATGTGTAAAACAGATTAATTTCCTCTTTGAAAATTTGCATCATCATTAAAGAAATTGGGAAAAATACATTGAGATCAACTCATCATAGGTAATAGCAAAAGTTATTTTAGGGCATATGAATGGTTATTGTAGTGGTAAGGTACATATACTAAGGTGAATTGTAGAGGAATTTTAATTCAGCAAATTCTCTGGCCAGGAAAACATCTAAAAACCTTCTATGTCTATATTTTCTGGCTGGAATGCAGATACACCCTGTGATACATTATAAACTGGATGGAATATAGATATGTCCTTAGTAATTACCAGTAATTTCAAACAATGAAGTTAAAGTTAATTTGTAAAGAGATGCAGCCACATTTAAAAGTGATACATAATAACAGCTAGTCCTTAGCCGGGGCGTGGTGGTCCACACCTTTAATCCCAGCACTCGGGAGGCAGAGGCAGGCAGATTTCTGAGTTCGAGGCCAGCCTGGTCTACAAAGTGAGTTCCAGGACAACCAGGGCTATACAGAGAAACCCTGTCTAGAAAAGCTAAACAAACAAACAAACAAATAAAACAAACAAACAAAAAACAGCCAGTCCTCTTAAGTGCTGAGTCATCTCTCCACTCTAAAGAATTGTGTAAGGCAGTCATTTTATAGCTTATATCTTTACAGTACCACAATTTATTCAAATCTGTAGTTATTGCCAGTTCATTACAATATCATTTCTTTTACTAGGATATTATAATGATTTTATTGCAGGTACTATTTATATCTTATTGACTAAAATGTACATGAAGGATTAACTAATATACATATAAAAGGTATCTTAAAATATTTGGTCCTACCTGTGTATGTGTGCGGGGCACTGGGCATGGGGAATTAAAGGAGGGAACCCACATCCCCCCAGAGCTCTGGGGCTCTGGCAGGCAGACAAGAGACCCCATAGAACCACAGTGGGTTGGGCCTTCCTGCAGGAGATTAGAAGATTAGAAAAGGCTCTTTAGGAAAAGGTCTATTCCATTGCTCCAGCATGTTGAGTCTAGATGAAAGAAGGCAATCCATGCTTTTAGAGCTTTACTGTAGAAAAGGGAGAGAGAGAGAGAGAGAGAGAGAGAGAGAGAGAGAGAGAGAGAGAGAGAGAAGAGTAAAGAGGCAGACCACAGCCATGGCCACATAGAGAGAGGGGAGAAGGGAGAGGGAAAGAGGGAGCAAGAGGGCTTTAGAGAGAGAGGAGGGGTCAAGCAGCCCCTTTTATAGTGGGCTGGTCTACCTTGTTGTTTCCAGGTAACTATGGGAAGTAGCATACCTGACTATTGCCAGGTAACTTTGGGGATGGAGTCTGGACAGCCTAGGTGACTGAAGGCCACAGAATTATGGAGCTGGGGCCTCGTTTTAGAAGCCTATGTCTGGGAGCATGGCAAACGCACCTTCTCTTCCTTGCACATTGATCTGTTGGGTCTCCAGGGTTTGAACCTAGCTCAACCAGAAAACAGGCTGCCTTTCACAATCCAACATATGTGTAACTATCTTAGCATATCTTTACATAGGAAGATGGACAATTGAAATCAAATGAAAAGATAGAATTGTATTATGCTGGAGTTTTTAAATTGTAATTTTCCAAGACAATTACCATTAAATTCATGGTGTATGCATGTATGTATGTATGTATTTATTTATGTATGTATGCTGTGCGCCACAATAGTACAGAAGAAATAAGTCTGAGTTATTTTTGAGACCTTACATTATTCTGTCCTGGATTAATATATAGGACATATTTTACACTTAAGCTATGTGACAGAATCTAGTGATAGATTAAAGAGCCACATATATGTGTGTGTGTGTATGTACATATTGGATTTTTCAAGCAATGTATATAGACGTTTTCTTAATAATATATCAGCCATTAAAGACTTTCGTGAAATCAGAATGTGCAGAATAAAAATTAAAGCCATAACTGTAATGACAATGAAGAGTGACTTCAATGGCATTTAACAGATGTTCTATTTTCTAAGTAACAGCTGTTTGATGCATTCATTGTATCAAGTTAATGATCTGCTAGTGATATTTCACTTCACAGATAAATTACTATTCTCTCTTTTAAAAAGAAATGTAATTTTTCATGAGAATGATCGTGTAAAAGACTTTAGAAATAAAAAATAGTTCTCACACTTTTAGAGCAAAGACAGTGATGAGATGTGTCAATTATTTCCAGAAACTATGAGTAGAAATTAAATTTATTTAAATATTTTTAAAGGTTGTTTAAAAATACAAAATATAATTTACATATTTGACTGTATATTCCATTATTCTGCTCAAAACTCTTCGGTATTACATGACTAATATTTTCCAGCAGTTTACAGTGTAAGGACCATAATTAGCCTCACCTCCCCAAGAACCAGGTAACTTCCTGGAATGATGAGATTTTTAGTTCTTGTAAAATAACAAATCCTCAAGGAAAAATACAGTGATTCTAGCTACAGTTGGGCAGACCAGTTAAATAGAAAAACATTGAGATTGAATCCATTTATTTGTATATTTTTCAATTTTCCCAGGTAAGAAACATTGTCAAACAGAAAGGCATATTTATTGGATATTCTCTTTATTTACATTTCAAATGTTTTCCCATTCTAGATCTCCCCTTCATAAATACCCTATCCCATCCTCCCCCCCGCCCGTGCCTTTGAGGGTGTTCTCATACCTACGCACTCACCCACTCTAGCATTCCTGCAATCAGATTCCTCATACACTGGGGCATTGAGACTTCACAGGACCAAGGGCCTCTCCTTTCACTGATGCCCAACAAGGCCATCCTCTGCTACATATGCATTTGGAGCCATGGGTCCATCCATGTGCACTCCTTGGTTGATGGTATAGTCCATGGGAATTCTGGGGTTTCTGGTTAGTTGATATTGCTGTTCTTCCTGTGGGGTTGTAAACCCTTTCAGCTCTTTCAGGCCTTTCTCTAACTCCTCCATGGGGGACCCCATGCTTGGTCCAATGGTTGGCTGCAAAACATCTACCTCTGTAGTTGTCAGGCTCTGGCAGAGCCTCTCAGGATACAGCTATATCAGGCTTCAGTCAGCAAGCACTTTTGGCATCTAGAACAGTGTCTGGGTTTGGTGACTGTATATGGGATGGATCTCCAGGTGGGGCAGTCTCTAGATGGCCTTTTCTTCAGCTCTGCTCCACAATTTGTCTCCATGTTTCCTCCTGTATTTTGTTCTACCTTCTAAAGACTGAAGCATCCACACTTTGGTCTTCCTTCTTCTTCAGGTTCATGTGGTCTGTTCATTGTAACTTGGGTTTTCAGAGCTTTGGGGCTAATATCCACTTATCAGTGAGTACATAACCTTTGTGTTCTTTTGTGATTGGGTTACCTCACTCAGGAGGATATTTAGTAGTTCCAACCATTTGTCTAAGAATTTCATTAAGTCATTGTTTTTAATAGCTGACTAGTACTCCATTGTGTAAATGTTCCCCATTTTCTGTATCCATTCCTCTGTTGAAGGACATCTGGGTTCTTTCCAGCTTCTGGCTATTATAAATAAGGCTGCTATGAACATAGTGGGGCATGTTTTCTTGTTATATATTAGAACATCTTTTGGGTATATGCCCAGGAGTGGTATATCTGGGTCCTCAGACTGATGTCCAGAGTAGTTGTACCGGTTTACAATCTCACAAACAATGGAGGAGTGTTCCTCTTTCTCCACATCCTCACCATCATCTGCTGTCACCTGAGTTTTAGACCTTAGCCATTCTGACTGGTGTGAGGTGGAATCTCAGGGTTGTTTTAATTTGCATTTCCCTGATGACTAAGGATGGTCAACATTTATTTAGGTGCTTCTGGGTCATTCAATATTCCTCAGTTGAGAATTCTTTGTTTAGCTCTCTACCTCATTTTTAATAGGGTTATTTCATTCTCTATAATCTTGTGCCCTTCCCGCAGCCTTGAGCAGGCTGAATCAGTCCTTCTTTCTGCCACAGTTGCCTAGCCTACCTATAGTGGAGTCTTCAGACTTAGGTAAAGTCTGTTGTCTGCCACAATAGTAGCTTCCTGCAGGAAGCCACCAACTGCTGAACAGCCTGATCTTGCTTTTTGATAAGATGCTGACAAAGCAAGAAGAGCATGGCAAAGTGGGTGATGGGCCTCCTGCCCTTTACATTCAAGACCCTACAATTATATATTCAGCCTTGAACAGAGAATCTGGCCTTGGCTCATTATTTCTCTTGCTTGCTGTTCTTCCTATTCATCCCCAGCTTTCCTTTCAGGAACCCAGTAACCCATGGCCGCTGGTGGCTACAGATTCTAACTTCTGAAGTTCTTTGTATATATTGGATATTAGCCCTCTATCAGATGTAGGATTAGTAAAGATCTTTCCCCAATCTGTTGGTTGCTGTTTTGACCTATTGACAGTATCCTTTGCTTTACAGAATCTTTGTAATTTTATCAGGTCCCATTTGTCAATTGTTGATCTTCGAGAATAAGCCATTGGTGTTCTATTCAAGAAAAGTTCCCCTGTGCCCATGTGTTCAAGGCTCATCCTCACTTTCTCTTCTATTAGTTTCAGTGTATCTGGTTTTATGTGGAGGTCCTTGATCCATGTGGACGTGAATTTTGTACAGGGAGATAAGTATGGATTTATTTGCATTCTTCTACATGCTGACCACCAGTTAAACCAGCACCATTTGTTGAAAATATTTTTATCCATTGGATGGTATTAGCTCATTTGTCAAAGATCAAGTGATTATAGGTGTGTGGGTTCATTTCTTGATTTTCAATTCTATACCATTAATCTTCCTGCCTGTATCTGTATCAATACCACACAGTTTTTATTGCTATTGTTCTATAATACAGCTTGAGGTCATGGGTGGTGATTCCCCCAGAAGTTCTGTTATTGTTGAGAATAGTTTTTGCTATCCTAGGATTTTGTTTTCCCTTTTTGTTTTTTTTTTTCTTAGATATTTTCATCATTTACATTTCAAATGCTATCCCAAAAGTCCCCTATACCCTCCCCCCTCCCGCCCTGCTCCCCAGCCCACCACCTCCTGCTTCCTGTCCCTGGCATTTCCCCGCACTGGGGCATATAATCTTCAGAAGACCAAGGACCTCTCCTCCCATTGATGGCCTACTAGGCCATCCAGGATTTTTGTTATTCCAGACGAATTTGAAATTTGTGCTTTCTAACTCTGTGAAGAATTGAGTTGAGCCGGGCGTGGTGGCGCATGCCTTTAATCCCAGCACT
>NC_034613.1:71678282-71694189 GCF_900095145.1 Mus pahari | reverse complement strand
AAATTTTGATGGGGATTACATTGAATCTGAAGATTGCTTTCAGCAAGATGGGCATTTTTACTATATTAATCGTGTCAATCCATGAGCATGGAAGATTTTTTTCATCTTCTGAGGTCTTCTTCGATTTCTTTCTTCAGAGACTTTAAGTTCTTGTCATACAGTTCTTTCACTTGCTTGTTTAGAGTCACACCAAGGTATTTTTTATTATTTGTGACTATTGTGAAGGGTGTTATTTCCCTAATTTCTTTCTCAGCCTGTATATCCTTTGAATACAGGAAGGGTATGGATCTGAGTTAATTTTATTTCCAGCTGCTTTGCTGAAGTTGTTTGTCAGCTGAAAGATTTCTCTGGTGGAATTTTTGGGGTCACTTAAATATGCTATCCTATCATCTGCAAATAGTGATATTTTGACTTCTTCCTTTCAATTTTCCTCCCTCTGACCTTTTGTTGTTTAACCCCTGATATTTTAGATATGTTTTCTCTGTTATCTTACTCTTTTTGGCCTCTTTTGCCCTTCTTTTTGTCTTCTATTTTGCTGTACTCTCCTTTTCTCCCTCAAACTTTCTCTCCCTTACCCTCTGCCTTGCCTCTCTCCCCTCCCCTCTCTCATGACTTGTCTGCAGCTTGTGCCCTCTCTACTACTTTCTCTCTTTGCTCTGTACTCTTCCAGATGCTCCAGACTGCTCTCTTATATAATGATAAAGTCTTTCCTTCCATTTAACCATATCACAGAGCAGTCAGACATATTGTTAGTGTTCATTGATACAGTCATTATTCACTTTGCATTTTCTATTATTTAATATGCTGAATTGAGTTCAACTTTTCCTTTAATTGGTTTTGTCACATAATTCTTTTTCTATAAAACAATGCAGATGTGCACTATATAGAAGAATATCAATCCAAAAGTAACATAGGACAAGAACATTTTAGGGAATCATGTTTAACTCTTGCATTTTGAATGACACTGTGAGTTCAGGGTGCTTATTTAAATGACTCGGTGTTCTTCAATAATGACACTGAAGTAAAATAAATGAAATATGCTAATGGTTACATCAGAAAATTATTTTATGTTCAACTGATCAAATTTATTTTTAAGGAATTAAAAATTCTAGTTGAACACTGAGCAAATTCTAATTTACCTGTAATCCCAGAATTACAGGAACAGAAGGATGAGGATCATGTTTTTGATGCTAATGTATATAGAAAGCAAGTGTTGACTACAGAGGAGCAAATGGGGTATAAAAAGAAATAAAAGTAGTACATTACTACTATTAAATGGTTGTGATAGGTTTTTTTTTAAATTTTGTTTTATGTTTGGTTTTCATTTTGTTGTTGTTGTTGTTGTAAAAAAAAATAGGGAGACAAAAAGCAGAGACAAAGATGTCTGGGAGAGTAAGAATATGCCCAGAAAACTGTACCAGGTCATATGAGGAAAAGGGGAAGAGGACAGGGAAGAACTGGAAGATTAGTAGGCCAGGAGGCCGCCAAGACACCACAAAGGGAAAACTGTCACAAAGATATGTAACAAAAATGGCTGGGTTATATAGAGAACAGAGGAGCTGGAAGCAAGTGGTATCCCCTTCTGCCAAGAAAGTACATTAACTGTGAGCAACCAAAGGAGATGAGACGAAGACTCCAGAAGATTCAAACCGCCTCTAATTTAGAGAACTTACTGAAAGACATTGTGGTGAAATTTGCATGTGTGTAGCAGGAGAGAGTCATTAAGGATAATATAACTCTTTAAGAAAGAGAAGAATAATCTTTATGGAGATTCTAGAAAAAGACTATATTTGGTATAACTCTAAAATTTCTCCTAAGTTGCTCATTAGATACAATTAGCTGAATTTCATTTCACCTCTAGATCTAGTTCATTATGCAATATTATGTAAATTTTGACATTCCATGGCTTCTCCTTTGTTAGAATTTATTTTATAACCCCCCACAATAATTCACGTGATGAAGTTCCAAATGGCAGTACCTCTGAATGTGACTCTATAATATTAGGATATTTGCAGAGGTAACTGTTGTACTGACATATTGGTTATGAATCTATGTGACTGATAGCATCATAAGAAGATTAATTTGGTATCCAGGTATGTCCATAGATAACACTAATGTGAACAACAGTATGCATTATCTACTAGCCACAGGGAATTGTTTCAGAAGAAAGTAACTATCCTGACTACTGATCTTGAACTTTCAATCTCTAGAACTATGGAAAATAAGTTTTTAAACTATTGCTTTGTAAAGTCTCCTAAGGAAGTCTTGACAATTGATTGAACTAGATCATTTCATAACAAGCAATAAAGATATGCCTGTGATGATAAGAGCTTACTGAAAATCAATTCTGGATAGTATTCAAGAATATCTGAAAGGCAATTTGCACATTTTTTATGTTTTATTAAGAAAAGAACAAAATATTTGAAGTATTTATGGCTACTTATACTAGAAGCTTCTAGGCACTGACAGATTTTTATAGGTTTGCAGATTATATAGATTTTATTTACTTTTTTCTCATTTTTCAGATGAAAGGCCAGTAAGATACTGCCTGTCTCTCTGTCTTCATTTCAGTGCAAGGTCATTTTAGGAGGGTGCAACTTTGTTCATCTCAAGTCGATACTTTGTTACCAAGTCTGGTAAATAGATCAGGCAACATTAGTTCTGACAAATGAAATCAGAGCAGAAATAATGCATGAAGCTCTTACCATACATCTTTGAGAGAGATCTGATGTTCTCTACTCCATTATCTTCCATTTTGTGTATGAGCAAGTTTTACACCAAGAGGAGAAACATACCAATGATCTTGCAAAGAAATGACCTCAACCTCTGGATGTTTTCTTATACCAAAATTACTTCCTTAAACCAAAGCTAGTGAGAGTACATGAGATAAAAATCTCATATTTATCTTCTCTGAAATATTTCATCTTGGACAATTTTATGGTAGCCTAGCTTGAACATAAGCATATACTTATTGATTGATTTAATCTAAAAACATAAATACATTATATGATAGAGTAGGAAGGGAAATAAAACGAATTCAGTTTTTAGTCTATATCATATGTTTTTTCTTATCATAATAATCTCAAATAATATATGATCTTGAAATAAGAGTTGTAATGCTACATAACTGTTCTAAGTGGCTTGAAAGGGAATGTAATCAACCACTACTTATTTTTTAAAAAATTACCACTACACATCCTCTAGATTTATACAAGGAAGAACGTTTTTGAGAATGGCATCCTGTCATCATAAGTTTTTATATAATGCATTCTATGTTTTGAAATTTTGGTTTATAATGTTTAGCATCACTGAAATAAAAATCAGTGCAAATATCTTAGGATAGCTAATTAACACATTCAAATACTCGAGATCTATTAAAATGGGAGTATGCTTTAAAAACGGCCCAATGCCTTGGCAAAGTCTAAGATGAAAATATGCTATTGATACCAACTACATAAGTTATTTCTTTTTTTATTAGGACAAATTCAAATAATCTGTTAATGAATTGCCTAGGAAAAATTAAACTATGAGTGTTTCACATTAAATTTTAGGCAGCAATAAACATCTCTCTGGCTGTCAGAGAAATGAGAAGCGTTTTCTAGGAAGAATGAGGGCAGATGCCCTTTGGTGACAGAATGATAGAACCACCACAGGCCCTTTAGATTATTCATGATTATAACCAGGTCGATATCCTGAAGTATTCACAGTCACTGTAACTTTCTGCATCTCTTGTTGTATGTTCCATATAAGCATTCTTTTTGAGGTACATAGAAATTTATCTCTGTGAATGACATATTTGAATCTTTAAATTGATATGATCCATTTGGAATATCTATAGTGGTCAATAGATATTTTTATACTAATTTTATGTAATAAGTTATGTAATTTAAAGGATTCATTCATAAACCATTTAGTCAATGTATGCTTTGCATAGAGTTTTCATAAAGTTTACTATTTTAATTATCTGGCTTGAAATATATAGTTAACCCTTTATTAATTCTTGAGAAAAGGAAAAACACAGCAAGATAATATTAACAATTATAATACTTTTAGGCATTACTATTTTTTATAAAATCATTTACTATGAGTTTTCATACATCTTAAAAATAACTTTCAGTAATATGGGATATACCTTTCCCCAGGCAACTTCAGAATCCAAATTACTTGGCATTCCTTCAACTGCTGATCTCTTCGTCAATTCTGTATCTGTTGCTGCCAGCCATTCTGTTAAGACATTCATTTCCTTTCTCATCTTACGGGACAACTTCAAGCATTTCTCCAACTGCTGCTTTCTCTCTGTTACCTAAATATAATAATAATGTATCAAATTTGGATTACTTTGTAAGTTAACTTTATATAGTCACTTCATTGGTATTTTTGTATTCTAATCACTGTAAAATAACCATATTCTTACATACTGCTTTCCATCTTATATAGTCAGGAAATTAATAGTAAGTTCAAAAGTCTTCAGCAGCAAAAACACTTAACCAAAATATAGTGCCTTGTACCTGCTGCTATGATAACAGTAACAATATAAATTATGGGAATTTATTTCTTGATAAAATAAAAACAATATTTATGGCCAAAGTCTGAAACAAACCAGATAACAGAAGTTAAACAGAAGATATAACCTATTTTTCATAGACGACCTATAGTTATTTGACAAAGACATGGACAAACAGGCTTACTGTCTTCAAAATACAAATGAGTCCTTCTCTTGCTAGGCAGGTGGTATAAGAAAAGGAAAAAGAATGTTTTTTAGGGAGGCAAACATATTTATCTAATGTATAGAATTGTCAATTTCATCTTTACTACATGTTAAAATTACTTTTTCATAGAACACCTCTTTTCCATAAACAAAATTTCTAACAAAAAAGGGCAAATTGGTTTTAAACACCAAAATTTCACTCTCATAAATTTACTCATATGGGTAAAAGCAAGGATCTAAATGAAAAGCAAATAAAAAGAAAAGAAAAGAAAAGAAAAGACTTCATTAGAAAATTAACAAATATATATGTCAAGCAGTATGAAATATAGTAAAGGGAAAACTCAGCAGAAATCTCAGTCAGTATCATAATAATTTGAACTGCTTCCTATATATACAGTGTTTGTGTTCAGTATGAGCTATTCAGAAATGGCTGAAGAAAAATGGTATATGTAACTATATGACAAAAATTATATTCATACTACTATTTTGCTAGCAAAACAAGTTTATTTATTTATTTATTTATTTATTTGTTTGTTTAGTTAGTTAGATTTTTGTTGTTGTTTTATTTTGTTTTGATTTTGAGACAGTGTTTCTTTATGCTTTCCTAATTATAACATTGTAGAACAGGATGGCCTGGAACTCAGAGACCTATCTACCTCTGCCTGCCAATTGCTACGATTAAAGGCATGGGTTACCATAGGCAACCCAAGATTTGGTTTTATTAATACAATATCTGAAAAATAGGCTTACAATTAGTTTGAACTATTATGAAATTATATAAGAAAATATACAAAGAGTATGAATGCATATTTATGCTTCAGTCTTTAAATATATATGTATGAATGCATGTATTTATATATGAATGTATATATACACTGTGTGTGTGTGTGTGTGTGTGTGTGTTGTGTGACTATTGGCATGCAAGCTAAAATTAAGTCTAAAGTGCTTAACATGTTTCAATAAAAATGCTGATATAAATTTCAAATATTCAACAAAATTTATGGGATTTGTGTTACACACACATACACACACATAAATATGTATATAATGTTTACATCTTGGATACAAATTGAAATTTTTAAAGTTTTATATACCCATGTATATACATGTTCATGTATATTATTGGTGTATAAGCATGAGAGTTTCTATGTGTGCTTATACACACGTGTGTGTGTGTGTGATGTGTGTGTGTGTGTGTGTGTGTGTGTGTAGTGCAGAATACCACTTCAAGTGTAGTCTTGAGAAATAGTGTCTACCTCCTCTTGGTGGACATGTCTGTGGATAACAAATTTACCTAGCAATATTGCGATTTAGCCCAGGATTATTCTTCTCTCTGTATCCCAACCATGGGATTATATAAGTATAGTTCAGAAAATCTACTATTCTTATATGCATTATGTGAATTCATGTAACTCAAATCCTCATGCTTGTGAGACACGTGCTTCTGTGACTGAGCTATTCCAACTCCTAATAGATTGATGATTTTAGTTTTATCTATACATTATTTCCTGCGTGGGGTTGGTGGTGCTAGTCTTTCTCTCTGTCTCTGTCTGTCTGTCTGTCGCACTTTCTGTGTGTGTGTGTGTGTGTGTGTGTGTGTTTGTACACTTACATGAATGAACTTTCTCATGCCATAGAGCATGTGTGCAATACAAATGATAACTTGGTGGAGTTGGTTCTTTCCTGCAATGTTGGGTCTCAGGGATTGATCTCAATATTTTTTATTAGATATTTGCTTTATTTACATTTCAAATGTTGTCTCCTTCCCTGGATTCCCCTCTGAAAATCCCCTATCTCCTCCCCCTCCCCATGCTCACCAACCCACCCACACCTGCTTCCTGGCCTTGGCATTCCCCTACACTGGGGCATCTATTGAGCCTTCATAGGACCAAGGGCCTCTCCTCACATTGATGACTAGGCCATCCTTTGCTACATATGCAGCTAGAGTCATGAGTCCCACCATGTGTACTCTTTGAGATTTTATAAGGCTTAGATACAAGTTTCTTTACCACCCTAGTCATCTGACTGGCCAAGATTGAATATTTTAACACATTTTTATTTTTATTTTTTATCCAAGGGAATTATAAATATCTACCCATTTTACTGAAAGAACTTTTTTGTATGCAATTGGTTAAAGAATTTGTAATGTGCTTCCATGTATAGTCATTTTATTTCTGTGCTCTATTAATAGAAAAGAAATCCAGATTCAATACTTCAAAGGAATACTATTTTCCTATGCTTATGTGTTATTGATTTGTATTTATTTATTTTGTTTTTGTTTATATGCAACTAAGTAAGTTTTAAAATACGGGAAATACTGCCATCTTAAGGAAAATTTTTACCTTGTTATTGTCTGTGAGAAAGAAAAATAAATGTATAAAAAGAATGTCATTGAGACTAAAATGCCTCAGTATTATTGTTTTAATGTACACTAACAACTGTATTTTGAAGATGATATTGCTATTTGTGTTTATTTTCAAAAACAGTCAAAGCATAGTGAAGACATAAAAGAATACAGGTATTATATTAATGGAGTCAAGTGAATATTTCTCATACAAATTGATGAAACTTAGATATAAGAAAATTCACTTTGTATTCTTTGAGCAAAGCAACTCATTTGTGTTTTTAAAACTAAAAATCTAAGTTCTAAGAAATGTGCTGAATACCAAATTATAATTCTCAAATCCCTTATGCAAACATCTTAAACTCAACGTAATCGTATTTGAATACATGCACAGGTGCTTTAAAGTCATTAATTGAGGTCACAAGTATGAGTTGCTAACCTTATGGGTCAGTGGCTTTGGAAAAAGAAAGAGTGAGTGATTTGTATCTCCTTACAGTGATGACTGTAATCTACAATTTACGAAGAAAGCCCTCATTATGAACCAGGTAGGTCAGCACTTTCAGGTTAGAATAGTAGACCCCAGAAGTTTGAAAAATACATTATTCTTATTGAAAATTCCACAGTGTATTCATCTTGTGATGGCAGTATTAACTGTTTACCACAAATGACAATGAACTAAGTTAAGTACAAGCATGTAAATTTTTAAAATAATTAAATTAGAATGTTTTTCTATTCATATATTAAAAGAATGATTTCCTTAAATACATTTTTTGTCTTTAATTTTCGTAAAATGACATCCTCAATCACTAATGTTTCTAAATTAATATTTACTTCAAATACAATTTGTTTCCTCAATCTGCTATGCATTCTGACATGCTATTAAAGAGTCATGTAATTTCATTGTTTTATATTAATGATATTGTAGTGTTAAATTGTTATATATAAACAATCAAATTTGTACTTTTGAGAATAAGTAGGACTTTGAATCATTATTACATTCACTAAATTCTTAATAATAACAAATTGTTAGTTATAATAGTCTTCTAATTTTCTTTTTGTTGTTTTAAATTCTAAATAATTTTTTTCAATAGTGTTCTATACCAAAACTTCCCATGTTAAAGATAATGGTACTGTGCACTGAAAGAGCAAGATGAGAATTTTGCCTTTCCTAGATCTGCTTTTTTCTTTATTACTGAAGGAAATATCAGCCATACAAGTTGCAATATGATTATAATACCACCACTTGGGTAGAGGAGGCAGAAGGTTCAGGAGGTTAAAGTCAACCTCGGCTACTTTGTGAATTCAAGACAAACCTGTGCTACATGAGACCATGTCTAAAAAGAAATAAAAAGTACTCCCTCATCACAAAATTTCAGTGTATGGATGTGAATAAATATTAAGTTCAAATGAATAAAACATACAGATATTTGAATTGCATTTTTATCATATAAAGTATATGTAGCAGAAGATGGCCTAATCGGCCATCATTGGGAAGAGAGGCCCCTTGGTCTTGTAAACTTTATATGACCCAGCACAAGGGAGGCCAGGGCCAAGTAGTGGGAGTGGGTGGGTATGGGAGCAGGGACGGGGGGTATAGGGAACTTTCGGGATAGCATTTGAAATGTAAATAAAGAAAATAATAATAATAAAAAATAAAGTATAAAAAATAAAAACTAATATACTTTGATATAGGTATTACAAAAGATATATTTAACATGATCCCTCAACATGCATTTTATTAATAAAAAGACATAGACATTAATTGTCCTTTTGATGTGGTTAACATCAAACACAGAAAATAAAAATTATATTAAATTAAAATTATTTAATTTAATTTAAAAGACATACACACACACATACACACACACACACACACACACACACACACACACATATATATGTGTATATATATATATGGGATAATATTTGTAAGATAATTTGAATAAATATACAATTGTCTTGCCTTGATTTCAAACTGTGCTAACTCCATTCTACGAAGTTCATTCTAAGTACAACATGTCACTCCTATAATAACTCAGTGTAAAATATATACTTGTTTTCCAGTCATAGTAAATAGATTTCTTATACTGAACAGAAAGGGTTTGGGAACACGAAAAACCTTTAATAACTATCTGATTCACAAATAAATACTTCCTTAAGCTTTATATTCCTTTTTACTTTATCTGGATAAGCAGAGACTAAAGGTATCTTAGTATCAGTTTCATTTTGAAATACACCCATTACACTGAGAATCACAATAAGGTTTTCTGGTATTATATTTTATCTTGAATGCTGTTTAGCAATATACTGTAAATATTATAAAACGTGATTTTGCTTTAAGTAGGTACTCACCTTTGCACCCAACTCATTGTAATGCAATTTCAAAGCTGTTACTCGTTCATCAAGCTCTTTGGGATTTTCTGTCTGCTTTTTCTGTACAATTTGACGTCCGGTTTTAATCACCATTTCTACTTCAGACTTAACTTCACTCAGGCTTTTATATAAATTCTGTGTTTAAGCATAAAACAAACACAAATATTCTACAACATATGCAGCATTATATTATTAATACAAAGACATAGTTATTAATTACCCTTTTGTGTTTATAAGTTAAATGGACTGCATTTTGTGGTTGTTGTCATATCATTTTATATTTTCTGTTGAGTTAACTTAGATATATTCATAATTATAAACATATGTGTATAATTTGCAGCTATTCATAAAAATTAAATATACCATATATATTTAGTTCATCAATATTAATTTACAATTATCATTGCTGAATGTTATAGGATTTGTATTTTAAGTTCCACATTTGTTTAATTCTAGCTGCAAGTTTACAAGAATTAATGTACTAATTTTTCTGGTATATTGAATGCCTAAATTGTACCAGATAGTATTTGCATTCCTGACATATGAAGTAAAAAGATACAGTGTTTTTTTCATGGCACTTATATTTAGTTAGGATAAAACATATAAATATCTAAATCACTGCTTCCCTGTAAATAATATCACAGGGAAAGGAATTAATCTTAAATATTTTCATTGAAATATAAAAATATATTTTATTGATACTGATGAGAATATAAAATAGTAGCATTGTATTATTTCTCACATATGAACCAGAACTTATGGTATACAAATATACCTTTACATCAAAAGTTTAATATAACAAAGCTTTATGAGTACTGTAACTCTGAAAAGCAGGTGAAATTCTCAATATACTGCCAAAGTAAATTTGCTGCTACAATATATTTTGCACTTATTTTATGGGAAATATGCAAAATATTATGTGCATATACATGAAAAATTTTCATTGTATATATGTGTACATATATAATGATGGATGTAGTTCTGCATCAAATTGTTCCATATTTATTTTAAGTAATAATTCTTACTAAGAAAATTCTCACTAGTAGATGGGTTGTCCTTGGAATTAAAACAATTACATCATGTTTTCACTTCTTACCTTAAAATCAATATATAAATGCATATATTAAATTTATCTGTTTCATTATGGTAATATACTTTGTTATGAATCTGACTTTCATGACTGATATTGCTATTACTTTACCAATAATTGTAAATTCATTTTGACACTTTTCAATTTTTTAGTTTAATTTATATTGTCAAATATATAGAAAAATCTGCAGTTTGGAAACACTGAAATCATTCAGTTTTATGGTAGCAAATAATTATGTCAATTTAAAATTACTGATACTTCCAAATGTTTCCCTAATTGAACATGAACAGCTTTTTAAAATTATTTTTCATTGAGAAGAGATTTTACTAACAATATATCTAATGATGAACTCACTTTTTTTTTAACCAGCATGTTAAGACATTTTGCTTCAGGAAAAAAAAGTTGCAGCAAGAAGTGATGGCACTAGTGTTTAATCCCAGTACCTGGGTGGAATTTTAGCCACAAGATTCATAAATGTAAGGCCTGCTAGTTTATATAGTGACACCTCTTAAAACATTATCATCATCATCATCATTGTCATCATCAACAAGCAACAAACAAAACAAAAAAAGTTCTCGAAGACAAGGATTCAGTTATAATATATATCATCATAAATTACATTTAAAAGTAGATAATATAAAATTTGTGAAAGAAAGATGTCTTTACAGAAAACATATTACCATTGTTTCCAATATTTTTTTTTACCAGAACTAGATACAAACCAAGCTAATGTTTTGTGCTGTTTCCTTTGTACAGACATAGACATGGTTGTTTTGAGATCATTAACTGGAAGATGATTATTATGAAGCATTATCCTATTTAAAGAGAATGAATGTTTTTCCCATTGCAAATGTAAGTAATGGTACATTTTAATTTTCATTTTTTTCTTGAAAATGTTAAGATACGACACCATGTATGCCTATTCTTATTTGTCTATTATCAGCAAATCCCTGCATAACATTATAAACATTCTATTTTGGATGGTGAAATTACTTAATGCAATTATTCCATTAAACATATCCAAATTATGGGTGAAAGTACTTGCTAAATAGGAAGAATTTACCCATTTATACAGATACAAGTGGTACATTTGAAAAGACATCTTATAGGACAAATGATATAGATTTATGTTTTGTAGTCTGGTGACATTTCAGTGTACATTCAATACATTAGGATTTGTTGTATTTAGAGTGTAACCTGTGGTGTCTTTCACAGCTGTTTGTCTTTATTTTCCCTCAGGTAATATGTAACCTTGAGAATAAAGATGACTACTGTACACCATTTAAACTCACTGAGAAACATAAATTCTGGAATGGTTAATAATATTACAACTACTGCTGCAGTTGCTGTTTCTAGATTAGACTATTTCCTTTCTTGATTTCCTTTTCATAATATGTACCAACAAAGAATAATGTAAATAGGACTCATTTTTATAATTTCTGTAGCCGTTAACAAAATTATTGACTCAAAAATCACACTCCTAAAATGCCACCAAATTACTATTATTTCTATAAGAACTATATCTTAATATATTGTCTTAAAACTATGTGTTATAATTATTAAAATACATTCTGTTACCAAAGATTATTGAATTCTTCTAATATAGTAAACTGAAAAGGCCACTAGAAATACATACCACACAATGATTTAGTTGTGACTGAACTACTTCCTGTTCAACACTCTTGGTTTCCAGTGCAGGCAAGTGCATCTTTACTTCATCTAAAATCATCTTACTTTCCTCTAGACGTTGTTCAAAATTGGCTGGTTTTTGGAATAATCGAAATTTCATGGAGACATCTTGTAATTTTTTCTGTAACAGTAAAATAAAGAAATATTAATTAATCTATTTTTAATAATGCAACCAATCATTTTTCATTTTCTGAAAAAAATTAAAAGAATATAAATGGAATTTTGTATGCCATTTTCTAACAAATAGAATATGTCATTGAGAGAATTTAGTGTTCTGAATAAATGTGATACTAAACAGTCATTAAAGTATACAGAAATTATTTTTTAAATATTATACTGATAGATGCCATAGTATAATTTTAAATTTGATGATAACCTAGTTGTCTAATAATCAATCACCCTGGGATATAAAATAAAACATACCTGTGCAGCATCAATTTGTGAAAGAACTCTTTGGTTAGCATCCTTCCCCTGGTTACGTTTCTTCATTTCTTCTAAACTGATCTCATGACTTGTCAAATCTGATTGGATTTTCTGTTGGAAAGAATATACTATTAGCCAACATACTCTCAATATTATTGCAAAGGAAATACCCATTCCAACAACATGCAATTTTGAAATATTCATGAACTATCACTAACAACCCAGACTCAATATAGGCAGGAATTCCTCAAGTCTTCCTTATATAATCAAAAAAGTAATTACTTCTCTCTTCAAAGTTGAGATTATTATAAAAATCCTGTGGATATGATTTTCAATATAGAATTTATATTTATATGTCATATTTATGATTGACTGCATTTTATTTTGAAAGTATATTCAAATATGGCCAAATATATAAATGCCAAAATATACAAGTAATGTAGCCATGACAGAGGTGAAAAAATATGATAATGTTAGTGGAATTCTTTGGAATATTCCAGCTTAAGTTCATGAAAATTAGAATAAATAAGTTGCGTTAACTACTTTTCTCATTGCTGTAACCAAATATCTGGGAGAAACAATCTGAAGTAATGGTGCCTTATTTTACCTCACAGGTTTAAAAGAAATATTTCACTATTTTGAAGAAGTCGTGGCAGTTAAAATACCTTCATCTATCACCTGGAAGATTGGGGTATCATTTGCTTGTTCTCATAGTACAGACCAAGAGATTTTTACAGATTTTACACTAGCACAAAGGACTCCCAAACCTCAAGAAGGTTACACTTAGTATCCTATTTCTGCCAGCTAGGCAACAAATAGTTTCAGAAACAACCAAAAAGAGTGTCACATGCTACTACAGGAAAAGAACTCAAACACAAAACATGTACAAGATTTTTCAGATACAAAGAAAAGAAGAATCTAAGTGGCATGGCTTTCTATGACACTGATTTGGTTCACATAGCTATTAATTTTAAAATAATACAGAAACAGATTATTTCTCTTCAACAATTTCTAACAAATTGTTATGATCAGTTCTTTTTCAAATTTGGGGTAGTCATTTGAGCAAAAGTAAAAGGAAACAAGAATTGATCTTCCTGCTCTAGTGAAAGTATATAATTATCTTGCTACTTTCTAATTCTAAATTGGGATGTGTGTGTTTTCATTCATAGGATATTCTTTCTTAAAATCATCTCATGTTCTAAGAACTTTGAATGAAAGGTGTACTTCAATAAATAATTCCAAACAAACTCTTTGCTGACAACTTCACGTGAGTGAGCCTAGGTGAACATATAGGTCACCAAATTATCAGCCCCAAACCTAAAATAAACTTATTAGAGATGCCAAAAATCCCCAACCAAATGAACATCGTTAGTCCATAAAACCACTAGAGATTGCAAAACATGATTGTTGCCAATATCATAATTTTAGTTTCCTTTAAAAAATAAAAGTATTTTGAGTTTATCACCCATGACACATCCCTGTATACTTATAACAAATTGTTTTTCATTTTTATTTGAATTTAGTGGATTACATTTAATTGAATATATTTTCATAGAAAAGGATAAGACTAGAAAACTAAAAGCAATACTAGTTTTGGAAAACAACAAAATATGGCATGAATTTAACTATAATATAAGTAGCAATCAAGAAATTTCATACTGTCCTAAATGAACAGAACGATGGGGAAGCTTGATTGCCAAAATATTTTGCGCTACGAGCTGCCTAGTAGATTAGTGAAACACACATCTGGCCATGTCTATTAGGGTATTTTCTGGAGATTAACTAAGATTAAGTAAGGGTGAAAAACCTGTACCAACTATATACGGCATCAATTCATTTAGCTTCAAGTATGAATACAAGAGTGAAAATGAGGAAGCCTGATGTTATAGATATTTTTCACTCTATTCTGGTCCTCAATAAAGGGGGAAGACAGACAGACAATAGATGAAAACTTATGCAACTGAGAGCATAATTAAGTCGTCTTTTAAGATGCTTTGCTCAAGCTTTGCTTTATTGCTATTTTGTTTTGTTTTTTTTTTTTTGTTTTTATTTTTTGTTTTGTTTTGGTTTGGTTTGGTTTTTAGGTTTGAAGAAAATTAAGTGATCAACCAAAAATGGCTTTCATTATTCTGAAGATGAAGTTTTATTTTTTAATTAGAGCCCAATAGAAAAGACATTAAATCATTGCTTAAAGCATCAGAATGTAAAACTAATACATGGCTTTAGAAGTACTCATGTGTCAATAGTGAACTAGTTGAGCCTAAATTCATGAAAGCAATCATAATCGCCATTGCTACAAAAATTAGATAGCTATTAATTCTATTAATTAATTTTACAAGGAATGTAAAAATCCTCTGCAATGGCAAATCCAAAAGCATGGGTAAAAGAAATTGAAGAAGACAAACAAAAAATATGGAATGATATCTCATAACCAACTGGTTAACAAAAGGGGCATAGAAATATAGTTGGAAGAAAGACAGTCAGGATACCTTGTAAAACATGAAATTTGAGATTATTTTTCCATAAACTCACAAAAAAGGAGCTCGAATAATCATTAAGTTTTGATTAAACCTAATGTTAAGACCAGAAAAATCTGAAATTCCTAGAAGAAAACTATGCAAATACTTCAAGACATTTCTAAAAATTTTTAGTTTATTTTCAACTATAATGAATTGTACTGTATAATGTGAAAACTTTCTGTGAAAAATACATGAAAGTAATGACATACAATGATCTTGAACTAAAATAAAGCAATTAAAAGGCAGAACATATTGAATGTGTTTTGTAGGTGATGTTTACTGTAAGAAAAGTTCATATTGGTTTCATATAAACAAACATTTACCGTCTAAGTTATTTAAAGCTAAATGGGAACAGTAAAACATTCTCTGGTTATTAGGACAGAAAGTAATGCACAGTCATGCACATTTCATGTACACATCACAATACAAATTACATTGTACTGTGATTTGTGTAGTATCTATGCTAAAGTAGTATTCTTTCCACTATAACAAATTGTACTGTGTAATGTAAAAATTTTCTGTGAAAATACATGAAAGTAATGACAAAAAAAAGAATATGACATGAGCAAAAAAGCACAGAAAACAAAAGCAAAACAGGAAAATGATAGTACAAAAGCCAAAAAAATGCTGAACAGAAAAGGAAACAATCAACAGCCTGAAGAGACAGCTCAGAGAATGTGAGGAGATATCTGCCAACAATTCTTCTGAATATATATATATATATATATATATATATATATATATATATATATATATTATTA
>NC_034613.1:71673887-71678164 GCF_900095145.1 Mus pahari | reverse complement strand
TCTACACTCCCCCCACCCTGCTCCGCAACCCACCCACTCCTGCTTCCTGGCCCTGGCATTCCCCTGTACTGGGGCATATGATCTTCCCAAGACCAAGGACCTCTCCTCCCATTGATGGATGACTAGGCCATTCTCCGCTACATATGCAGCTAGAGACATGAGCTCAGGGGGTACTGGTTAGTTCATATTGTTGTTCCTCTTATAGGGTTGCAGACCCCTTTAGCTCCTTGGGTACTTTCTCTAGCTCCTTCATTAGGGTCCCTGTGTTCCAGCCAATAAACAGTATTAATATTTAGATTATAAAAGGAACTAAAACTTAAAGAATAAGGACTCCATTAAAATTTTAGGCCATGTGAAATATTTATCAACAATTAAATATAGGTAACAAATATAAAATTGCTCAACAACTAGCCATTGTGACAATGTATGTCACAGATAAAATTAGGTATAATTTCACCCCAGCCTGGATCATTATTATGTTTAAAAATGAAAATAAACATTTACTGGTGAGTATACAGGTAAAAATGAAGCCATATACATCTGGCAGCAATGTAACATAGCATTACTACTATAATTGACCAAGCAGAGGTTGTTCAAAGCTCTGTAAATATAATTCATAATGTACTTGCCCTGTTCTCAAGTTTACATCTAAAATGATTAAATTTTGTATACAAAAGAGATTGCTGCATATTCATATTTATTGTGTTAGTATTCACACTAGCTAAGATATTAATTGAGCATATGTACCCATCAAGATATGAAGGTTAAATTATGGTAAATGAAATAAATATATACAATTGGATATTATCAAGCCATATAAAATGGCATCCCTTCAAGGGAAGAGAAATGGGTGATTACATTAAATCATCTTGCTAAATAGAACTATTATATGTTAATTAAAATGCATAAAATTATAATAATTACAGAAAATATTTTGCTGGTAATATTCAAAGAAACCGATTATTGGCCATAGCTGAACCGGGATAAGTTTTCTGGGTGGAAAAAAAAACATATCAAAGAGGATAGAGGAGGAGATAACTTATGATTATGTTGACTCATGGATGGTAATTGACATAGAAGATAGCATTGGACGCTCATGGAACAGTGGGGATAGAAGTGATGACTCTGAATACAAGTTCCAGAGAAAATTGATGAGGAAATTGTATTATGGCTTTGTCTTTTTTGTGTGTACTGTAGATGTCTCTGTTTAAAGAAGAAAGATACTTGCCTAAGCCAGGAAAAACTTTCAACTAACAAATAATATCAGTTACTCAAGTCTCTATGCAGAAACAAAAACAATACAGAAAGCCAAGATACCATGTCTCCTCCAAAGATTACGAATCCCATAATAATGACCCTTAATGAGAATGACCTAGAATTTCTAAAGAATTTAAAAGAATAAGTATCTTAAAATACCTCCAATAAGAGACAGACTCTGAGAGAACATATAGATACACATACACACACACACGCATAGCACAACACAATGCAATAAGAAAGTTAGCAGGACATATTAAACTAGAAATCAATAAACAATTGCTGAAGAGAAGTCAATAATGATGCTGGAATGAAAAAATCCCAATAAGCAAAATAAGTGCTTAATGGAAAAAACTCACTTATTAATGGATCATTAAGAAAAGTGTATCAGAGCTTGAAGACAAATAAGGGAATTGGATTATTTGATACATTTCAATATTTTATTTTAAATTATAGAAAATGTGAGAACTTTATGATACCACAAGAAGATCAAATCTTCACATTGCAGCCACTGAAGGAAAACACAATACAACAGGCATACAAAATATCTTCCGATAAGTAATTTCACATTTGTCAAATAAGCTACACCATTTATATGTTGTATAAATGAGAGAAAAAATTTAAACTTAGCAATATGCAACCCAAAATGTAATGTCTATCTGCCACCAAGGGATGTAAAGGACCAATTACCATGGCAGAGGAAGATTGGGAATTTTGAACACAGTCCAATTCATTTTAGAGAGTTTGAATTTTTTTGTTTGCTTGTTGATTTGTTTTGGTTTGTGGAGATAGGGTTTCTCTGTGTAGCCCTGGTTGTCCTGGAACTCACTCTGTAGACCAGGCTGGCCTCGAACTCAGAAATCCACCTGCCTCTGCCTCCCAAGTGCTTGGATTAAAGGCGAGCACCACCACTGCCTGGCAAGAGTTTGAATTGTTTTTATGCACATCAAATAATTATTCTACTGAAAAATAATTCTTCATATTTTTTAAAATGTCACAGCACTAAAAAAATTAAATGGACATTATAATGCATGAAATGAGATGTTATCACAGTACATAGAACTTAAAGCTAAGTTTTCTCTTTTATGGCACTCTTCTAAAGGGATCAGGATTTAAATTTTACTGATTGTTTAAGTTTATTTGCAGAAAAAACAAACTCAGTGGCTAAATAAATTGTGTACATTAAATATAAAGATGATTCTACTCCAGAAATTCTCAAACTGTAATTATATATAGTAATAGAATATATTTTATAAATTATAAATGAAATGATTAAACATTTTTGTTGATTCTACCTCAGCAAGGTTGTAAGATGCATGATATATTTATCTAATAATCTTGTTTTTCTTTTTCATGCTTTCGTTTTTATTTTATTTTTATTAGATATTTTCTTTATTTACATATTAAATGTTATCACTTTTCCTAGTTTCCCCTCCAAAAACCCCCTATCTCCTCTCCCCTTCTTCCTGCTCCCTAACCCATCCATTCCTGCTTCCTGGCCCTGGCATTCTCCTATACTGGGACATAGAACCTTCACAGGACCAAAGGCCTCTCCTCCCATTGATGACTGACTAGGCCATCCTCTGCTACATATGCAGCTAGAACCATAAGTCCCACCATGTGTTTTCTTTCATTGGTGGTTTAGTCCCAGGGAGCTCTGTAGGTAATGGTTAGTTCATATTGTTGTTCCTCCTATGGGTTTGCAAAAACCCTCAGCTCATTGGGTAATTTCTCTAGCTCCTTCATTGGGGACCCTGTGTTCTGTCCAATGGATGGCTGTGAGCATCCACTTCTCTATTTGTCAGGTACTGGCAGAGCCTCTCAGGAGACAGCTGTATCAGACTCTTGTCAGCAAGCTCTTGTTGGCATCCACAATAGTTTCTGGTTTTGTTCTTTATGGGATGGATTCCAGGTGGGGCAGATCACCACAGACTAAGGCTGATCTTCAATAACAACATAAATAATAGAAAGCCAACTTACATGTGGAAGCTGAAAAATACTGTACTCAATGATAACTTGGTCAAGGAAGAGAGAAAGAAAGAAATTAAAGACATTTATTTTAAAGTTTAATGACAATGAAGCCACAACACACCCAAATTTATGAGACACAATGAAAGCAGTTCTAAGAAGAAAACTCATAGCTTTGAGTGCCTTCAAAAGTAATGCATTCAGGCCAGGCGTGGTGGCACACTCCTTTAATCCCAGAACTTGGGAGGCAAAGGCAGGCGGTTTTCTGAGTTCGAGGCCAGCTTGGTCTACAGAGTGAGTTCCAGGATAGCCAAGGCTACACAGAGAAACCCTGTCTCGAAAAAAAAACAAAATAAATAAATAAATAAATAAATAAAGCATTCATATAGAGACTTTCATTATAACAAATTTAATATTAAAAATGTCAAAAATAAGATAAAAATTGCATGGCCTTTTTGAGGCTATGTTAAGGTCACTAAAGAAAAAAATCATTTGGGATGCAGGACTAAACGTGAATAAGAATGTCTTCATATTTGTAACAAATTTATAAATTCTTCAGAAAAAATCTGAAGGTTGTACAGCTGGAAGCAGCCTTCAGAAGAAGATGTAGAACTTTCAGCTCCTCCTGTACCATGCTTGCCTGGATGTTGCCATGTTCCCACCTTGATGACAATGGACTGAACCACTGAACCTGTAAGCTAGCCCCATTAGAATGTCCTTTATAAGGCTTGCCTTGTTCATGGTATTTCTTCATAGCAATAAACCCTAACTAAGACACTAAGGAAAGTTAAGAAATAAATTATCATGTTTCTATTCTGTGGCTTTTTTAGTGTATTTAATTTGATACTTTTAGTTGTATAATTGATTCATTGAAATATTTAAGTTTTATATTTTATTTGACTCAATTTAAGATGCATATGACACTAGGCAGTTGAAACATTTCAAATGGCGATTTGTTTCAGTCGTATTACTCAAAACAAAATATATAGAACAGCTGGGCGTGGTGGCGCACGCCTTTAATCCCAGCACTTGGGAGGCAGAGGCAGGTGGAT